>NC_134845.1:54401523-54716786 GCF_965363235.1 Mytilus galloprovincialis | reverse complement strand
CATTGTTGGGGGAAGTTTACGATATATGAAATAATCTTTCTCTGTCTATAAAAATTCATTATATCAAATTAAAACACACTTGTTATGAATTTCGAACAGCGGTATACTACTGTTGCCTTTATTTTTTCAGACCTTTACACAGATAAAAAAAAACTATTTTTATCATCAGCATTATAACATGACTACAGGCATTACAATTGCAAATAATTTAAAAACAAGAGAAAAAAATGACACAGTACAGCATTTAACAATGAGCAAAGTCAATACTGCATAATCAACTATAAAAGGCCCCGATATAACACAAGTTTCAAACCAAAAATAATAACGACCTAATTATTGGTCGGTAACATGAATCAAGTTTACATCGGAACGGTCGATCACATCCTAGTAGATCATTGAATATACGTAGAAAAGCTCATAATAAATATGCAGGATAAGAAAAAGCTTGTAATATATGAATCACTCAGTTAACATATAGCCAAGGTTTTGTAGACGAATTATTCATTAAGCGGTTACATATAGAGAAAAATCATTAAGTCAGTTTTCGCTATATGGTAGTTTATTTCAATTATAGATAGCAACTTATCTATGTTTCATCTTGATAAATTTATCAGACATTAAATACCATAAACATCATGGGGAATCATATTTGTAGTTTTATCTTCCTTAAAGTTCTCCTTTCTTTTCTGCCACTGTTTTATAACTGGAATAAAAAAATATAAATGTTATTTAGTTGTGTGTTTGTTTTTTTATACATATCGAATAAAGCAAGCAGTTTTCAGTGTTTTATTGGTGCTTTTAAATATGTTATATTAAGAGAGAAAGGCTTGTTACAATTGAAAACTATGTATATGGAGTCTTCCGAAAAAAGTTTGTATTTGCATTCTGGATTTGAATTGATGTTGGAATGCGTGGATGTCAGGTGTCATTTATATACAAAACCTCATAAATCTCAACAGTGCGATTCTAATCTAAGGGCAAATATAACAATCCGGAATAAAACATAAAGGGTAAACTAACAGCTAGACCATAATACTGTTCTATACTGCGAAAATATTCCTCTAGTCATTTAGGACAGAGACGAAGAGTACCGCTGACAATTAAAATAGCAAACAATTAGTTAAGCTTAATACTTACTAAAGACGAATGAACATTCAGCAATAATGCCAAACCGCATTGACAATATTGCGACCAAAGGCGGCAATTAGATGCTTCCTGCAATTTTAATAATTCATAAATGTTATTTGTTTTTTTTTCTAATGCTTCTTCAAATAACAATTAACGGATTTCCTTTAAAACATAATTCCCCTTTGTTTGCAAAATGATCCCGTGTTGAATACACTAATTATTTGTGAAAACACGATTGAACAGTAACACATGTTCATCTCAATACCCTTAATCGAAATGCTTGTTCTGAGTAGTTAACGACAAAGGCAATGACATATATTCAAATATCATGTATTTCTATTGATAATGTATACTCTAACATAGAACTATCAACATATGTACCTGTTTTTTAAAGATTATTTGCCTCTATTGATAATTTTCCCTCAAACATAAAAACTTCGATATAATATCTAACTTTTGTTACCAGAAAGAGAAAAAACAAATAATTTTCAGAAAATAAATTTTCTTACTAGAGAAGAAAGAGGTGACATGAAATCGAATTGACCAACTTGAAACTGCAAATGAGAGTATTTAAACATCAATGTCATTAAACTTTTCTGACGATGTTAAAAAACAAGATGTACAAAAGCGTTTCAGTCATTTGTCAGTTGCAGCAAACGTATTTAAAACAAATAGAACAAATCATGCTTTTTTTATAGCTATACATTTTTTGCACAAGTCGAAAGATTTTCTTTTTATTAATTTTTAAAAATAAGTCGATATAACTATACTGGCCTGGCTATAACCTGTGAAAAATTGCAATTAGGTTAGTACGTTTGTGTTTTCTGAAAAGAAAAGTCAGTACCACGTCATCCAAGAATATAGAACATATTTCAAAACAAAAAAACAAGTATGTATTTTATTTGAAGGTAAGCTTTTGTGTATAGTTTATTTGTACTACCTGATGTTGTAACATGTTGGTAGGTTGATATTGTTGTTGACGATCCTACCTGGCTGGTGATTCTGAAAAGTATTTTTCTATAATATATTAAATCTGGGGCAGAATTGAGTTGAATAAGTTTGTGAAAGTTTTTTTTACCGTATTCATCGAATGTTACTTCCAGCGTCTAGAACAAAGTTGATATTAATTCCATATGCATCAGCTGTCACGATTCAGTGGTTTCCACTGTATATGTTCCCTACTATTAACAGCTTTTACACGGTCAGTTTTTTTATCATTATCTTGATCATTGCTAGAGGACGTACGATAACCTATTGTTCTTCATTGAAACATTATTTCATTATATTTCGCTCAATCGCAATCATACCAAAATCTCTCATGTTTGTTTGAATGTATAACACAGTGATATTTTTGTGGTATATTTGAGTATTCATATTGATTTTTTCAATAGATATAGTTTCCATCTTTAGAAAACGAGCCATGTATCAGAACACAGTTAGAGGGATGTGTGATAAAGATAATTGCTCATAGTCTATCCTTATTTGGTGCATCTTCTTATTGTATTTTCATGTTGTTGTTTATAGTTCTTTATGAAAGAAATTAATATAAAATTCTTTTATTGGAAAATTTTATCGATTACTCTAACATAACAGATCCGATTATTAGTACGTTTATTTTTGAAGGACTCAAAAGGAGTCACAGTATTTTATCAATATGGTATCATTCTTGTGATTTTTTTTTATCTTTGGTTCGATACGCAATGCTGTCATCATATCGATAGCCCTGAATAAACTGTTAAAGAAATAACGACTAGTTATAGAATGACTAAAGTTATATGAAACGAATGGCTGGTGAAAAATAATGTTTATTCGATTTTTAAATCAATGCATGTATATATCATAAACTTAGTCTTCTGTGCACGATTTTATCATTTTTTACGTTACGATATCGTATATTCGTCAATTTTATTTCTCTCTGTCTTATATGATTTCACAAATATGGCAGTTCATTTATTGCCGTGTTTTGAAGCCGAAGTTTACCGATTGTCACCTTATAGTAAAAAATCAACAAAAAGCATGGATATTGAGCACGTGATTAACATATACAATCAGATAATTGTTTATTGTATTTGACAGATTCATGCGTATTGCAATCACCGGAAATTTACGAGACGGGTCACGCTAAGATCACATGCATATAAATATGTCGGCGAATTGCCTTCTGGAAGCAATCAATTATAATATAGTAAACTTCTTCTGAATGTGGACAAATTAACGAGTTTTCTTTAGGAAAAAAAATGTAAAAAAGTTTTACAATGAAAGCTATTCATTTCGTTATAAAAATCATAAGCATCATTGTTTTATAATTTGTGGTTTCATATGACTTTAAGTAATATCAATTGATTGGTTATGTATGCAGTACTCGGCTAAAACGAGCGCAACGAGACACGATAGTTGCATTTCGATACATGGAGTGTATCAGCTTTTTGTCTTGCGTCATACTAAACATGCTAAAGGCAATATCACTGTTCTTCGTTAATTGCATTTTGTATTCTATGGTTCTGTTGTTCTTTGATTCATTATTTCATTATTGGCGCTAGAGATTTGATGGTGAAACAACTATAAAAGTTTCAAATTCCACTTAGTGGAGAACTCATAGTTGCGACAATTTATTGCATGTTCAGACAACTCATACGTGAAAGTAGGAATGAGTAAATACATGTTTTTTTCGTGATCATCAATAACTATAGACAAAAAATAAGTGATCTGAAAGTACTTGAATCCATCTACATACAATCTTACATTATGTTTCATCTAAATACTAAATACTAGCTATAGAGAGGATGAAAGAATTACCGATAATGCCTTCACAAATCTAAGTGACCAATACTTTTAATATGTGTTTGTACTGTAGGGGTAAAACAAATACTCACATGATTGGCGAACATTCAAAGTCATTTTCCCACTTTCTTACATGAAGACATTCATAATCTAAAACGTAAAACTATACGTATCTTATTTCATAATCATCATTCCAAAATGTTTTAACGAGACAAACATATCTTTAGTCGAACTCATATTTCATATGTCGTAGGTTTCTTCTGAAAAAAGGGGCTGGCCATTTGACAAATGAATAAAAAAAATTCTATAGTTTTAAGAAAAAACATTCTGTCGACGGACGGATTCAGACATATGACTGATTATGAGATATTGTGTCCTGTTGACCATTTTACCCGTTTGCATTTATTTTCATTTATCTGCTGTGGTATTCTAAACCAAAACAAGTATGAAAAAACCCAAAGTTTGTCAAGGTCAATCACTCGTGTAAGGAGTTAACTGACAATTGTCATTAAATACACAAAAAATCTCAACTGCTGATAACTTTTTTTTTATTTATCATTAATTCAAAACAATAAAAACATTTTAGAAAAATAAATCTAACAAAAGGTTGGTTGTTGATTTTGTTTATAAAGTTTCATTTGTAGATGTGTTCATGTTAATCATCCACACTGTTGACCGATTTCATTTATCTGGTAAAGTTTCTGCCAAAAGAAATTGGATAAAATTCATTGTTTTAGAATCATTAATCCTACAAGAAGTCAAATTTCTATTTTGACCATTAATTAGTGACTTTGACATACTGTCAAGTTGATCAATTTTGCAATATCAGCTTTCTTATATTCATAATGATATAAAGATCAAAATCAAAATCTTCAAAAATTGTCATCAAATCTTAACAGTAAACACTCCTTTAAAGAGCCATAAGCCAGTGTAAGTTACATTTCTAAGCGTCTGAAGTGTTTTACTTTTATAGTTGGTCAATTTAAGCCACTGCAACCATATGGACTGCAAAGTTGGATCATCGTACACATATTTTGCATACTTAATACCACGAGAATGATTGTGACCACATTTTGACCATTTGGCTCGATAGTGTCATGGGAGGAGATTTGTTTTAACGACGACAATTGACACTATGTAAGAATACTTTTCTGCCATGCTAATACTTAGGATCACATTGTCATCGCCATTAAATTGAATACTTTTATGTTAGAAAATTAAAGTAGTTGTTGCTTTCAATATCATATTTTTTTTTCAATGAGGTAGATAGTATCATTGCCCATTTGACCGTACAACCCCTTACCATTAAATGATTTACAGTATCCTTTTTAAATATTTATTAAAAGAAAGAAACGATTCAAAAGTAAATATTTACTCAGTAGTTAATACTTCGGTACTGATATGACCAGCTTGCCTTTCTTAAATGGTCCATTTGCAAACTTTTAATTCATTAATTATTCAGACCTGGATGCAACTGATTACTGTAAACTGACTTTGTTATCTGGTTTGTGTCTCTGTTGGTCATGTACATATAGTACTTTAACTGATTATGTTTTTTATTCAGACTTGGCTTTGATCTACCAAATGCCTCGGATGCATACAATTGATATTATGTTGTTTTCATTTTCTAAGGATTCCATGTCATATTCATGGTTGAAAATTTAAAAGGTTGGTAGAAATCCTTATTACAATTTTCGCCTTGCAGTGTCCCTTCTTTTGACCCAGAAACAATAAGTTTAAAACCTACAGAAAACAAATTATCTACAGCATTTCATGTGTGTTTCTGAACCTCCTTTTTTCAACAATGAGGTTTTTCTTTTAAATGATACAGCTATAACTGAAGGTCTAACTATAATTTGATACTCTTTCTTTAACAAAAAAAAAAACCCGATTTATATAATGTAATTTCAATCGTACAATTCCTGTTTTATTATGAAAACTCCTATACTGCATATTTGAGTAAGAACAGTAATGGTATACTTATCATAGTTATAGCATTTTTTCGGAACACTTTCAGTTTCATTGTGGTTTGTGTTGTTCAGTCGTCGTGTTTTGAAAATATTTTGTGATAATGTTCGGCCTTTCTTCGTCTTTTAGTCTGCCAATTCGTACTCAATTTTAATCAACGGATGATTTTTAAATGTTTTCTCTGTATCTTCCACCTCTTTTATTCACTTAATATATAAAAAAAAATACATAGTATTACCTGTTGCTTCAATTTCTGAATTTTCTCTGCAAATAACCAGTTATCACGAAATCTAATAAAAAAAAAACAATTATAAAGTCAGCAGATTCGTAAAGTGTGCCTATTTAGTCTAAATACTAATAACAAGTTATCTTGCAATTCCATATAAAGTTTGTATTATAATTTTTTTTTTTCAATCTTAAAGTAATATCCAAATAATAAGATTAACTTATTCAACGGCAAGACAATGTCGTAACGAGTGAGAAATTGAATATCGCTTGATCAAACTCAATAATATCAATATGATGATGAACGAGCCAACTGCAAGTTAATTGTTACTATTGAAATTAAATTATAAGAGTTGATGTCAAGCTATATCCAATTCTCATTCTTTGTTAAACACATTCCTCAATTGTAATGTGATGAAATAAATATTCAGCAAACCACTGATATTTTCTTTTGTAAATACCAGGGTGACGCGTCCTGTTACGGCGTCAAATTAGTAATTCTGAAACTCTTTTTACACTCCAGAATGTAATTAAATATGTCAAAAAGAAATTGTCAGATGAAAAGTGTGAATGTTTGTATATTTATGACGAAATCACATATGTCCATTGCCTTGGAAACTTTGAAAATATTCATCGAATGTAAATTTTGTCAATACTGACTTATGATCCCATTTCAAATTAATGCAGTTTCGTATCACTTTTCGTTTCACACTCCGTGTAGTGATACGAGACAGCCAAAACCATACGATAATATACTTTGGCATATTTAACAAATTCATGAGGTTAGTTTAAAAGAATGACGTAGACCTTAAAGATGTCGACCTGAATTAACTTTTGTTTTAATGATTTGCAAAATTCAATTATGGTGTTTTTTTAGGCTTGTTTAGGAGGGGGTATCAATATCCCATATACCATTAAGCCTTGTATAACAGTCTCTTGTTATTAGATATTAAACGATAAATTTAGTGTAAGGGGTCTAATTTCAGACTTTTCAAAAGCTATGTAAGAGATAATTTCAAATTCAAACAAGGCATCCATTTTATACGGCGAAATATCTACTTTTTGATATGGGACGTGCTCTGACGTCCCTAGGCCCCAGCTTGTCAGGCAAAACAGCTGTTGCACATCAGAGCAATCTGTGAAACGTGGAGACCTCTGAAGATCCTCACCACGAACAAAATAAGAGGTAAAACATTAGAAAATATCCTGTTATCATATAAAGCATCAACACAAATATAAATACTGACAACAATGAGGCTCAACTCATCAGATGGATACATCTAACAAAAATCTATGATTATTAAATTCAAGAAAATTATCAATGCCTATGAGCATATAATATAAAAAAAGAAGATGTGGTATAATTGTCAATGAGACAACTCTTCACAAGAGACCAAGTAACACAGAAATTAAGAAATATAGGTCATCGTACGACCTTCAACAATGAGCAAAGCACATATCGCATACCGAAATGACAAATGTAGAACAATTCAAACGAGAAAACTAACGGCCTAATTTATGTATAAAAAATGAAAAAAAACAAATATGTAACACATCAACAAATGACAACCACTGAATTACAGGCTACTGACTTTGGACAGACACATTCATACAGAACGTGGCGAGGTTAAACATGAAAGCGGAATCCCAACCCTCCCTTAACCTGGGACAGTGGTGTAACAGTACAGTGTAACGAACTATACAAATAAGTTGAAAAAGGCTTACCTCATCAGATGGATACAAATAGAAATACATCTAACAAAAACACAGAGCGGACGTAATTGAGTACTTGTACATCCCATCAACAAAAAGACAGTAAGTACAGCACAGTTACTGACAGCTAGTTCAAAGCCAATAACATGAATAACAACTAATAAAAAAACAAAATACATGTGAAATGATATTAAAAAAAAATGACAGAGTGCAATACCTGCTTTTTCAATTTCGGATTTTTCCCACACATTTCAGTAAAATTGTTTTCATTCAGGTCATACAAGCAGAAATAACTGGAGCTAGATTTACAATAAGTTCTTTCACTGTGTCTCCAGTGTGACTGTGTTGGACATTGGAAACTATAAACAGCTTCAGATGTATGTTGTAATGATAACATCTGAAAAAAAAACAATGTGGTAAGTTGATATAAATAGTGTGTTTATGTTTAGGTATCCTATTAATCCTTATGTGCATAGAATATAGTGTATTACAAATTGTATGCATGTGATTTATTTCTTAATAATTACATTAGATGTATGTTTCATTATAATACGTTATTCTGATTGGCTAACTAGCAATCTCGTGATTTACCTTAATCAATTGCATTACACAACGCAACTTTTCATTCATGAGGTCCCACAATAAAGTGCACAGGTAAGTGAAATAAAAACTTGATAAAAGGCGTGTTTTCATGATCCTATAGGTGAAAATGTAATTATAAGTATTGAATGCTTTTTTTTTGTAACTTTATAGGGTTGTAAAAGCGTTGACCGTGCGCACATTTTTAGTATGAATCGCTTCCGTACTTCATACAAAATGTACTTCTGTCAACGCTTTTACACCCCAATAAATTTACAAAAAAGAGCATTCAATTCTTAAATAACAAAGTTTAATAAATGAGTGTGTGTAGTGACAAACTAAAAACTTTACAATATCACTACTTCAAGTTTGTTTCGGTCTAATTTGTAATATATTTCTTTATGCAGTTTTATATATTCAACCATTGTCTAGTTTGCTACTAGATATGTTCTTAAATGTAAACATTCCAAAACGATAAACATATATGGTTTAATTGAGTTATTGATTTTATGTGTTAAATGTCGCAGTGCGCACTCATTTCTATATATACGCGGCCAGACTTTAAGGGTTTGGAAACTGGAACAAACCATCATCATTTGACAGTAAAACTGAAAATCAAATGATTGGCGACAATTGCACATGGCGTGACGTAATATATGGATTATTGCTTCGTTATAGAAAGTATCTTTTAAATAAAAATTATATTCCAGTGTGAATCGAATGTTGTTTTATGCATCCCAATGAAAATCAGCTTTGTTTGAATTTTAACATATTCACGTGTTCACTATGATTTGAAATACTTTTAACACTCTGTACCCTTAATGTTTGATTGAGTTTTACAATTATTCCATATGATGCACCTACCAGGCAAAAAAGAACGAAACAATACTCATACAATATGAAGACATTCTTACTACTGAAAAAGAAAGAATGAAGTCATGTAGATCTAATTTAAACAATATAGTATAACATTGAATGACGTATCTTATAAGCTGCTTCGTCAAGTGCAATATATGTAAATGAAATACTTTTTTTAATTAGAAAGACTAAAAAAGATATGTGATTGAGTATATGTATTCGAAAATAAGACGTTAATTAACTGTCGAATAAAATATACAGCAATGTACAGGTTGCATGTAACGAATTGTCATTAGTTGTCTACCAAATTCATTAAATTCGTATTTAAGTGAATAAATGAAATTATGTCCACAACCCATCAGTACTAAATATTTGGGAATACGTCTTGTGAGACCACTTGGTTTTCTTGAGCAATTAACATTTTCTGTTTTAAACATTTTATATATGTTAATATTCGTTATCAATACTTAAATGTTTAACAACGTGTTTACATTTTAAATATCAATAATTTAACAGTATGCACTTGACAATCATAGCATGTGATGTAGGAATACCAAATATAAATATAATTTAATCTCTCTTATCAACTATTATGTACAAATAATGTACCTGTCTTCTGTTAGCCGATGTGTACGGAAACGTTTTCTCAGTGCTTTACTCATCTATAAAAAACATGATATAAGACTTAAAATACATCTATAATACTAAAATTACGAGGTCCAATTTGTCAGCCGTCATCAGGTAAAAACGACGAATCACAGAATTCAACTTTATATATAACTAATATAGTACAAAGGTGTAGATTAAAAATTACACCACTCCAGGCCCTTTTGTTTTCCACGTAATTAATATTGCCAATAATTAAGAAGTTCCGGGTCGAGTCCGCTACCGATACCAATAGTATATTCACCTGTTACCTATTACCTTATCTGTACGTTCCGCATCTAACAGGCGCACCACCAAACGTTGTATTCCGGATTAATATGCTACATATACACGGGTCATAACCACAGGATTGACACTACTAAATTGTCAAATTGTTACCTATTGTAGTATTTTAATCAGTAAGACTTTCTAAGATAACAATACGAATACTAAAAATCTGGACTAAAAATAAGGCGTATATATAGGTACAGTTTTCAATTTGTTAGTGGGCATGACGTAAAACAGCGAAGCAAAGAATTCAACTTTATTTATAACTTAGACAATACTGTTGATTAAAAAATACTCGATTCCAGGACCTTTTGTTTTCCAAATAATTAATATTATTGTTTCAGTTCGACGGGTTCAAACAGAAAGACTTGAAAGCAGAGAAAAACTGTGTATCTTATAATCGGCATGACTTTATCAGATGGCAATACTAATACTAAAATAAGGCTTGCGCATAGTTATATACTTTAATTCAGTCACGGACCCGTGATATCACGGGTGTGTTCTAGTGTTATATATTAAACATGGTTGATAGATAATAATATGGTTATTAAAACAAAATCAACATCTTTGTTTGTAGGATTAAATTGCAAAATATAAACGGCGCAGTTCAATGTGTATGTATAAAGTAATATGACAAAAATACCAAACTGCAAGGATGACTAAAAAATAGAATGGCAAAATCAAAAGCTTAGATACATCAAATGTAAGTGGATAACAACTGTCGTCTTTATGAAATTGTGCTTTAAACCTGGTATAATAGCTAACTAAACGTCCCACGAGTATAACTGTTGTCTACAATTCAATTACATAAACAACAATACGTGAGGACATACTAAGTAAACACTTTCAAAAACTTGGTACAGTAGTCAGCATTGTGTTACATGTAATGTATTTTTACTAAACTAGCCCTATATATGGAGAACCTTTTGATGAGAAAAACTTGATAAATTACTAAAGCATTATTCTCAAACCTTTCAAACTGGGTTGATAAAGCTGTTGTCGTTAATATGACTACACAAATTATCAATTGATTGATCTATCAATATTATAGATAAGTAAATTAATGTGTTTTATACCTTTATATTCTGACAAAAATCATCGTTGAGATCACCAAATAAGGAAAACATATTTTTTTGTAGGCGCGATTCAAAATACATTTGTAATACAAAAAACCTTTCATTATTTCGGCAGGCTATTATATAAGTCCTTTTTCCAACTCGGATACAGTGCGTTTAAATTATAAAGAGAGAAATCATTGAATCCTTTTGTTTAACAGTGTTTTCACGATATTTTGTTTATACTTTGGAATTCGCCATTTGAGGGCCCATGTAACGTTAGGCTTATTGTTGTACATTTAAATTCGTTCTTACAGTAGGATTAGCCTACTTTGCTTCTTACTCGTGTAACTTAACCCTCTCCTTTCTATAATGTGACATGTACATGTGGTACCTGGTAATATCAAATAAATTATGACTAACACACTTTTAAATATGAATTATTAATGATTTATTTTTAAATCATTCAAGAAAAAATCCGGATTTAATCGAAGTCTAGTGCTCCTGTAATATTTATCAAAGGTACCAGGCTTACGATTGTTATCCGTTGCGTCTACATATTACTCATCAGTGACGCTTATACATTCATGGGTTAAAGCCCAAGTCACACTAGACCACTCCCAATGTGATATAAAATACATTCATGTTGCTATTACGTCCTTCCCTTATTACACTTCTACAACAATCGAGCTACGATTATACCACGTTCTCACCACGCTTATTCTGCGACCTCACTACGATTATCACGATATTTCTACGCTGATCACGTCCTCACTACGACATTATCCCGATTTATTCGATTGCATAACAATCTTACCACGCTTCTTATTTGATTATAGCACGCTCCTACAGACCATCAGACTACTATCAGACCACATAATTTCTATTTGACAGGTGTGTGTCTTCTGGGGTGAGGAATACCTTAATTTTATGGGGAACATCTTGTCCGTGTGTAATACTTAATATATATTCCAACAGATGACATTACACACATTTTCTTTTGTTTAATGAAGGATTTGTATAGTAAGACTTTACAAATCCTTGGAAGAATTAGGATACCATCATACTTTGCTATTAATATAAACCACATTTTGGTACAAAAATTATTTACCATATTAGCATTAATTATTATAAATGTAGAATAAAATATGTCTACAATATGATTTGTTTTAGTCATTTAGTAATTATTTATAAGAACTAGGAATCAAAATTTGTAATTATGTAAAAATTCGAATTTAAATTCTTTTATATCAACATACCCACATTTGAAATACTTAAATTTTAAATAGATTTCATACCCATATTTGCATTTTTTTTTTAAATATTTATATACCCAAATTTTGAATTATTTTACTAGCCCAACTTTTATTTTTGTTGTAAGAAGTGTAACTTGAAACAACAGTGTATTATATCAGGAGAAATAAAGATTTAATTATATCATGAATATTTGTCAAGATTTGTAAAACTCAGAATTGTCAAGTAAATTGAAGACACATTTCAAAATGTTCAGACATATTGAGAAAAAAATAAGAATGTCGAGAATATGTCGAGAAATTTCAAGACAGTATTCAAATGTCAAGAATATGTCGAGAAAATTTCATACAAATTTAATATAAATGAGAATGTGTCAAGAAAAATTAAGACACAAGTCATACTTTTGGAGAATGTCGAGTAAAAGTTCATGCAAAATTAAGACAGAAACTGGTCTTTTCAGACTTCATACTTTGTAGTGCACACATCTATTACAAATCAATGAAGACCTCAAATATTTGGTTATCAAACAATATATAATTGTCAGCCCAATACAAAGAAAACTCTACTTACATGTAAACAGTATTGTATAAAGTTTTGACTTAATATGGCGTCATCTTTATCCTCATCGTGTTTTATTATTTTAATCTGACACATGGTTTACTACGTGACTGATATATTTCTGTGTCATATTTGTGCGTTCTAGTGACATAAAAAGATAAGAAAATGTAACAATATTTATTTATCTTGATAATCCACTGTTATTTGCTTTTTGAAGTTGGAATAATGCTTGAATTATTCAGGTTGGTGAAATCATATTGTGATTACCTCGGTTTAAAATGCAAAGCGGTTTTATTAGATTTGGTAAAAATATTTCGCCTGATTTCACACTCAATTGTGAAATAAAAAAATCTGTAATGGTTAATACCTGTTATCTATTTCTGGCAAGAAGAGATACTTTTCATATGACAATGCACAAAGAATTTGTTAGATCATTGGTTACCGTCGAAAGTTATGACGAATGTAGTTTGGCCAATGGCAAAAAATATATGTGATTTATACAATAATATACAAAAGACCGTTCTTATAATGGTTTACTTTTACAAATTGTGACTTGGATGTTATTTCATTGGCACTCACACCCCATCCTTTTATATCTTTAGTCTAAAAGATCGTCATTTTTATGAACACTGACACACCAGTGTGTCTCGTTTGCATTAAAGCAGTCCCCAGTTGGTCTTCACTTTAAAAAAAAAATGTTGATATCGAAACCGTTACCGGCACTTTTGGCCCTTGGTAAACAATAAAGACAGTAGCGTTAGCCAAATTCTCTTTGATATCATGTATATCTTTATATGAACGATCTGCATATTATGAACATTGAGAGGTAATGGAGATCAAAACATCGCCCTGTACCCTTTTACCATTTTCTAAGGGAGGGATCAATCCTACTTTGTAAAGAATCACTCTGATTGAAACACATATTCTCTGAAACTGACATTACCAAGATGCTTTATTTCTTGATTGACAACATATTTGTTACATTTGAATGACGTGTTTTTTAACATACTGTCAGAATTCCAATGGGAACCAATTGTGCACCTTTTCTTTCTTTTTTATTATGAGGCTGAATGCATACAGGAACTTTTTCGGATAAAAAATATCCTTTCTCTATATTTTCCGCTATAGAGATGATGTTTTCTCACTAAATAATTCAAATTTGGTGACTTTGTTGAACGAATCTATTACATCGATTTAGAGATAAAGTATACGTCAGTTAAGCCTGCCTCCTATCTTGACTTACATCTAGAAATTGACAATGACAATTGGTTGAAAGTAAACCTTACGACAAAAGAGATGATTTTAGTTTCCCAATTGTGAACTTTGCATATATATGTGCCAACACTCCAGTAGCTCATGCATACGGAGTATTAATCTCCCAATTGATACTTTATTCCCGGGCTTGTATTTCTTATCATGATGTCCGTCATAGATGGTTGCTACTAACAAGGAAGCTTTTAAGACAAGAGTTCAAATGGTGTTGTTGAAAACATCCTTTCGTTAATGTAACGGACGCCATAACGAGTTGGTTGCCGCTTATGGAATAATAGTTTCACGAATGATATGGGATATGTCTCTCTAGTATCTTTCTTCCCTCTTCCATATGTCAATCTCATTCCCTTTCACGAATGTGACCCACAGAATAAGACTATTTACCGGATTTGTTATAACATGAGAAACAAGACGGTTGCCACGATGTGGAGCAGGATCTGCCTACCCTTCCTAGGATTACCCCCAGTGTTTTGTGGGGTTCGTGTTGATTAGTCTTAAGTTTCATATGTTGTGATTTGTGTACTTTTATTTGCCTTTTGTCTTTTTCCTGCTTTAGCCATGGCATTGCCCGATTATTTTCGATCTGTGAGTTGGACTGTCCCTTTGGTATCTTGCGCTCCTCCTTTTACCTGAATTTTTGACGAATTTTAGTTCACGAGTTACAATGTAGGTCCTCCGTAGAGTTTGAAGATGCAACCATCCCAGAAAAAGCTTTTGTAACGATCTACATGTAAACATAGTTTTAAAGATATTAACATATTATGAACAGTAAAAGTTCAGATATGTCTCTTTTGCATATAAACCGTCTTCGATAGGAATATATATTTTGAATATCAAAATGGCATTTTTAGTAGGGTGCCCAATCAACAAATATTATCGATTTGCCTTAACGGAATAACATACGGCTATATTTTATATCATTGGAAAGAGGAGAACAATCCTCATCGAAATAGCGTTGTCGTCGTTGTCTGCCGTGGTCACGTTTTTTTAAATCGGGGTCAAAGGTCAAAGCCAAAATTCAAGAAATATGCACAGTCACTTTTAGATAGCTTGTTTCTCCTACATATATGCGTTTGAAGCAAAATAAAAACGACTTATTTATAGAAAAATATCTTTTGTATCTAGATTTAGAACTTATTTTTATATTTTTATCCCCAAAAATGACTTTAGATAGACTTTTTTGCATATAGGGTGCAAATTTGAAATTTTCAAACAGGTGCTAAATAACAGTGACCTTGACCTATTTTTATTTCGAAATTTCAAATTTTTTTTTTCAATTCGATATAAGTAACATCTTAAGATGTTTTTTAAATCTTAACTTTAATAATTTGTCGAAAACAAAATGTGTTTTTACGTCTTTAAATAGTAAGGTGTTCGTCAATTTCTAGGTAAATATCAAATTTCAGTTTTTGGGTATAAAATAGTATTTATTTTCATTTGTTTCGAAATTTGTGTAACATTAACGTTAAACTTGGTTGAATATAAAGCTCTGTGTATAGCTTTGCTTTACAAAAGTCAAATTTATTGCAAACGGAGAAAAAGGGGGGTTAAAGTTATGAAAACAAAACGTCTATTAGAAACAGGTAAACTACCACATCCTACACATACAGATGACTAAATGAGCAACAATGGACCATAATGTTTACATGTTTTCAAAAAATTATTAAGGAACAGTGTTATGTACAACATCGATGTATATTACAAAAAGATGCAAACACAAAATGCGTGAAATACCATGGGGACATTAAAATCTTGAAGACATGGTGACAAAAGTATGACAGAAGACAAACAAGAAAGACGAGAGAAAGAACAGGTACATAAAGAAAATTATGATCGAAGGTTATATTAGCTACAATGATATACGGTCTCCTGTTAGTTTGAAAGCCTACCAACCACGTTAAGGTCAGAGACCAAATAGCAGGGTGTTTTTTTGTTTTTTGTTTTTTTTATTACATATCTTTCTCCACAAGATAGAATAAATCATTACGGACTGCTTACATTTTTATTCTATATGTTCCAATGATTGGTAAGGTACCAACAGATAATTGAAATCTTATACATCGTCATCTTCGTCGTCATCAATGTGTGTAACTGTAACCAGATGAGTATTTACATTATGAAAAATGTCATTTACCTGACATGGGCATAAATCTGTACACGATAGATTTTGTTCGAAGCAAATGCAGCCCTTTGAACACACTGATTTCCCCTTACAAGTGCAAACTAGATCTTGCAGTAATTCGGATGACATCTGACCTTTGAAATAGATAGGAACAAGTCCGTTCTTCTTTTCCCATCCGAACTCCAGAGGAGAATGATGGGGTAATTTTGCTATATGGGAAGACATCCAAATATATGTCTGTAGTGAAGCTCTTAGTCCATGTTGTTTAAAGGTAGTTTCACAAGGAGGAAGTTTGGCAAGGGAGGAATTTTTAATTGTAGCTAATTTTACCCTCAATTTGTTAAGGTCAGTTGTGAGTTTTGACTTGATATCATACAACCTAACACCAAGATTTCGAGCTGCAACTATAGATTCATCGATGTCACAATTCGAAAGGTTTGACAAATCGGAGAAATCGTCTGGGTTGTCCTTCAAGACTTTAAAAACAGTGCGCTTACCGATCCCAAACAGGGATGACGTTGTATCGCATCCTGTTACAGCATGTGCAGCTGGTAGAATGTTACACATGATAGACCCAAGACTTTTACATATTTCATGGACAGGTATTTAGCGGCGCAAATCTTGTGTACAAGTTATAGTGCCTGTTTGAAACCATAGCTCATGTGTATGCTGCATGGAGGGGAGGTAATGAACGCATAAAATCAGTACATCTGTATCTGGTGACTTCATTTTCATCCTTCCCTTGATTCCTTTCACACCAAACACTTTGTCTGCATGAATAGCATGTAAAATCATGCGAGTATCCGCTTCCTCGTGTGTACAAAACAATTCATCAAATCTGAATACTCCTTCTGAGCATATTTTAGTAACAGAAATAGGGTCAGTGGAAGTGCCAGCTAGATAAATGACTTCCCCGTCTGTCATTGAAACGGTTGGTCTATCGTGATGCTGAACAATCGATTCGCCAAGAAATCTAATTAAGGCCTGCTTGTTTTCACCTACTCCAAGAAACTTTTTCCAGTTAGGAATTTGACGACCGTCTATGACCTAAATCACTTTAAATGACGAACAAGAACTTGATCTTCGGTCACGTTTGCTGATTTTATTGACTGTTCTTAATCATATCTATCGAAAACGTCGACGAGACAACCTGTACTTTTCAAACAAAACAATTGGGATCTGATAAAGTCTAGTGCCAAATCACCAAAGGTTTTAAATTTTTTCACTTGCAGAGATTGAATCAAAGCCATACCGTCTTGTATTAATACAGTAGAAAATTTATCGGAATGTTCCAAAGACTTCACACTTGAAACTAAAGCTTCCAGTTGATGGCCAAGATCGGCTTTGAATGTTGACCTCATAGTTCCATCATCATGAAAAAGTGATGTTGGTATTGGTCAAATAGGAAATGACAAGACTTTTTCCACAGTGACGTCATCCCGACTATTTGCAAGCATTAATGCCCGACGAAAGTCCAGCTCAGGATTGATGTGACCTTCATTAATTTCACCTGACCTTCTTTTCAGTTTTGTCTTTTTGGTAAGATCTTCGAACGTCTTTAACTTTGAACGAGTCATTGGACCATAAAATGACCATGTTGGTCGTCTGCAAGAGCGCCGTCATTAAATGATTTTGCCATTTTCGCACCCTCTTGTGCTGCATTGATTAATGATGAGTCGATATCTCTTGGTGCATGGATTCCTGTCGAGATGTTGATTAGGGGTTTTGCATGCAGTGCGACGTCAAAGGGATCTGTCATTCTTTGCTGCATATGATCTAAGAGAAGTTTCAGATGATCATCGTCTCTTCTCATAGATGTTGGTTTTGCCTCTTCATGGGACAGTTGCTCCGCAACAGCAGTGAAACCAGATCTTTTTCTCATCTCAGAACTGAAATCGGCTAGAATGTGGCGTGTAAGGGACCATCTTATCAAAGCAGGTTTCAGTCTTGTGATATTAGCAATACCACCACATCCTTTGGAGTCCTTTATGACAGTCTTTTCTGTTGCCATGTCACTCCATATCCCATTGAAGGCACTTGGCTTCTGTCAAATAGAAAAAGCACCCGATGTAAACGCTGGCAAAACATCTGGGGGTAAATTGAACATATCTTGTATATAAACTGGCAACCATCTAGAATAGTTCACCCTGTTTGTGACAAAAATGAAAGGCACCATAGCCGACACTGACGACAAATGTAAACTCCATAGTCCTTCTCTTTCGGATCGAATGTTTTGCAACATTATTTCGACTGTCGTTAGAAACATGTCCCAAAATTTAAATGTTGGTGATACATTGCAACCCCATTGACTAAAGTCTTTCAAGAGAGGAAGCATGTGACGTTCAATGTCAGCCATTGCAGAATTAATCGATGATAAGACTTCTGGATTTGAATTGAAGTTAGAAGCTATGTACGACAAAGAAGACCAAAAAGTGATAGGAAATGACTTAATAATGTCCTTTTCGACGCACCATTTGAAGAAAGCAGACAATAATGATACATACAAAGCTTCAAATGCCAAAGTCAAAGCTCTTACGGCTCGAGTAAACTCTTTTCCATTCAACATCTGGTCTACTGTTCCAGAAGCATAAACCGAAGAATCAACTAACAAATCTTTTATACCTCCATCACCCCATAACTTTCCAATAGCTGCAATGAAGCATGATAGTGTATGGAAACCACCTAGGCGTATTATGTGATTTCGGAATGTCTCTGGCATAGTCAATGCGATTTGCTTTGCTATGGAGTATAGTTGTTGGTCTGTTTGAACTGAATACTTCTGGCCCATGGCTACTGTCATATCAACACACTGTCGCATGGTAGTGTATACCGTTGCCACATCATTTGGCTTAGAATCGATAATGGGTGTATAGGACACTATCGAGAAATGGGGTTTGAAATTCGAGAAACAGCTGTTATAGCCGGTCCAAAACGGTATTTTCTGAGGCACGCCTGTTGGGAATAAAACAGGAATGTCTAAATTCTTTCTAGAGATCGACCGTAAGAGAACCCAAAGCATTTCTGATGTATTGGATAGTTTGCTTGAGCAGTCAGTTATGTTGCCGTATACATTTTTATTTCTACGAGGCGTTTCTCTTGTTTTGGTTTGACAAACGGCATACAAGCGGACAGAGAGAAAGCACTGTCATTGATCTGTATTGAACTTTCTTTGGTTCTTTTTATTTTTGACTGATCTATGTTTGGTTCTTCGTTATAATGTCGAATTTGGAAAACAGCCCTTGCCATTGAATGGAATGTGTCTTTTCCATCTATGGTTTCCGTGTTAATATCGATATTATCAGCACCTTCCTGAATCAAACCTCCGCCATCTGGAATAGGAATTATTCCATCCGGAGTAAACACCATTAGTGATTTTTTCTATTTCATGATTGGCAGTGCTGGTTAGGTATCGTCTGATCTCTCCGTATGAAGCACAGAAACCATGAGAATATAAGGTCTCTATGAGATGTTTCGACCCAAAATCGTGGTATAACTGCACAGCAAGACAAAGGTGGAACGGAGTAAAAGTATCCTTGGAAACCGAAACAATACACTCAGTTATACCCATCACCTTTCTTATTTTGTCAAACGGAACAACATAGGGTTCAGACGCGTCCTTAAATGACTTGTTGTCCATCAGCCAACAGACAAATTTTGTAAGCGATGAAGGCATCCGCTCCATAGACACGGCTAAGGACGCCTCGTTTGGAGTTGGGTAGTCATCGGTAGGAACGGTTAAATTTTCGATGTCACGTCTAAGGATTTTAGCCGGGGAATGTAATATTTGATCATCGCTGATATTGTCGGACACTTGCGATACTTCCGGTTCAATTTCAGATGTCTTTAACTTTGATTTCAACTTTACCGCGGCTGCAACAACGTTTCCTATTGATACGTTGCTCCTAAATACAAAGTTTGACTTCCCTTGACCGCGCTGTGGTTGCACAATAATTGCCTTGTCGTAATACCTTTCCAGTTTATCTTGTAGTTTGGTTACGTTATAGATAATGCATATTTTAAAGTTTTTTTGTCGTAGAACACACCGAGGGGTGTCAGGATTGATCAAATAAAAAACCGACCAGAGGGAGGTCTTTCTTAGAACAATCCTGACACCTATCTGACTTATATACCGTCAAAAAAATATTAATTTTATAAAGATTTGTAAAGTTTAGTATCCTATTTTACCGACAACACTTAAGTGGGATATTCCTTTCTAATGCGTTCAGGTTTTAATACGCCCTGAGGCTCATTTAGAATGTGAAATAAAACTCACCAAATAACTTAGATATAAACCTTTTAAAATTTATTATCCATACACAATAAAAATATTAATGTAACTGCATGAAGTAAGACACAAATGTATTGTTACCATCCGATAACGGTGTATGAAAAATACAAGACACATTGTAAGTATTTTAATGTACCACTTAGCTTATGGAGAAGGGGGAGGGGGTATGTTTTTTTTTCTATTTGTTATGTTATTTCTATCGTGGAAAAGTGGTTAGTTTTTTAACAACTTTACTTGAATCGAATGAAAAATTCAGAAAGATTGTCTTTAGAATAGCAATACATTTTATTAAAAGATAATCAGGATATAATTATATACCCTCCGCACCCGACCCTTTCGTGAGTTACGTTGATGTTATTCAATAGAATATAAGCTTATCTTATATTAGATCATTTGATAGAGTAAAAGGTATACATAAATTTAAAAAAGTTAAGAACTGACACGAAGGCGAATATAAATACATGTAATTCACAGTATGATTTCCTATTCAGTGTGTATAATTCTGAACAAGCATGAAATATTTGCCACTGGACGTTAAGCAAGCAACCAAAAATCAATCAACCTAGATTTTCAAAATCTTACACACGAATATGTTTAATCGGGATTTATGTTATGAAAGTCTACATTAAAATTTATCTGACATATATGATAACGTTTCTTTATTGTAGCGATAAATTAACAAAACTTCACGTACTTCATGTTATTTGTTTCTAAAATTAATATGCGG
Source organism: Mytilus galloprovincialis (assembly GCF_965363235.1). NCBI lineage: Eukaryota > Metazoa > Mollusca > Bivalvia > Mytilida > Mytilidae > Mytilus > Mytilus galloprovincialis. Next base: position 54,695,325 of record NC_134845.1, on the reverse strand, counting down.
GACTGCAATGACGGTTTCTTTTACACCTATCATCAATTGAACTTTAAAAAATAAATTTCCAAATCGGCAACAAAAAACTATTAGACGAATAAAGTTTTGAAGTAAATCATAGATAGCATGTTTATCAAGGAAAATAATGACCTCACACAGGTAATTATTTTATGCCTTGGGGCATATATCATTGAAACATGGTTTCATCCGGGTTGATTCTGAAAAAAGAATGACCTGTCGTTCTGACAGAAAATAACTCTATATAGGTATATAAAGCGTATGTCTTTGGCAGGTGATCAGGAAGATGAGAAATATATATTTCAAATATTTCCGACATGGAGAATGCCTTTTTACCAACAAATAAATCTTCGTGTACATCTGAAATTAGCGACCGAAAAGCGGTGTCGTGGTCTCGTATAGAACTAGCAATGTTTAAGCTTTCAGACTTAGCTTTACTTAACAAATATTTGGTAATACAACCTTTATGATAGACTGCATTGTCAAAAAATGCTTTGTCATCCATCATTTGAAGCATTCTTAGGTCATTCTTTTCAAATGCTGATCTTCTTAAATTATCCTTTTTGTCATTTGACTCTACTTTGCGGAGCTTCCTGTCTTTTTTGAATGTTTTATTTTCACAAAATAAAAAAACATCCCAATTTAAAACTTGGCAAATAGATTGAACCTGCATGTTTGGCACATATGTTTGAACTGCTGCAGGGGTTTGCTCGGGCGTACCTAATGACGATTCAGCTTTAAAAGAACTGCAGTTGTGTCTGCTAGTGTAGGATTTATAGCACGAACGGTGGTATAATATTTTGTAATTATCAGCACGAAGATGATCTAGGTCTGAAACATCATGCAATATCCTAAAATAAACATGATCTTTCCGTGCACCCATAGCATCAATAAAGCTATTTTTGCTAATTCCTTGCATGTTAATGAACAATTCAGAAGCAGAACCCTGACATTGTATTTCATTCCTACTACGTTTCGGACTTGATGGACATAGTTTAACAGGTTTGTGAATGTGTGCCATATTATACAGTTCTAACAAAACTATGAATTCAATAAAACAACTAAAGTGTTTTTCCTCAAATAAAACAACAAACTTCAACCATATTCCGGGTCTGAAACGTGACCAAAGGATTTAATGTGTATGTTACAATTATAACAAAACTATGAATTCAATACAACAACTAAAGTTTTCCAACAAAAAATATTTCCTCAAATAAAACAAAAAACTTCAGCCATATTCCTGATCTGAAACGTGACCGATGGATTTGATTTGTGTATTACAATTATAACAAAACTATCACTTCAATAAACCAATTAAAGTTATAAAAAACCAACAAAAAAAATATATTTCCTCAAACAAAACAACGAACTTCAAATTTATTGGACTATTCAAAACATAAAAATTAATCATACAACAAGCATAAATGAGAAACGAAGTGAGTGACAATTGTCCTAATTAATGACCTGGTTGTGTGAACTACAAAACGATGCACGACACGAGGTAATGCGTGTTTGAATCAAGGCAGAAATTTTAACTAAATTTATGTTTTAAATTGCTATTTTCTTTGCATCGATTAACATTACACGAAAGATATTTGGCGCAAATGTGAACCCTGTCTTATTGCTTCAATCCGAATAAAAATCCCGTGATAGTAACACGTAATAAAATTGCTTTCGTTGAAAATGTTGTTATTTTCAGCTATAAAAATAGACCTACTAAAATCATGAAATACTTATACTTAAATTATATAAATATTTTTTAGCTTTCTTTATATGAATAATTTTATATTTAAGCTAAATGATAAGTTCAATTTGAACAAATAAAACAAAGAGGAATAATTTTATTTTTTTGTTGAAGATGACCTGTACTGTACAGTATCTTTGGGTACCATAAGAAACAACAAAATTTTGAAAAACGTGACCACGGCAGCATACGACGACATTCATGATTGGAAAATATTATGATTTTTCAACAGTTTGCATCTAAATTTAGCCGTATGTTCTCCGTTAACTTAAACTCGTTAACTAGACGTCTTTTTCGATACTGGGCACCCTACTATTTGAGTATTCCGTAAACAAAGAAAAAAAAAGGTTTCACCTGAATTCCATTTGACTGTATTTGTATCTAATTGTCAATTAGCTATTTATACATGTAATGTAATTTTATAAAGATTGAGATATGACGGAGGTCTAGCCATTGCCCTGTGCCCTTTTACATCAATTGTTGAGGATTTCTGTTTTATTTAATTGCCATTATCATTTGTATTCATATTACTTTATGTAACTAGAGATCGTTTGTTTTGGTTTTAAATAAATATTATGTATAAAAGTACATCTTTGATTGCGTTTTAATGCTTATAATATAAATTACATAAATACAAATGTGCGTTATTAAGTTTATTGCTCATACTCTATCAAATTTGTTTTTTTTTGTTTGCTTGTTAAATATATGTGTCATAATTAAGACATTTTGTCTGAGAGACCGATACTAGTATTTGAAATCATCAACGCCAATTGGACTTCATCTAATAATTGTTCAATTGGCAATCGTAGATGTAAAAGAAACAGCTCTTTCAGATAAAAAAAAAATAGCTCATTTTTTTATATTTTCTGTTATTGATTTGTATTTATTCTTTTTCGTATTTATATATCATTATGACTTAGGTCGGGCCCTGTTTTTTGTTTGCTGTCTTGATGTTTTCTCCTTTTTTATATTTTAAGTGACAACTCCTTATCAACAAAAATAGGTAAACACACTGTTATATATGCTGCTAAACATGTTTTGCAAAATGAAATTGTATTTTCAGCTATAATGTTACTAAATAAATATTTAAATAAATTACTTTAGCTTGGTTAGTTTAAACATATTTATCATTAGATAGTGAATTGGAAATCATGTTTACCTATTAAAATTTATATTAATCCATAGCAATTTTGCGGATGCGAGTGCAGCATTGTAGTGGCACTAGTCTGATTTTTTCTCGAAATGTACAAAGGTGTCTTTTACGTATGAGAGATATTGCTGTCTCTTAAAAACAGGTCAGCCATTTATCGTTCCGTTCTAGCGAACTATCATAGTTTCTAAAGACGACACTCGCAGATGGTGTCAAAGGATAGCTAAAAATTTAGTTTCTGAAATTTTCTACCCGGAAACGGGAACGAACCCGGAACATTTGAGTTTGTAGTCCGATGTTGCAAACACGAACAAATAAAATATTAATTATATCCCTCCGCTTATATCACTGTTTAACATCTCTACTATTTCATCACGTTCGATTCCTTGTACAACGTCAAATGGTGTCTTTCCTGCATTATTTCTTTTGTGTTTATCAGCTTTTTTATCCAGCAATAATTTTACTATGTGTTTACTTCCTTTGAGACATGCGGCATGAAGCGGTGAATTCCCATTTTCTTCGCAAAGTTTAACATCTGCATTCGTTTCTAATAAATGTTCAACAATTTCAGAGCTCTCATTCATACAAGAAATGTACAACGGCGACTCTTTTCGTCTGTTAACCGCATTAACATTTGCATTAGAATCGATTAAAAATCTTACAATACGTTCATGTTTTTCTCTACACGCAATATGAAGTGGAGTAAATTCAAATTTATCGGCTGTGTTAATATATGCACCACTACGTTGTAATAATCTACATATTGCAAAATGGCCCCAACCACAACTTATTAATAGCGGCGTCCATTCTTGTTTAGTAGCTATGTTCACCTGAGCTTTTTTGTTCAATAGAGTTTCAACAATTCTAAGTTGACCTTCCATACATGCTATGTGTAGTGGCGAGGAGCCATCAACAGACTGTACATTCACCTTTGCATTATTATCTAGCAATAATACTACTATTTCCTCATTTCTATTTCCACATGCTTTATGGAGTGGTGTAATGTTTTCTTTGTTCGTTTGATTTACGTCTGCTTTTTGCTGTAAAAGCAATTCAACTAACTTTGGTTGATTGCTTTCACAAGCGATAAAAAGTGGTGTTCTGCCCTGAGCATCGCATTCATTTATCATACCTTTATAATATAATAGAAGTTCAACAATTTCCAAATGCCATGAAAAACATGCTATATGAATTGCTTTAAGTCCTTTTGCGTCGGTATATTTGACGTCAGAGTTCTTACTCAGCAGTAATCGTACTACATCGTAATGTCCTTTTTCACAAGCTCTGAATAATGCTGTTCTTTTCATCTTGTTATCCTTCTTTTTATAATTTGCCCCGTATTCCAGTAGCAATTTCACTGTGGAAGAATGGCCGTTAATTGAGGCGGCATCCAAAGGAGTACAGTCGTCAGTATTTGCTATTTCAAGTGTATTTTGATTCTGTAAATGAAGTTCTTTGACAACATTATCATGGCCACCTAAACAAGCCAGATACATTGGCGTTCTTTTCTGTCTGTCCTGGTGACTTATCTGGTCTTTTTTCAGTTTCGAAAGTAAATGTGCTATATCTCGATAACCTTGTTCTGATGCAACATGCAGAGGTGTTGAATTATATTGATCGCACTTTAAATCCTCCGCGTTTAAAAGTTTTAGAAATTTTATTAATTTCGACCTAAATAGTGAATACTTCATTTGTATGCCAGTAAACACATCATTATGATTACCTTTCCTTATATCCGACAGAAGTCTATGGAAAAATAATTCTTCATGTTCGGGTTTCACCATAATAAGTAATTCGTCATGTTCCTCTTGAAGAGACGTTAACTGCATTCGATTTGATAGAAAAGAGCTACTGCAATATTTAAGTAAACAATAAATGATCCCGCTTCCCACGATAAATGCCAAGTTTTTGAATAGATTATCGTGAATACATGCAAATCCATCGTCCATTATTTTAACATATGTTCCGGTCAAGTCATACAGTGCTGATAGAAGGACTGTCGTTAAAGGACAGTATTTGAATCCACTTTCAGTGCATATATCATGTAACAAGTCCTTGATTGCATTATTGTCAAGGCTTATTGATAGCCTTTTAATGCTGTTATCTCGCACTACAAGTAAGGCTATAGCCAAAAAAGCTATATCGGATTTGTCCTTGGTGTTTTTCATTTCTTCCGTAAGAACTTTGATTGGATTTAAAAAACACGTAGATAAACACTCCATTCTTGAGAAACCCACACATAATAAGGGCAAGAAATCATAAAGCATAAGAGTATCTTCATTAAATTCTGGTACGTTATACCTTTTGCAAATGTTTTTTCTCTCATCATAAGATAGATTCAATGCATACGAAAGCAAATCGCAATGTGTTGGCGAAACATTTAATTTGCGACAAAATCCAAATCTGTAAATGTACGATCTACAAGTAAGTATAAGTTTCGAAGTAGAGTAGTCAGTAAATGTTTGTGTGATAAAAGTTTCTTCATTTTCCCATCGCTGAATACATGAGTCATCAACAGTATATCTGCCTACTGGGTCATCAATTACAAATACCTGTTTTGTTATAGGCAATAGGTATTTTCGTATCTCGTTTGGTGATGAGACAGGCAAAACTTTATACTGTGCACGTTTTTCTAACATAAAAGCCGTGTTATATGCTATTGCAGATTTACCAGCTCCGGGAGGACCTGATATTATTACGAACCCATGAGAATTTAAGGTATTCAAAACTGTTTTAGATGCACACGTTTCTTCAAAGTGTTCGTTCATTTTTCTCCATTCTTTTGCCTTAAAATGGTCTTTCAAATCTACAATAGTGAGAAAAAAAAACCAACACCAAATAACAAGAACGATAGGAGTATTATATTGTTCACATATTAAGTACTTGCATATCGTGAAACTAGAAAGGTTCAATTACTTTTGATAGGAGGATAAAATTTGAATATGGTAGATTGCGAACTAGTATTCTTTGGATGAAATTAACCATATACCATATACGTGATTTCATATGCAAGTTTATAAAATTTATAAAAACAAAGACCACTTACATCTTTTCAGAAATACAATCAATTTATACATGCATCTTTTACTAATGACTGTTTAATGTTGAAGACTGTTGTCACTTATTTTTATTTGAATTGCGTATGACAGTTCATGTTAAAATGTACTGTACCTTTACATGTATACTTTGTTTATAGTCCTGAATCAATGTGACATCTAAACTCAATCATCACTATCCTTAAATCAGTAGATTTACTGATATAATGTTGTCAGAAATGGTCATACAAAATACACAGATCGTTATTTTTAAATCTCTTATTTGACACAAAAACACTGAAAATTGAAAATAATTTTCTAGACAAGTATAGAATACTCATTTTTATTATTTTTATATCGTACCGTATATGGAAAGATACACATCATAGTTGGTATATTTATTAAAATAAATCTGATTTTGCATACCTGAAACATCATCAGGAGTTAAAGATGAAGTTTCATTTTCTTTAAGGCTGTCCCTTTTTTTAGGCAGATGTTTCATACCTAAAATTAAAAAGAAACAAATATTTACTTTCGTCTTTGCCTGGATTAGAAGGGACGTATTCTTTCAAACCTTAACTATGTTTTGATGAATATAATCTAGTAGGGTATAAGACAACACATGCAATATCAATAAGTAACATCTAAATTGCAAGTTGAATCGAATAAAAGAAAAAAAAAAAAAAAAAAAAAATTAATACATACACATTGCTAAACAAGTGGAAATATAATGATGTTTATTTAATTTTTAAACTAACCGTTGTGTTTTCTTTTCTTTGTTATATGAATTGTCCACAGTTATGTCTCAACGAATTGAAACATAGAGATCATATCTTTGAACCAGAAGGTAATCAAAAAATGAGCTCTGAGTTGAAATGACGTGCTTCTTTCGCTTGTGATCAACACAGTGATAAAATTTCGTTTACATATGTTCCAATCAATACATGTAATGCTGATAGAAGCACTGCAGTTGAAAGGAAGTACTTAAATCTACATTATTTGAACAAATCATTTAATGAATCTTTAATTGTATAATTTTCAAGGCTTAATATTTTCTTTTTGATATTATAATCTTGCACTACAAGTAAGGCTAGTGCAATAAAAGCTATATCCTATTTTTCGTTAGTGTTAATCATTTTAACTCAAAGCCTTGACTCACATTGACCAGCAAAATATAAAGAACCTCAACAAGACAAGAGTTACTAGTGTAGAACCATTTTTAAAAACGGGACTTTATATAAAAGACAAGCAACGAGAAACACATATTAACAACGACAAACGACAACCACTGAATAACATGGTTCTTTTTGTTTGTTATAAATTAAAACTTTAGTTTTCCTTATCTCAGTGTTTTGCATTATTTTTGTCGGGGCATTCAAACGCTTTCTTTTATCATTGTTAAACGCCGTACGTTGCCTATGATTGCTTACATCCATGTGGTAGACGGTTGTCATATTTGTAATCATTCCACATCTCCTTACTTGTATTGAAGCCAGGATAAAACATTTTGTTTATAATATTTGTCCTTTTAAGTCCTGCGTACCAAAATATATATTTACTGGGTCATAAAACAAAAAAATTAACTTGTAAATGCTATGATTTTATGATTTTAAAGTTTTTGATATAGAAAACAATAACTATGCTTGGAAGTTATGCAAAAATCAGATGTAAGCAGTCATCTCTACAACATTTTAAGTGAATTTATATCTCAGACTGGTATCTGCATACATACAACTATAGCAAATATTGCTTTGTTTGAACACTTCTAGTATATATATTAGCTAAATTGTGTCAGATATATGGTTACAGATGATACTGTTGTGACAAGAATTCTAAATTGACCATTTGAGGCAGAAAATTAGTTCTTTAATTGACAAATAGGCATACAGTAAGATGTGGACTGGAGACAGAGGCTGGATTGGATACTTTATATAATCTTGAATGTTGTAATGATTGACTGCTAAGCATTACATTTATAGTATTCTGATATGCTTTCAATATGTTATCAAAACAGTTTTAAACAGGTTCTAGGCATTTTTTATCAGAAAATATGCAAATAGGGTAAGCTGGCAATAATCAAAGTATTGATTTCAAATTCTTTAAAAAATTGAAACAGGGGAGGGGATGTTAAATGTATAGTAAAGAAAAATTAAGAGTATACACAGTGATTTCTGTAAGACTATAATTCTGATAAATGAGTATTAATGTGAGAAAAACTGATTTCAGAGAGTTTTCTATTTGAATAAATGTCTGTATATGTTGCACTTTGTAAATACAGCTGTTTCTGAAAACACGCCTCTTTTGGGGAGATCTTGAATATTTAATAAAAACCATTTTTGTTGACATATTGGTCCCCAGTTATGCTCTCTGTGTTCCATCTCACAGAGACATAACTTGGGAATGTTACCAGTAAATAAACATGTGCATATTGTTGACATTGAAATCTGTGGTAATCTTTCACTCGAGGTGGGGGTAGTTAAAAAAAAGTAGTGTTAGTTTAAACTCTGAGAAGTTCAGGGCATATAACGTTGAAAATATGCCGCACAGCCCTTTATTTTTTTACCTTTGAAAAAAATTGTGGTGCATATGAACCATCAATTCTAGGATAAGTTTTTTTTCAAAACTTCATAGTAAATGTGGTACAGTTTTAGCCGTAAAAGGAGTTCCTATGGGAAATTGCATTGTCAATATTTACAGAAATGCAACCTTTAACCGGTGCGCTAGACTAAATGACCACCTGGGCTTCATAAAAATGAAACTTTTGGTTGCCGGGTGTTACTTTTCCACGTCCGTTTTAATCTAGTGTCGTTCTACAGTACATGATATATCAGACATGAAGATGTTATTCTTACAGATCAGCTAAATTATCTATAGTAAAGGATCCTTCAAATTAATGTAAGATACAATCACAGAAATTAGTTATATTTATAAGTACGTATGAGCTAGTGACAACTCTACATAAATATATATATTTATGTTCTGGACCATATGAGTACTGGATCTTAAGCATGTGGTTATGAAAATATTCATATATACTTTTATTGTCAGACCATATGCGTATGATCCGGTTACAAAATTATACGAATGTTTAACAATTACTGAGTAAGACACAACCCTCGTCGGTACAGTGTTTAAAAATAAAATATTGACGTATATACTAGTTTTGTATTCTTTGCGATGAATGAAATTAAATGAATTTTACTTAATAAAAACACGGCAGAGACATTTTTGCATGGTCCATTCTTAATTTGTCTTTACGAAAACAAGTAGATGAACTGTTAAGATAAAAGTCAACTGTTTTCAAAGTTGAGCAAATAACTCCATGTTCTCTTTCCTGTAATTGAATGTCTTAAATCTTTCAAATTATCTTAAAGTTCTTTGATATGTTCCTGCTCCGATTTATTAGCTCATCCATCACAAAAGCGCAAAGTTAAAACTGGTAGACTAATTCTTAAAGGAGTTATGACCCATGTTTGTCTATTATAATGAAAAATATGATATTTATATAGAAGTTTTGTTCTGTTATGTCTAATATGATTTTAATTAAACATGATAAATTGACATTTTAAATCACAAAAAAAAATAAATACCGAGGCAAGATTTATTGATAATTATATTGATTAATATTGATAATAAAAGAAAAGAAACTGAACAGACTAAAATATAAGTTATACAATATCAACAAAATAGAGATTTGTGCCATGAAGTCTATGCTCGTCTACAATGCTAAAGAGTGTGTTTGAAGCTTGATATGCTCATAGACCAAGGTGATAGACACAGGCTTTTTAGAGCCTCTAGTTCGATTAAGAAAAACAGCAGTTTATGTCTTATTGTTTATTGTAGAAATTACTCTTATTGTAAGATCGTATGAATTAGAGAATGAACGCACCAGTGAAAATAAGTGGGTGTAGAAGAAATTAAAAGAAATATATTCTAAATGCTTGGAGAAATAAAATAAAATGCCCCAAACATATCTGGTTTCACGTTCGAACGGAACTTAAAATTGCTTAAAATTTACTCTATATACCAAAGGCAAGAAAGATATATACCAATATTCAAACAATAGGTAACAAAGACAAGGTATTTAGTTAATAACTTGAAACCTTTGCTGGTTTAGAGAACGCGCTTTGTCTGTAAAGGAAGTTTGCATGTATTTCAGAAAATCTACATGGTCTAAATACTCATATGATCCGATATGTTAATAACCGAACGAGTATATAATGACATGATTATTGCCTTACTCGTACGTTCCTAATACTCATAAGGTCCGAACTTTATACGCTGTATAAGATTGAAATTGAGTGTAACGTTTTCATAATCGAATTTCAATTTATACATAAAAAAGAAGAGTGTGGTATGATTGTAAATTAGACAACTCTCCGCAAGAGAACAAATGACACTGCAATCAACAACTATAGGTCAACATACGGCCTTCAACAATGAGCCCATACCGCATAGTTAGCTATAAAAGGCTCCGAAAGACAATTGTAAAACAATTGAAACGAGAAAACTAACGGCTGTTAGTTATTACATACTAACCAGACAATAATGATCCAACTTCATTTATTGTAGTTGAAAAGGAGATAAACATGTTAAACGCAGGAGAATAAACATACAGCAAACGATAATTTAAGGTTTTTACTTACCTAAGATATATACGCATACACTGGCAATGTATACAATCATGCAAAATGTAACTATCCGAACTATCAAATCATGCCATGCGATGTTGTCTGTAAGTGAATCATTTATGCATATTATAATTTGTTCATCTCATTATTTTCAAATGAATATAAGAGATCGATCTGAATTATGTTTGTACAAAGAATATTTTAGTATTTTTGATGCATTATGTGTGCTTAAATTAACATTATGAAATCCCCACATTTTCCGAAAAAGAAAATGTTTTTGCTATTTTGCTTCATTGCATAAACATAACTGAACTGGAACACAGATTACATTTAACATCAATCACAAGAATTAATCCCAATATTTTAAAGCAAAAGTAACAAAACATTTGCAGACCTTATATGCTCCATTGATCCTGTTTAGTCAAACATGTTTTTGTAGTCAAATATTTGATAAGGATATGCAAAGAAAAATCATAATATAAACGATTGAAACAAAGAGAAAGTGTTTGTCAAGATTTATTTCAATCTTGAGTGTACGTCTTGCGACTCAAAAGTTCCACTGTACCATATCTTAAATACGTCACACCTTATTGATCGATTGGAAATATCATATAAAAAGTTTCAACATGATGTGAATGACACAAATATCAAAATTATATGGTTTTAAGTATTTATAGATCATCGAATGGCATACACCAATGAGCAATAAACGTACTGTCTAGTCAACTACCACAGGGCAATACATTACAAACTGTATTGTCGTTTATACCAATTATCAACGACTTGATAAAGACATATTGGCAGGACACACACAAACAAACAAGTAATATAAAAAAAACAGCCAAACAGTACCGATATATTAGTACTTGCAGTTACTAGTTCAAAGCAAATAACAACCAAATCATAAATGATTTCTCCAATATTCAAATTAAATCAGTGCAAATTCAACGAATTTGATGTAAGCACATCAAAATCCGTCCAAGAAAGTGATATACGACTATATCATACAAGTATTCAAAATTGACACGAGGAAGAACCGTGACTTTTTATATATGGATAGCAATACATATTAAGTTATGTCGACATTTATATCAAATAGTTATCACAGGTACCAGGATTTTAATTTAGTTCGGCAGACGCGCGTTGCGTATACATAAGACACCTCAGTTACGCAGACATAGATGTTAGCACCGACAAAACGATATTCATTTTTGTTATTTCTACGGTGTTGAATTAATATCCTTAATCAAGACAGATAAAAGGATCAAAAACTTAACAGAAACAAAATTTTAATTAACCAGCTATATAATTAGTGTAACAATTACACATAGATAAAGGTTGAAATCTTAAATACACTTCGGGACAAAGCAATATAAACATCATACAAGTGGCAGTAGCGAACATTACTGTCGAAAAAAAACCCCACTAGGAACAAAAAACGCATCTATTTCTATTATTCCCCGTGAAAATGAAAAAGCCTAAATCTAGACATCACAATTTTTTTTAAATAAGTTTCTTTAAAAAAATATCCGCAATGGAATATGATGGTTGTAAGTTTTTTTTTTGTCCAATGACAGAGATTTCATTTATGTTTATGAAAAGACACAATGATCATTAAATATAAAAGTGAGAACCTACAATAGGGATCGACCGGGATGAGTCATTTGGCAGTATGTACAGAATAGAGGGAATATACCAACAAGTTCTTTTAAGAAATATTACATGATTCTATTACGGCAATTCAATTATAAAATCTTTTAGAATACAATTCATATGAAGATAGCAGTATGATTTTTTTTTAATATACAAGTTAAAATGACATGTTAGGAAAAATTAAACTGTAACTTATAATTATACAGGACCATTCCTAGTATCACAGAAGCGCGATTGTTGTCCACATTCTTACCTAAATTCTATCGATAGATTCTTACCGATTCGCATATAAGTGATGTCTGAGAGACAATTCACAGCATCAATAATCACACCACAGTTCTTGTACGTATATGTAGCCTCTTTACCGAAAACATTTAATACTTCTATTGCATGTTTTTTTTAAATTTTAATTTATGAACTATGCTCGAGAGAAATGGAACCTTAGTTTTATTTTAACTTGGATTTTTTCAGATCTTTCTTTCTCCACATTATGTGTAAGGATCTTATAAACAATATATGAAAACAAACTGATATTAGTTTACAGCTGTACGCTGACTATTATTGTAATCTTTGAGATAAGACCGGAGTTGTCATGTCGTGAACATGACACATTTCGTTGACATGATTAACCTATCTATTTCACCTGCTCAGAAAATAATTGAGTACTAAATCATGTTATTCTTCAAAGAGTACTTCAACTATAAAAAGAAACAAAACTTATTAGCTTTAAAATTGAAGATAAACTTGAGTCATTAACAGTAATGTGTACTATACTCTTGTCTTCATACACAGTAATACCTGATTGGTTGATATGGCTTTCTGTTGATATACTTGTTGAGATTTCGTCCATGTCGTAGATTCTGAAATACAAAAGTGTACAATGGCTTTATCTTAAATGTATAGACCATGTTTGTCTTGTTGATCGTCATGATTGCAATTACCTTTTAGGAAACATAGGAAAGATGTTAATATTTAGGAACCATGTAAGTGGCTGTTCTACGTTCTAAAATAATTGAATTATTCAAAATATGGAGACTATGTTGAACACATCTATCTAATGGAACTAGAGATAACGGGTACATCAAATACAGTTAAGTTCACCTCATATATTGACTTACATCTAAAAAATGACAATGATGATCGGTTGAAAACACAACTTAACGACAAAACAGATGATTTCAGCTTCCCAGTTGTGAAAATTCCCTTTATATTTGGCAACTTCCATTATGTCAAAATATTTCCTGGTTGATTTTTATCCTAAATTAGCAAGACATATTCCTCACTGCCCGGACTCAATAAACTAAAAACAATTGGTGCAGTTATAATTTTATTTTATAATTCAGTTACCCGGTATAAATTAATAATTTTCTATGTTTTTATCAAGCGAAATACGAAATTCTACACAATAAATCGATTATCAGGTTGTCTGCATCAGCTGCTCGTTACAATATGAAGCTTTATTTTCTTCGATTGCTGCACATACTCGACAACCTGATAATCGGTACAGATCATGTATATCATGTATATAAAATAGGGCTACATATTTGCTGTTGACATGAAATGGGCAATTTTGTCAGTTTATTAGATAGTTCTTTCAATATCAGATGTTTTATCAACCCAAAGTTCAATAATAATCAGTGAAAACGACGCATGGATGTGTATTTCCTGTTTTTTCCGAACTACGTCGGAAGTCCATGCGATAATATAACATTACAGAAAGGCATCCGATATTTATCAAAGGTACCAGGAATATAATTTAGTACGCCGGACGCGCGTTCGTCTACATAAGACTCATCAGTGACGCTCATATGAAAATATCATAAAGCCAAACAAGTAAAAAGTTGAAGAGCATTGAGGATTCAAAATTCCAAAAAGTTTTGCCAAATACGGCTAAGGTAATCTATGCCTGGGATAATAGCCGGAAACAGTTGATACTTTTTTCAGCCCGCTATCCATGCGCACAATTTCGGAAAATATTGAATTCTAATAAATTTAAAGCTTTAATCAAACTGTAAAATTTATAACGGGTTAACTCTAAGTACATGATAAATAAATATTTAAATGATTAACCTGATAAGAAGTACAGCAAAATTACATAAAGAGACAAGTTCCTTAGAAATGCCAAGAACCTTGATAGTTAAAGTGCATGCAAAATGTCATACATGAGTACTCACATGTTTTTTGGTTCACAGTTAAACTTGACTTTCCACTCATTTTTTTTAAGGCATTCATAATCTGAAAATTTAATGCAAGATTAGATATCTTATTTTCAACTAGTGATCATTAGACATGCTTGTTTTTATATAATGGAGACCGTTAAACGTTTAGGTACTGCACATCTTTATAAGATCTTACATGTATGTTTTTGTTTCTTTAACTAGAGGCTCTCAAGAGCCTGTGACGCTCACCTTTCTCTATGTGTTGATTAAACAATGGACACAGATAAATTCATGACAAAATTGTGTTTTAGTGATTGTGATGTGTTTGTAGATCTTACTTTACTGAACATACTTGTTGCTACAATTATCTCTTTCTATAATGAACTTGGCCCAGTTAAAAATTTACAAACATTTACAAAAGTTTATGACAATTGTTAAAAAATGACTATAAAGGGCAATAACTCCTTAAGAGGTAAACTGACTATTTTGGTCATGTTGACTTATTTGTAGATCCTAATTTGCTGAACACTTTTGCTGTTTACTGTTTATCTCTATCTATAATAACATTCAAGATAATAACCAAAAACTGCAAAATGTCCTTAACATTACTTATTCTGGGGCAGCAACCCAACAACAGGTTGTCTGTTTTGTCTGAAAATTTTAGGGCAGATAGATCTTGACCTGATAAACAATTTAACCCCGGTCAGATTTGCTCTAAGTGCTTTGGTTTCAGAGATATAAGCCAAAATCTACATTTCGCCCTCATGTACTATTTTTAGCCATGGCGGTCATCTTGGTTGGTTGGAAGGGGCACCGCACACTTTTTTCAAACTATATACCATGACATACCCCAATGATGATTATGGCCAAGTATGGTTAAATTTGGGCCAGTAGTTTCAGAGGAGAAGATTTTTGTAAAAGATTAAAAAAAAAAAAACGAAAAATTGGTAAAAATTGACTATAAAGGGCAATAACTCCTTAAGGAGTCAACTGACCATTTTAGTCATTAAACCTATTTGTAGATCTTACTTTGCTGAACATTATTGCTGTTTACAGTTTATCTCTATCTATAATAATATTTAAGATAATAGCAAAAAGACGGTATAATTTCCTTAAAATTGCCAATTCAGGGGCAGTAACCCAACAACCGGTTGTCCGAATCGTCTGAGAAATTCAGGGCAGATAGATCTTTACCTGATAAATAATTTAACCTCTTGTCAGATTTGCTCTAAATGCTTTGGTTTCAGAGTTATAAGCCAAAATCTACATTTTACCCCTTTGTTCTATTTTTAGCCATGACGGCCATCTTGGTTGGTTGGCCGGGTCCCGCCACACATTTTTTTAACTAGATACCGCAATGATGATTGTGGCCAAGTTTGGTTTAATTTGGCCCAGTAGTTTCAGAGGAGAAGATTTTTGTAAAAGCTAACGACGACGGACGACGACGGACGCCGGACGCAAAGTGATGAGAAAATCTCACTTGGCCCTTCGGGCCAGGTGAGCTAAAAAGGAACTGCTTGGCTTTAGTTATTTTTAAAACAGTATATATTAGCGTCTTTTAAATTTTTATGAACACCAAAAATATTCGAATTCCTATTTTCAAAGACTATTATTCAATCTCTAAAGCTAAATAATATTATTATAAAGTACACTATATATTTTTCTAGTTCACCAGTTTTCAGTCTTTCCTTTATAGTCACTTGCTATAATATAGTAGTTTGCTATTTCTTGTATCAAACATGTATTCCAATGAACCAATGGAAATGGAGATTCAGATTTCAAACTCAGTCATGTTTTCAGGAGAAACCAATCTCTGAATTTGACGATACATTATTTTACATACCTGGTGATAAAATATCATCAGAAGAGCATATCTTCAAATAGCAGGTACAATCTTCCTCAAATGGTACACAAAAACATAGATTTTTTGGTCGGTGTAGAAAATCATAACCTTTCATATGATCACAGCGGCATTCAATATTTGCTTTGCTTGTTCCATTACTGTAAATTACTTGCCCTGCCTCGCTGCAGTGAGATTTTTGATAAACACAACGACTGTTCCCAGAAGAATTGAATGGAAATGGTTGATAGAAATTCTTTTCACAAAGATCTCCATCTAATGTCCCATGTTTTGACCCAGAAACTACCAGTTTGTAACCTATACAAAACATAGTCACTCAAACATTTATTTTTCTGAAAACTACACTTTTTAACTTAAACGTCCATGGATATTTATGCCGAACAATTGTTTTTTTAATTGCAAAAATTAGAATTTGGCGATTGGTTTGCAATTATATACAGTCACTTGTTTAAATAATTTCTAAACAAGAAAAACAATTTTTAGAAGTCAAATATGGTAAAGAATATTTAATGAAATTTTAAATATATACAATCTTCATCATGTTAATTGACATTTAATTGTTCGGTGTTGTAAGGTTATTGAAAAATTAGTTATATAATATACAAAATGATTCAGTTTTGAAACAATTCAACTAAAGTAGAATAAGTAAGTTTTTAAAAAAAACTCGTTCTATCATTGACTATTCGAAACACTGCATGTTTGTAAAAAAAATATCTCTGGACTTTTTCAAAGGATAAGTGCAAGGCGAAAAGTGGTCTATGTTTTTGTCTAAAGACGTTTTTTCATTGCATACGTTATGGTTAATAATTAAAAAAAAAAATACATATATATATATATATAAAAAATTGTATCGTGATTCATTATTGCCTATATTCACTCAGAACCTTACAAAAACATTGCTTTACATGGAGGTGTTCTGTTTTAATTATCAGTTTGAAACTACAATATGATAACGCAATAGTTCAGCCTAGTTTCAATTTGTAATACAAATATGAAAAATTATGTAACGGTGAGGACTTACTTTCCGCACATTTTGATTGAAACTGGAAATTGACTTATCAGTATGAATGCTAAGTGTTTTAGTTTTTACTCTCTAGGATAGAGGGATAGAAAAATAAAAATGTTGGGTATTTTTTTCATTTGATTTATTTCTCATTTCTTAATCTTATTCTATTGCAACAAGGTTAAATAGTTGAATATCAATAATGTGTTCATATTCTATAAATTTAGAATTTTTCGAAAAACTATGGATTTTCTTATCCCAGGCATAGATTACCTTAGACGTATTTGGCACAACTTTTAAATTTTGGATCCTCCGTGGTCTTTAACTTTTTACTTGTTTGGCTTTATACATATTTTGATATGAACGTCACTGATGAAGAAACGCGCGTCTGGCGTACTAAATTATAATACTGGTACCTTTGATAACTAATTAAATCAAATTGGTTCAAAGTCAATTCTAATGTTCGACAAAAATCTTAAATAATCTGGTGTTAATTTGGATAGAAATACGTTATCTTTTCATTTCTGAGTAATTTGTTATTTTCAATTACAGCACTAACAAAACACGATGTGAATATGCACGGTCTCAGTGACCAGTTGAAATACTATGAGATCTTCTTGAACTATATTAATAAAAAATAAAATGTTTTACATAGTGTTTTAAAAATCATGAATATCGTTTAATTTCAATGATCAAATATTTTGCAGTAAATAGCTCCAACCTTTGCATTGAACAAACATGACTTAGAGCGATATACCTGGTTTTTCAAAGTCGCGATCGGTCTTTGTCCTACAAATCTCAGTCAAATTTTCATTATTCCGGTCATACAAGCAGAAATAACTGACACTTGAATTACAATACGCCTCTCTGTGTCTCCAGTGTGACTGTGTGGGACATTGGAAACTATAAACCGCTTCAGATGTATGTTGTAATGATAACATCTGGAAAAAAAACCAATGTAGTAAGTTGTGCTTATGTTTAGGTATCCTCTTAATCCTTATGTACATGGAAAAGTAAATTTTAAAGTGTACGGATGTCATTTATTTCTTAATAACAAAATGTAATAAATGATTGCGTGTAGTGATAAACTAAAAACTTCATACAAAATCACTACTCCAATTTTTTTTCATTCTAATTTGTAATATATTTCTTATGCAGTTTTATATAATTAACCATTGCCTTATTTATCACTAGTAAGAGTAGATGTGTGCCTAAATTTAAACATTCCTAATCGATAAACATATATAGTTAAATTGAGTTATTGCTTGCATGTGTTTAATATCGAATTGAACATTCATTGCTATATTCAGACGACCAGACTTTAAAGTTCTTGGAGACTAACAATCCAAAGATTGGCTACAATTGCATCTGACATGACAAAATGTGTGAATAATTGATTCGTTATAGAAAGAATATTTGGTATAAAAATTATATTCCTGTGTGCATCGAATATTTTTTTATGCATCCCATGAAAATCAGCTTTAAATTCTTTACATTTCAACAAAATCACGTGTTCACTGTGATGTGAAATACTGTTAACACTGTGTATTCCAATATTTGATTGATTTTTACAATTATTCCATATGATATACCTACCAGGTAAATAAAGATGAAATATATACTAGTGCAATATGAGGACATTATAACTGCTGAAAAAGAAAATGTGTCATGTAGGTTCATTTTGTACAATTTAAATAAAATAACATGGTACAGGCTGCTTTATCATGTGTAAAATGTATATGGATAATGTTTTATATTTTTGAAAAAGAGAGACGAACGACAAACTATGTGATTGATAAAATTGAGAAAGGAAATGGTGAATGTGTCAAAGGGACAACAACCCGACCAGAGAGCAGACAACAGCCGGAGTCCATATATATTCGAAAATGAAACGTAAATTAACTGCCGAATGAAATATACAGCAATATACTGGTTACATGTAACGAATGGTCATTAGTTATGAACCAAATTCATTGAATCCGTATTTTAAGTGAATCATTGAAATCAAACATAACCCATCAGCACTAAATAATTGATAATACGTCTTGTAAGATCACTTCGTTTTCCTGAGCAATTAACATTTTATGTTTTAACCATTTTATATATGTTAGTATTCTTTATCAATACTTAATGTTTGAACATCGTGTTTACATTTGACATATCAATAAGTAAACAGTATGAAATTGTCAGTCATAGCATATGATGTAGGAATACCAAATGTAAATAGTATTTAATCTTCCTTATCGACTATTATGTATAGATATTTGACCTGTCTACTTAATGAAAAATATTAGAGAATAGTTAATAGATAACAATATGGTTATTGAAACAAAATCGTAATCTTTTTTTGTATAATTAAATGGCAAAACATAAACGGTGCAGTGCAATTTGTATGTATAAAATAATATGACAAGAAATAATAAAAGACTTACAAGGATAATTAAAAAGGTATGACCGTTATTAAATGGCAAAATCAAAAGCTCCACCACATCAACTTTAGTTGAAAACAACTGTCATCTTTTTGAGATTGTACTTTAAACATGGTATACAAGCTTTCTGAAAGTCACACGTGTATAACTGTTGCCCACAATTCAATTATACTAACGACAACGTGTGAGACATACTAAGTAAAAACGTTGAAAGAAAATGGGTATAGTAGTCAACCTTATGTTTCTATGAAATGTATGTTTGCTACATATGTACACTAGCTCTAAATATGTAGAAACCTTCGATGAGAAAAATCAGAAAAATTGCGAAATCATTATTCTCAAATCTTAACATAATGTTTTAATTTAACAGGTTTGTTTTCAAACTGGGTTGATAAATTTGTTGTCGTTAATATCACAACAAAATCTAATAGTTTGATAGTTCTATCAGTATTAAACATAAGAAAATTAATGTGTTTCATATCTTTATTTCCTGATAAACTAAATAATGAAAATAAATTTGTTTACAGACCAAATTTTGTTTTTAAAGAAAACCTTTTATTGTACAGACAGGCTATTATAGAATTATTTTTCCAACTCGTATAAAACAAGTTTAAAGTAAAAAAAAAAAAGGATTAAAGCAATCATTGTACCATTTTGAACATTGTTTTCTCGATATTTTTAAACGAAGTCTAGTGCTCCTTAAATATTTATCATAGGTTCCAGGCTTTCACTTTTGATACGCCAGTAGCGCGTTTCATTTACATAAGACTCACCAGTGACACTGAGATCAAAATAGAAATAAAAAAGGTATAAAGTTGAAGAGCATTGAGGACCCAAAAATTAAAAAAATGGTGCCAAATACGTAGGTAATCTATGCCTGGGATAAAAACAATCCTTGGTATTTCGAATAATTCAAAAATTTGCAAACAGTAAATTTATAAAAATGACAAAATAAAGCTTCATTATCAAGGTTTTGTTTGAAAAACATTATCATGACGACTTATTTTTATTGGTCCTCGTGAATCTTATTATCCCAATTGACAAACATGCATTTTATCAATTCTGTAATTAAATTGAAGGTATTTTATAGGTTTGATGTGAAATATTACGAAGGCAATTAAAAACCATCCTCATCATACATGTAGGTGCCTGACCTTCGTCAAATTTTTTTGCGACGTATTAAAATTTTGCATACATTCATGGGTTTAAACCCCAGTCACACTAGACCAAGATCACACCACGCTCAACGCGATCTTAAATAAATTCAGATCGTGGTGAGGTCGCGGTATGAGCAGCATGAAAATGTAAATGTTCGTTTCTTTCACGTTGCTACTTCGTCATTAGAAGGCTTCTTCAACGATTAAGCTACAATTATTTTACGTTCTCGCCACGCTTATTCTGCGACTTCACTTCGAATATAACGATATTTCTACACTAAACACGTCCTCACTACGACATTACCCCGATTTATTCGATTGCATCATGATCAGACCACGCTTCTACTTCGATTATAGCACGCTCTAACAACGACCATTCTGCAATCCTACCACGTTAATAATTCGAGCTTACTACGCTCTCAGCAATTACGTCAACATCATCTTCCATATAAATACTGTTGAATTCCTTCTTTTCCAACTGTTACGTAGAGTTTCAAGAAAACAGCGCTGTCATGCAACCAAAATCTACCAAAACTCGTAGGTGTGGTGGTAGGGGTAGAGGTAGATAGATCTGATAGTTAAGAATCATTATCTAGTAGAGATAATTGGGACCGACCAATCCAACCCGAATCACAACCTTTTACTGATCCGTCAAGATCAATTGACGATGTTTTAGTGAAGGATAATAGGAATGAAACATGTACTATACATAAAGGAGTAAACCCATAGTATATAAATGCAAGACAACTATGGAAATATAGTTATCCTACTATTCATGCACTGATTAGTACTTACTATAGAAGTTTTGTCACACGCACACATCTGTTACCAATCAATGAGGACCTCAAATCGGAATTCGGTACTCAAACAATATAAATAATTATCAGCCCAATATATAGAAAACACTACTTACATGTAAACAGTATTGTATACAATTTTGACCTAATATGGCGTCATCTTTATCCTTATCGCGGTTTATAATTTTTATCTGACACATGATTTACTGTGTGACTGATATATATCTGAATACAATTTGTGCATTCTAGTGACATAAAAGATTAGAAAATGTAATAAGATTTATTTACCTTAATAATCGACTGTTATTTGCTTTTTCAAGTTTGAAAAGTGCTTGTATTATTCACGTTGTTGACTTAATATTATGATAAAAGAGGAAAGAAATATACCAGAAGGATAGTCATAAATCGAAAATAAACTGACAACGCCTGGCTAAAAAAGAAAGAAAACAAATAGACAAACAAACAAACAATATAATACATGACACAATATAGGAAACTAAATAATAAGCTACACAAACCCTATCAAAAACTAGGGCTGATCTCAGGTGCTCCGGAAAGGTAAACAGATCCTGCTCCACATGTGGCAGGTTATTGTAGTCACGAAGTAAGGAACATATCCGATATCATTTGTGAAACGGTTATTCCAAAACGGTCAACCAACTAGTGATGGCGTCCGTAAAATTTACGAAGGGGTGATTTCCACCTTACCATTTGGAACTTGGTTTAATAGCTTCCTTGTGAGCAGCAACCCTCTATCAAGAAAATCATGAAAGGAAATGCAAGCACTGGAATAGCGTATCAATTAGGAGATATATACTCTGTATGCAGGTGTTGCTGGAATGTAGAACTGGAAAGCTCACAATTTGGAAGCTGAAATCATCTCTACGGTCGTAAGTGTTTGTTTTCAACCGACCCTCATTGTCAATTTCTAGATTTAAGTCAAGATATCAGGCTGACTTAACTGTATCTGATGTTTCCTTTATATCTAGTTCAATGGGATAGATGCGTTCAACATAGTAACTAAATTTTGAATTATTTAGTGAAAGAACGTCATCTATATAGCGGAAAGTAGAGTTAAAGGATTTTGCTAACTTCTTATCTTTCTGCCTAAGAAGTTTCTGTCTAAAATCATCCTCATAATAATAAAGGAACAAGTCGGCAAGAAGAGGGACACAATTGGCTCCCCTTGGAATGACAGTCTGTTGAAAAATACGTCCTCCGAACGTAACACATACGTTGTCAATAGAAATATCAAGCATCTTGATAATGTCAGTTTCAATGAATTTGTTCTATCAATCAGAATGAATGTTTACAGAGTAGGATTAATCCCTCCTTTTGTACATAATTATGACTTTCATATTGGTGCATCTCTGTTTGTTTTGCTATCTTGATGTTATCTTCCTTTTTTATATTTTCAGTGCTTATAATTTTTTTTAGGCATAAACACTGTTATATATCCTGTTAAAAATGTATTGCAGAATCAAATTGTATTTCCAGCTATAATGCTACCAAGTAAGCATGTTAATCATGTTAATAAAACGCATTTGATATGTTAGTTTAAACGCATTTATGTATAGTGGGTTGGGAATTATGTTATAACAATTGATATGAATCCCTTTTCACTTTGCGGATACGAGTGCTGCCTTCTATCGATATAAGTCTGCTTTTTTTTTCCGCAATCTAAAAAAATCTTGTCTTTTACGTGTAAGATATATTGCTATCTCTGAACACAGGTAAATCATTTATTGTCCTTTCCACATGTTCCAATGGCCTATCATCGTTTCTGAAGACCATACTCGCACATGGTGTTAAGGATAGCCGAAAATTTGTTATCAAAACAGGGATCGAACAGGCACCTTTGTGTTTGTAGTCCGATGTGCTAACCACTACACCACAGCTTTTCTATTTAGCTAGGTTTTTAAATGAAAAACAAAATATGGTTACAACCAAAATAATGTATTATTTATCATTAACTCTCCACAATTATATCACTGTTTAACATCTATAATATTTTATCATGGTCAAATCTTTGTACTACGTCATATGGAGTTTTTCCAGCATCATTTCTTTTGTGTTTATCGGCCTTTTTCTCCAGCAGTGATTTTACTATTTGTTCGTTACCTTTTAGACATGCCGGATGACGCTGAGAGTTTCCCTTTTCTTCGCAAAGTTTAACATCTGCGTTTGTTCTTAATAAAAATTCAACAATTTCCGAACTTTCATTTAAACAAGAAATGTACAACGGGGACTCTTTTTTTTCTGTTAACAGATTTATATTTGCATTGCATTCTATCAAAATTTAAACATTACGTTCCAGTTTTCCTCTGTATCCAACATGAAGTGGAGTAAATGCAAATATGTCGGCTGTGTTAATATTCACACCCTTGTATTGTAATAACTACATACTTTTGAATGATCTTCACTACAACTTATAAAAACAGGAAAACAACTTTGTTTAGTAACTATGTTAACCTCTACTTTTTTGTCTAAAAGAAACACAAAAAAAATATTTTCGCCTTTTTAAAAAACATGCGATGTACAGTGGCAACTGAATCTTTTAATTGTCCTACTATTCTTCATTTCTATTTTCTTTACATGCTTTATGAAGTTGTGTAATGTTTTCTTTGTTCGTTTGATATATATTTGCTTTATGTTGTAAAAGTAATTATACTTACTTTTGTTGATTGCTTTCACAAGGAATAAAAAGAGGTGTTCTGCCCAGAGCATCACATTCATTTATCTCTCATAATATCTTTATACTTTATTAAAAGTTCCACAATATCCAAATATTCCGTTAAATATTCTATATCAATTGCTTTAAGTCCTTTTGCGTCATAGGTCTGTTCTATGTACCTTTGAAATTTCAACCAAAGTTGATGAACTGGATCTTCCATCACTGTATTGGATACCTAAACTGCATAAGTGTCCTCATAAACAACGGTATATTACTGGGTCTTCCAAGTGCTCCATGAAACTTTTTCTAAATCATTAACATCTATTTTATCAGCAATCAAAGACGGGCTTCAAAGTTATTGTGAAACTACCTATTCTAGAGGTGGTGTGAACCAGATGTCGATACTTAAAAATTCAAAAGATCTTTTAGAGTACACACAATCTAACTCTCTTTTATCTTGTTATAGTATTAAAACATTTTACTTTTCTACACTTTACAAAAGTATTCCACATTCCAATATAAAGATAAAGGATACATCAGATACAGTTAAGTCGGCCTCACATCTTGACTTACATCTAGAAATTGACTATGAGGGTCGGTTGAGAAAGAGATGATTTCAGCTTTCCAATTGTGAACTTTCCATTTCTAAGTAGCAACATTCCAGCAGCACCTGCATACGGTGTATGCATCTCCTAATTGATACGATATTCCCGTGCTTGCATTTCCTATCATTATATTCCTGATAGAGGGTTGTTGCTCACAAGGAAGCTATTAAATCAAGAGTTCCAAATGGTGAAGATAAAATCATCACTTCGTAAAATTTACGGACGCGATCACGAGTTGGTTGACCATAATGGAATAACCGTTTCACAAATGATATCGGATATGTTCCTAACGTCATATTTACAATCCCCTTCCCTTTCATGAATGTTACCTACCGAATTAGACTATTTACAGAATTTGTTATCACATAAGCAACACGATGGGTGCCACATATGGAGTAGGATCTGCTTACCCTTCCGGAGAACCTGAGATAACCCCTTGTTTTTGGTGAGGTTCGTGTTGTTTATTCATTAGTTTTCTATGTTATGTCATCTGTTCTATTGTCTGTCTGTGTGTGTTTTTTTTTTTCATTTTTAGTCATTGTGTTGTCAGTTTATTTTCGATTTATGAGTGTCCCTCTGGTATCTTTTGTCCCTCTTTTCTTTGAGCAGTTTTGTTCTATATCGCAAATGTTTCATTTGCATACCAGTAAACCCGTGGTTATGCTCTCCGTTTCTGATATTAACCAATATTATTTGAATTCCTCCTGTTCTGGTTTTACCATGATTTTCGATTCGTCATGTTCATGCTTCATGGAGGTGAGCTGCAGTGGATTAACCACGAAATTGTTACTTCCATATTTAAGAAAACAATGAATGATATGACTTCCTACTACACACGAAAGGCTTTGGAATATTTTGTCGTGTATAAAAGTAAATCTGTCTTCCGTTTCCCTCACGTATGATCCAATCAAATCAAATACCAGACTATATTTACAGAAGGATAGAAATAACGTTTTGTTCCCGAGGGTATCACCAGCCAATGCAATTAGTCAGCACTTCGGTGTTGACACAAATATCAATTACTGTAAATTCATAAATTATTGCGTGCATTTAATATTGCAAATTTATAATTTTAGACTTAACTGAGGTTTTATTTTTTTTGCGATATTCAGAAAAATCATGTTTGAATCATATACATACTATTTTGTATTATTATTAGTTTTAATTTTTGCGATTATTATCCTGTTGCATTTTTCGGATTCACAAAAACATCGCAATAATTTCTGAAATAACAGTATATGGTCATTTTTATAAATTACCTGTTTGAAAAAGTAAGTATTATTCCAAATACTAAGAATTTCTTATCCCAGCCATAGATAACATTAGCCGTACTTGGAACAACTTTTGAAATGATGGTCATCAATTGTCTTCAACTTTGTACTTATTTGGCTTTCTTACTATTTCATGTATTTTGTCCTGGTCGTCACTGTTAAGTCGTATGTAGATGAAACGAGCGTCTGGTGTATTATATGACAACCCTGGTACATTTGATAACTATATATTCATAACACAAACATGCTTCATAATTTTCATGATATGTTTGATAAATAAGGGTTTACAGTACTACCACTATCAATCAATTTTTGGTGAAAAATTAAAAAGCTTCAACCACGATGACCAGAATGTTACCGCTTTAAACTTAAAGTAAGGAAAGACAATCAAACCAAGTAACTCATTCGTCAATGAGAGAGCAAAGCTAAAAAATATTTATTCTGATAACAAACATTACGTTAACTCAACTAGGCAATTTGATAGTAAATTGATTTTGTTTTAGTTTTATGTCCTTTTAGTCAAAAAGCTCCTCAAATGCTCTGGCTTTTATACATCATTGAGCTCCGGATATCTGGCTTTCGGAGTTACTGATGAAGGAACAGCCAGAAAAGCTTTTTTTACGTTTTCAATTTGTAAATTGACGTTTTCACTTATAAACAATTTTACTATCTTACTGAATGGAAACAAAAAATGGTAGAAAGAATTTATTGAAAAGATTTAGTACGGAATGAAATCTTATATTAATTTCTTCCTTATATCGTTTTCAATTATTAGTACTCCTGTCATTCCTTCGTTTTATATCGATTTAACATTTCTACTATAACATGGCCATCCCCTCCTTGTTAATGTTGTACTACGTCACATGGCGATTTTCCTGCTTTATTTGGTTTGTGTATATCGGCTTTCTTATCAAGTAGTAGTTGTACGATTTTTTTGTTTCCTTCTAAACATGCAGCATGAAGCGGAGAATTTCCATCTTCCTCGCAAATATTTACATCTGCATGATAACTCAATAAGAGTTCAACAATGTCAAAAGACTCTTTCACGCACGCAATGTATAATGGAGACTCCTTTTAAATATTAACAGCATTAATATCTGCATTATGTTGTACTAAAAATCTAACAATTTTTTCATGTTTCTCTCTACATGCAACATGGAGTGGAGTATATAAAGAGTTTTCACTTGTGTTGATATTTGCACCATTGATATGCAATAATTTACATATTTCCAAAATATCCTCTACTACAACTTATAAGAAATGGCGTCCAATTGTGCAGTTGCTAAATCTAGTTTAGCGTTTTTGTTTAATAAAATTTCAACACATTTATGGTTACCGTTCATACTGGCAATATACAACGGAGACAAGCCAATATCGGACTGTGCATTTACTCTCGCCGAATTGTCTATCAATTGCTCGACTGTAATAGTATACACCTTATCGCTATTCCCGGCTGACCCGTCCGCTTGAACTTTTGACGTCAACAACAATCACTTTTCCATTGTGGCGTCAGACATTTTGTTTTATGACGTCAAAATTTTACGGGAACCTGTGTGATTTCCAGCAATGGCGGACAAATAGCGATAAGGTGTATTGCCAATTTTGCATGCTTTATAAAGAGGGGATTTTCGTTTAGCGTTAGTTTTGTTCACATCTGCGTTGTACCTGATAAGCATTGAAACTGTATCTTGTTGATTGTTTTCACAAGCTATAAGAATAGGTGTTCTACTATGAGTATCACATTCATCTATCATGTCTTCTTTGAATTTAAGTAGAAGTTGAACTATATCGTCATGCCCTCTTCGACATGCTATATGAATCGCTTTTAGTCCATGTGAATCTGGATTTTTTATGTCAGTCTTATGAGTCAATAGCTGGTTAACTACTTTGCTACTTCCTCTTTCACACGCTCTCTGTAACGCTGTTCGTTTTAAGATTTTATCCTTCCTATTAACATTTGCACCTTTTTTTAGAAGCAATTGTATTCAAGACGAATGATCATTTACCGAGGCTGCATCCAAAGGCATTAAGTCTTCACTATCTGCAATATGTAATGAAGAGTTGTCTATACCAAGAATTGTGTGAATGACTTTGTCATGACCACCTAAGCAAGCCATAAACAATGGCGTTCTGTTATTTTTATCCTGATGATTTATATGGTCCTTTTTTATTTGATAAAGCCTGAATACCAAATCTTCATAACCTTGTTCTGATACAACATGCAGAGGTGTAGAATTATTATCGTCGCATGTCATATCTATATCTTTTAAATTTTTAAGAAATGTTATAAGTTTTGATCTGAATAGTTGATACTTCATCTGTATACCGGTAAATACATGTCTATGGTAGCCTTTTCTTATATGCGACATAAGTCTTCGAAAATATAATTCTTCCTGTTCTGGTTTGACCATGATAACTAATTTATCATGCCCCTGCTGTATGGAATCTAACTGCAGTCGATTTGCAAGAAACTCACTTTTGCCATTTTTAGTAAACAATGAATGATACTGCTCCCTACTATAAACAAAAGGTTTCGGAACAACGTAGCGTGAATACAAGCAAACCCGTGTTCTGTTTCTTTGATGTATGTTCCAATCAAATCATTTAGTGCTGACAGCAGCACTGTAGTTGAAGGGAAGTAATTACATCCACATTCATTACACAGATCATTTAACAACTCTTTAATTGTTGGATTTTCTAGGCTTAAGCTTTTCTTAGCAATATTATCATCTTGTACTACAAGTAAAGCTATTGCAAGAAATGCTATATCAGACTTTTCCTTAAGATTCCCGATTTCTTCAATAAGGATTTTGTATGGATTTACAAAAAACATATTTGTATCTTCTAGTGTTGAATACATCGCACATAGCAACGGGAAGAAATCATACATCATGATTGTATCTTCGTTTACATCTGGTAAGTTACATCTTTTGCATAGTTTAGTCCTTTCACCAATAGATAGCTTCAATTGAGATGAAAGCAGATCAAAATGTATTGGTGAGAAATGTAATAAGCGACTAAATCCAGATTTATAAATGTAGGATCTGCAAGTAAGTATAAGTTTCGTATTCCAAGAGTTAGTAAATGTTTCTTTTATAAAGTGTTCTTCATTCTTCCATCGTCGAATACTTGTGTCATCAACAGCATATCTTCCTACTGGATCGTCAATAACAAATATCTGTTTTGTGTCGGGCAATAAGTATTCTCGGATTTCTTTTGGTGCCGAGATAGGTAAAATTTTAAATTTTGCAGTCTTTTCCAACATAAAAGCTGTGTTATATGCTATGGCAGATTTACCACACCCGGGGGGACCTGATAAAACTAAAAATCCATTGGTTTTCATTTCATCTAAAATAATTTTTGACGCAGTAGTTTTTTCAAAATGCACGTGTGTTTTCTTCCATTTCATTATTTCTTCTGTTTGTTCATCTGGAAAAAGTGAAAATGCAAAAAGAACATAATTGTCATATAAATTCAAGCTTACGGATAAGTATATTGATCGCTGTTCATTTTGCATTCGTAAATGCAATAGTATGTCAAATAAACTGTTAATGTGGAAACCATAATGTTCGACATTAACTATTTATAAGTTAAAAAAAACCTAAAGGTTTTTTGATTTCCATTGAAGTTTATATTATTCCAATCGGAGGTAATATGATTTGAAATCAATGATACAACCATTGTTGTTGAGGATCTAGTTAAATTGATAAAATCTAGAATTTCCTCGATCATAAAAAAAATGTTATATAATTAGATTTCGGAGATACTTATAGATAGACAAATTATACAATTCCGTATAACTCAATTTGAAATGAACACAATAACTAATAGAATGAGTTTTAAACTGTAATTTGTAATTAATCAGAATAAACAATGGCCTTTGTCGTCTTTGCAAAAATCACATGCACTAAATGAAAAAAAAAAATGTTCGTGCTAATTAATTAATTAATCTTTTGCTAATAACACTGCTATTTTGTAAATGCCATACGCTCATACATGTCAAACGTGATTTAATTCTCTTGTGTTTTGTTAGTTTTTCTATTTGAATTTATCGATTAGTCATTCTTTCACTATTAGTTGTAAGTGTCGTCATCCATCACAGTCTGATGTTCAAAACCCAAATTTAAACTAAAATAAATTTCCTTTGACTGATTCTCTTTATTTATTTTGATGAAATATTTGATCTTAAGATTTCATAATTTTTTAAACAATTGTCAATTGTTCAAAATTGACATGAAATCATAGAGGTATTTTCTTTTTTTTATTATTTGTTAAATTTAATTGATTATAAAATTATCATTGTGTCATAAAGTGTAAAAAGAAAATATATATTGCAATAGTGATCTTATCACAGCTTTGTATGTTGAAGTGTCATCCTCACATTACATTTATTGACCCACATAATCACCCTATATGTATGCGATCTTCTTTTGTTGTGTGCTGTCTTCGTTTGTGTGTCATTTCGAGCATCAGGTGTTGCTGTTCTTGTATTTATGTTTTACTTTGAGGTATGTTTGGAGATTTCTGTTATTCCTTAATATAACCTATTATCAAAGCTTGTTTTACGCTATTGATATTAACAAATATATATATATTACATACCTAAAACATCTTTAGGAATTATGCATGTTGCTTCATGTTTATTTAAACCGTTCTGTTCTGTCTGCACTTCATCTTTCTGTTCGAGTAAAAAATTTCTAGACACTTCGTTGTGCACTTGTTTTGCATTTGATGAAACGTCTGTTAAAAATAATCATGTTTTATGTGTTTTTGTTGTTAAGAAAAAACAGGACGGGTTCATTCAGAATACTCAAGGAAAACCTCGAACATAACAATCAGTATGACTCTATCAGATGACATCATTACAATTAGTAATGACTCTATCAGATGACATCATTGCAATTAGTAATGACTCTATCAGATGACATCATTACAATTAGTAATGACTCTATCAGATGACTATACGAATATTAAAAATCCTGGTAGTATTTTCAGTTACGGACCCGCGATGCCCCCGTTGTGTTCTGAAAGTGAACATGAAAGTTCAAGACTGATCAAAACTTATTCGTAATTGTATATTCTACGATATTGATTATTTTGTCTTGCAAAAAATGCTCCAATGGTTTTGATTGAAACTGTTTTAACAACCGCATTCAGCAGATCAGTGTTATTGCAGGCCAAGTCTTAAATGTCTTATCTGGTGTTCTGTTAAACATTCACACGAAAGTATACAGGCCAGACGATTGTAATGACCGATAGTTAAAAAAGTATGTTAGGATAATATATATAGTTACCCATTCTGGATTTGAGATGTTAAACTCCGTTTAAAGGAGTAATTCAGCATGGGGTGATTTAGTTTGTTTTATTTTAATTTTAATGATGTGTCGACTAATAACAGTTGATTACATATATGATCTTTCTTTAAACTTGCTGAAGCATAATGCATACGCTTCGTAAATACCAATAACTTTAATTTGTACAGGACAAATGGAGATATCACATAATATATGCGGTGTACATGATTATAATCCAGTGGTTTTTATTAGTTTCCGGATTAAATATGTCAATATCACTAATACGCCTCAAAGTGAGGAACATAAAGTTGAGTGTTAACAAATTGTGAAAAAAATAGTAAAAACTATGGAGATATCAATGTGTTCAAAGTATTAAATTTTCAACGAATGCTTTATGTGAAAAAAGGGATTTTATTTACCATGAAAAGCAACATCACAAAAAAATTTCGGGATATGCTAATTTACGGAAAAATGAATCACACTTCGTACCAAAAAATCTAACCACGTATGTGAAAATGTCTAAGCTTCGAAACGAGCCATCATACATATCCAGGTTCACGATACGGACTGAGCTACAGAAGAAAGAGGGACGAAAGATACCAGAGGGACAGTCAAACTCATACATAAAAAATAATCTGACAACGCCATGGCTAATAATGAAATGTAACAATCACGGAAATTGAAAAGATGCAAATGTATTTGTAAGATCTATCTACCTTTGAATTTTCGTATTGTTATTTTCTTTTATCTTAGAGGCCTTCATGTATACCGATATGACCAACGGATAAACAAAACTGCCATCGCAAGGAAGAACCGTATAAGCTTCTCAAACCAAATAGCTATACTCAACCCTATAGCAAGTTTAAGTCGATAAATACAAAATTAAAAGGTAGATATATATAGATCTTCCATTGCTCAAGCAACAATAAACAATCAATTAATTCTTTTTACCAATACATATGCATCTTTTCAATTTCCGTGATTGTTACGTTTCACATGTCAATGTGACGGAGTGTATTTTTAAATAAGAAAAAGAAGCTAAGTTCAATATTCATATGAATATCAATACAGTTGTTTAAGTTATATCAATATTTAAGAAAAAATACATCAAGAACGTAGAGAATTTGCAGGCAATACATTAAGCTTAAAATGTTGCAATATTCTCCCTGTTAAAGGTCGTACGGTTGCCTATAATTGCCAACTGCTAACACCCACTCTATCCTCATAAGCAATCAAAACAAATCTTCTTAGTTAAGGAAACGTGGCGTCTTAATCCAATTTGGTAGATTTTTTTTAATAATTTGTCAAAATACAGTTTTATCATTCTTTTTTTCAAAACTCTAATAAAAGTATGGGTCACCGGACCTTTTTTCACGTTACTGGTTGTGCAAAATTATCAGATTCTTTATATATTATGCATCTTAAAGCAAATTTTGTGTGATAAAAAGAAAACTTCTCGATAGAAATTTAAAATAAAACGTTAGAAGATAGCTGTTATAACATGCTTTCAGATAAGAAAAAGAAAAAAATGGGGTCACCGAACTTGTTTTATAACTACATATCAAAATAGGTAAATTCATATCACCTTCTTTTTTATAAAAAAATACTTTATCTGAGTCATCTCCCCTTATTTTGCAAAGTTGAAAAAATAGAATCAAACAATTACAGCCGTAATTAAACACACACTTTTCGATATTCCCTTCAAAAGTCTTATCCACTTTATTCTTGTTTATCCCAAATTCATGTATTTGGTTTGGATGTTATACTTGTTATTCTCGTGGGATTTTGTCTGATGCTTGGTCCGTTTCTGTGTGTGTTGCATTTCGGTGTTGTGGCGTTGTTCTCCTCTTATATTTAATGCCTTTCCCTCGGTTTATGTTTGTTACCACGATTTTGATTTTTGTCCATGGATTTATGAGTTTTGAACAGCGGTATACTACTGTTGCCTTTATTTATAGATTATTTACATACTACTCTAACAATTTGCTCATTTCATCAAATATTTAGACCAACGTAATCTGCTACTTCAAAATCAAAGATGGAGGACAACACCAGAACCACATAAATGTTGTCACATTTTACGTTCATGTCAATGATTACTTAAAAAATGCTGGTATTGATGGCCCTTTATCCAATTTATAGTTAAACCACAGATCACCTTCGAGTTTTTCCTTCACCAGGTAGTAAACTTGTCAATTATGTACGCCTTTATAACGTCATTTACCAGATGTATCTCTGCACTATTAACGTTTCTCAAGCGTCTAAGTGATCGTCGTTATGCAGGACAAACTAGAAAAAAAAATGTTTGTTCCGTGGGTACGTAATCACAATCACCTAATGACAGCAGTGCTGATTGTTTCTTATGGGGATTCAATTTGCCGAATAATTCGTGCGATAAATCATCATATTATATTGTTAACAACTCGCTCAACATGGGAACGAAAGAGACGGTGCCCTTAAACGCACGCATGAAGTCCACTAAAACCAAACTTTTTTGAAGGAAATGCAGCGAACTCAAAAGTTGTATATTTACACACATCGAACAATGAATTCAGCTAGAATGTTCTTACTGAAAATATATGCACGTACAGCTATGGACAACAAGATCAACAATGAAACTATCGAAGCCGGCATGGGGAAGCTATCTGTAATTAAAATCGTATATAGGGTTATAATTACTTTTCTAATGTTTTTCAAAAACCAAGTAGTCATTCATGTTCCTGAAATGCAACAAAAGTAATAATTTGAATAATGTCTTTAAACAGTTCTTGTCAGTAGTTAAGTGGTGACCACTAGACTGACAGAACACTAAGACGGATACTAGAATCTAACATGTGCTGTCTTCTTCAGCTGAATTGATCGTACTTTGACAAAATAGAATCATCATAATTAAAAAAGGTATAGAAGTATCACCAAAAAGGAATACAAAAACAATTCAAAAATCAGACAACCTTTGTCTGAGAAAATTTCGACCTCTAGTATCTGCAAATTTTAGTTTGTAGTGAATATTATTGCTAATTACATCATCATAGTTTTCCCGTAATAACATTTTCAAAAATCAAACCTCACTTATTTAGGAATATCTGTTTTTTATTTCAACATAGACTCCCATAGGCAAAGATGAAATAGGATTACATTGGCTAACCATTTGTTTCTCTTGTATGTATATCACTTATGCAGGTCATTGAACATTTATTTACGAGGATTGTCAGTTTTTTCTTACAATAATCACTCCGGCTTCCCCAAACAATGAAATATGAGGTATAGCAAACATTGCTTAAAGTTGCGTTTAGGAACAATGAATAATCAATCAATCAATCATACATGTATTCAGCTACGTATCTATTGAATATCGTTGACTTTCCCATTTTGATTTTGTCGAACAGACGAATGGTATTTAAGAAAAAATAATTTATATGCATCAATGTTCATAGTTATTTGTCCTTCATTTTATAAAAAGACAAAGGCAACAGTAGTATACCCTGTTTAAAAGTCATACATTGATAAGGAGAAAAAAATGGCTAACAAATTAAAACCGCATGCAACACATCATTCATAAGTGGAAAACAACGAAACTATTGAATAAGACTTAACATTAATATCAAATCATGTAATTACATACTTGGCCTTGCCTTTTGTCCGTTTAAGCAGCAAATCCATTTCTTCAAATTAGAATCATATTCAAAACAGTGTGGTCCTAGCCATTGATTGACGACCTAAATTATCCCATTGACTGGGACAGATTAGATGAACGTTTGTCGGTAACAACCATCGATCACTTCTTACTTATTATAGAATTTAAACTGTGGGGTCACCAAAGGTTCTTAACGCCTTTAATAATAAAATAATTCGAAAAATTATTCAGGAATAACCTTTATGTTTTGATTTATATTATTGATATAAATCAACACATCGTAATATTCCGGATTAGTTTTTCGAATTGCTTTATTTGGGTGTTGAGAAACTTTGGTGACCTCACAGATTCAGTGTCTTTAACAAGTACATAGTGATTGTTACCGACAAACGTTCACCTAATCTGTCCCAGTCAATGGGATAATTTAGGTCGTCTCGTCAATCAATGGCCAGATCCACACTGTTTTGAATATGATTCTATATTTGAATCAAATCGATGTAATTATTATTTCAAACCTATGACATACGACCAAAATTAACATACATTGTACCAAAACTTTCCTTTTTTCTGCAAGGCAAATACAAATACACTAAATCATTTAAGAAAAAAGAACAAATAAAACCAACGTGTATCGAAACGAAAGAAAAAGTTGAGTCATGATAGTTATCAAAGGTACCAGGATTATAATTTAATACGCCAGACGCGCGTTTGTCTACATAAGACTCACAAATGACGCTCAGACCAAAAAAGTTAAGAAGCCAAACAAGTACAAAGTTGAAGAGCAGTGAGGACCCAAAATTCACTAAAAAGTTGTGCCAAATACGACTAAGGTTAATCGACTCCTGGGATAAGAACATCCGGCGTCTTTCGAAAATTCCAAGTTTTGTAAAGAGGAAATTTTTTAAATGACCATATAATTGATATTCATGTCAACGCCGAAGTGCTAACTACTAGGCTTGTGATACCCGCGGGAACTAAACGTCCACCAGCAGTAGCATCCACCCAGTGGTGTAAAAACAGGACTACATGTATATATATTACTGTAATGTCTAGTTTACCAGTTGTTCCTTCTTTAGTAATATCTCCGTCGGTTGATATGACTGCCGAGATGTCTAACATGCCGTCGATTCTGAAATGTATCATGCATAACTCATGTAACTTAAAAATAACTTTATAAGATTAATTTTGACTTAGGTCCTTTTTGCTCATATAGACGCTCATTTATTTTTATTTATCAGTTATCGTGATACCTGCTTTATTTTCTATAATTTCTCTAACAATTTTATATTGAACAGAAAATTTATAGATGAATAATCAGCGACATTCCTGAAAGTATATCGGAGTGTGAAAATGCATTTTATATTAATCACTTCAATGTATTGAAAATTGAATATGACAGTTGTTATCCATTCGTTTGATGTGTTTTGACTTTTTATTTTGCCTTTTGTTTTTGGATTTTCCTTTTTGAATTGTCCTCGGAGTTCAGTATTTTTGTGCTTTTTACTTTTTTTTTGGATACAGTACACACTTCAGTACAAACCTTATAAGAAATACAGCTTCAATACGTTGAGCTCTAAGTGTTAGAGCATATGTATACTTACTACATCTATTTTAATCTAGTACTGATAATGGCCAGTGTTGAAATTTCATCGTAGTTGTGAACTTGAATCCTTTTTTTTTGTCGTAGTAAAAACCCAGGATAATGTGCTTTATGTACATTTTTAATTTTTGCTTTTTATAATCTAAATGTTAAATATCACTATCTGTCTTTAAGAATGTAAAATACAATAATACTGAAATATACGTCACACCATTGGTATAACTTTCACTGTAGCGAATGCTATATACTAATCAACTAATTTTCACAGTTCGTTTTTATGTTGTACTGTTACGCCACTGTCTCAGGTTAGGGTGAGGGTTTTTATCCCGCTTTCGTGTTTAACCCCGCCAAATTATGTAGGTATGTGTCTCTTCCAAGTGAAAAGCATGTCATTTAGGAGTTGTCGTTTGTTGATGTGTAACATATTTGTTTTTCGTTCAATTTTTGAACACAAATAAAGCCGTTTGTTTTCCCGTTAGAATTGTTTTACATTTTTCATTTTAGGGCCTTTTATAGCTGACTATGCATTATAGGCTTTGCTTATTGTTGAAGGCCGTACGGTAACCTATAGATTGAAATTTTGTAAATATAGACAATGCAATTTTCCATAGGAATTCCATTTGCGGCTAAATCTGTGCCACCTTAACTCTTAAATTTTGTTAAAAAATCATATCCCAGAATGGAAAATTGATATGCACTACGATTTTATTCAAATGTCAAAATATAGGGCTCTGCGGAATATTTTCCACAGTTATGCCCTGAACATTTGAGAGTTTAAACTTATACTAAAATACTGAACTACAAAAGTACTGTCGAGTCGGGTTTATTTGTCATGAAACATCATATGATATCATTGTTTTATCTGTTAAGTAAGTAAGTAAGTTTGTACAATACCAAGATGAAGAAGACGTCATTGGTGGAAGTTGAGTACATTTGACAAAAAGTTCGGTTTTTTTTTAAATACCTTTTTCCCAAGCTTATACCTCAGTTATATTGAAAAAGTTGATGTGGTGGGATTGCCAAACAGACAACGGAAGAGATAAAAAAAAGGTATAAAAACTATAAGTCACCGTATGGTCTTCAACAATGAACAATGCCAATGCCGCAAAGCCAGGTATAGAATGCCCCGATGTCTAAACGATCACACAAATGCAATATTTTCAATGTGATGGATGTTTCATATCTTATTTTTATGCAGAATAGGAAAACATCAAAGCCAATCACATAAAAATCAATTATATGAACTACATGATAATCTTTCGAATGAAAAAAGTAAACAAAATGAATAATAAACGCAGTCAACGAGTTAGACACGAATCTATGCTTCTTTAATGAGCTTTATAGGTAGGTTTAATCATTATCACTTTACGAATTGGAATTCTGTATTTCGTTTTTAATATAATTACACCTTGTGTAAGAATACTGGGTTTTGATTGGTTGATAGCCAGTGTATTTTTCACCAATTCACTGTTATCAAATGAATATCGTTCATTTTTTAACGCCGCCGGGGTATTTCCCAAAAGGATATGCCTTTCTTTACCCTCTCTGCCGTGGTATCTGCCAAAAATACCCTTTCCGACTGGACGCTTGTAACGCCACGATCATCAATGCGTTTTTGAACATTAACATTCGGTGTAATTAAACAGATATAGCATGTTCTTGAGGGGTATTTGCGAAAAGTACCAGTCTTGAGAATGAGTTTCCCTCGACTTACGGCTCGGGAAATTTAACATTCTCTCGACTGGTATTTTTCGCAAATACCCCTCCTTAACATGATATATCTGTTTCAAATTCCATAAAAGAACAGCTTATGGATATTTATCTCTATTGCATTTTGTTTGAATCCCTGAATTGATAATTAACAATGTATTGTGAATAACTTGTGAAGAGTAAAGTAACAAAACATTACTGATATATATGCACACCATAAGATGTGCCAATGATGGAATAACAATCTCTTTTGTATATAACACAAGTGATTTATACTTTTTGATCATTTAGTTAGATGAGACAAAGATAATTAAAAGTAAAAAACTCGAGAAAAAAAAAACCAGCGTATCAGGCAACTAGACCGTTGTTTTTTCCCGTTTCAGTGGGTTGACAGTAGTCTTTTATTTTGGGTCCGTGCAGCTGATTGTTCGGTGTGAGCCAAGGCTCCGTGTTAAAGACTGAACTTAGACCTATGAATATTATCGAATTATGACTTGGATGGAAAATTGTCTCATACAACATATTTATTAACATTAAACGCAATACGATAGATATAGTAACTGTCTATTTCATCACATTTAATTGTTCTTCGACCTTTTAAAAACACATTTTGATCCGGTTGGATAATATTCAATCACAACATTGCATGTTCGATCACTATATATGTATATGTTACTTTCAGTAGAATCCGTTTGAAATAATGCATAATTTAAATGGGCAAGAGAGAGAGAGAGAATTAAAAATGTACTCACATGTCACAGTCAGCATTTCGTTCCCTCGTTTTT
Source organism: Mytilus galloprovincialis (assembly GCF_965363235.1). Taxonomy (NCBI): domain Eukaryota; kingdom Metazoa; phylum Mollusca; class Bivalvia; order Mytilida; family Mytilidae; genus Mytilus; species Mytilus galloprovincialis. Next base: position 54,656,124 of record NC_134845.1, on the reverse strand, counting down.
AGACACTCATAATCTGAAAGGTAAAGTTGGATCTAACAATTTGATTGATAATCGTTAGTGAAATTCATGAATGATGTTGTCTGCTCTTGAAATACTAAGTAATAAAGATTCAAAACCATTTAAGAGATAACATTATGACAATATAAAACCTTGCACAAACATAAATACCTTGTGATAAAAATTCATCAGGAGAATATTTCTTAAAAAAGCAGGAACAATCTTCTTTAGATGGAACACAATAACATCGATGATGTGGTCTGTGAATAAAAGCATAGCCTTTCGAATCATCACAGCGACATACAGTATCAGTTTGGGTTGTCCCATTCCTATAAATAACTTGCCCCTCTTCAGTGCATACAGATTTTTTAAAAACACAGCCACTGTTCCCAGAGGAGTTGAATTTAAAAGGTTGGTACAAATTATTCTCACAAGGGTCCCCGTCTATCGATCCGCGAAATATGACTTTATATCCTAAAATATAAACATAAATTCAATAAAACCTTCTCTTTTTCTAGCTTTGGCATGTTTGGGTCGGAACAAAAACCTTAAACCAAATCGTAAACTTTTCTAACCGATACGATACTTCATATGAGAGTTAATTCCCCTGCTGAATTAACCAAAGGAGAAAGAATAATAATATACAGCGTAGCTTATGAATTGTAAGTTGTAGAGACTTATATGGTATTATGAATTTATATCATCAGTCCACCTAAAGATATGTCAGGTCAATGTCATGATCAAATGTACAAATTTGATTGTTGTTGTTTTTCCTCAAAAACATTGAGAACTAAGGAACTTTCCTTGATTTAAAACAAACGCGATCGTTGTTTTAAATGATATATTTCGTACTTCATTAACGGTTAGGTATGCATAAACTAATTGCATGATGAGTAAAAAGTTTTCCAGTCGTTTTGCATCAATATAAAAGCAATCGTTTGATTGTCTTATGTTTTCTATATTTGAATAAAGTAAGTTAAAAATTACATAACTTAAAAAGCTAATCAAACCTTTCAACAGACTTATTCGAAAGAGATATTGTTACGATACTGTTAATCAATGATTGCATATTCTAGTTTAAATATTTATTCAATCATAGGGTCTTTGCATTTAAAAGATAAACACGTTTTTTTAAGCCAGTTGTTGGCATGATACGGGTTATGTTCTTTTCATAGATGTTATGATTGTATGATACAAAATTCATAACGGGAGGGAATTTGCTTGATTTTTATATGATGAACACACAATTTTCAATGAAGTTGATTTAAGTCTGGAGCTGGCATATTAGTTACTGTTAATTGTCCTTTGTTAGTATGTATCATTGTCATTTTGCTTAAACTTTTAAAGCGTATCTCTGTTTTATTCTACATTGGCTAGAGTTATAGGTGGAGGGTTGAGACCTCACAAAACATGTTTAACCCAATTGCACTTTTGCACATGACCAAATTCAGGAGCCTCTGACTCTTGTTAGCTTTGCATGTTTTTTTTTAATTACAGTTCATTTACATGTTTTCGAGTTCAGTATGACGTCCATTTTCACTTAGTACTAGTACACATTTTTATTTAGGGACCAGCCGAGAACTACCTTTATTTGTGGGATGTAAAAGAACTGAGGTCAATTGTAGTTCCTAAATTGTGTTCTATTGTCGTGGTAATAACTTTGACAATACGAAGTTATAACCCCAGATAATACATAAGGTGCTTCAATAAAAACAGTAACACCCGCTTATATACTGCGGACACTATCGTTGTATACGTGTTTTTTTTTCCTACCAAGACAATTTGAAAATCATCCAGTATATAATTATTTTCATACTTTTTGACACTCATTGTTTATAAAGAGATTTTCTTCCAAAGTTATCGCTTCCACGAAATATTTTTGAAGTAAAACATTTTATAAACTTAACTCGTATAGATCGTCGCAGTATTCCTCGGAATTAAATACTAATACAAGACTGAAATGTGGTCAGTTACTTTCAACGGCCTTACACATCTTAAATAGTACGATTATATAATTACTGTCATGCATAGTCAGTAGTTTTATATTTGAAATGTATTATCTAGTGTTATTCATATATTAACAACATTCGTGAGGTCTTTTACCTTTCTTTTCGATTATTGCATTCTTGTGACAGAATTCAATAAAATTACGTTTATTTTCGTCAAACACACAGAAGTAACTGCCGGTAGAACTACATTTAAATTTTGCTCTATGTCGCCAGTGTGATTGAACAGGACAATGTAAGCTGTAATTTGCTTCAGACATCGCCCATGATGAAATAACCTAAAAAAAAACAATATGACGCATTAGTGGAAAAAACATGCTATATATCATTTGGATCTTTTGCCTGCAAGTCTTTAAAACCAATCGATTGAAGTCGGCGCTTACCTTAATTTATCGTCTAAATTTTGTATTATGTAGTTTGTTTATGATGTGTATGGGGTTCTTAAAATCAACATACGGAAAACAGAAGGTGACGTTATTTTATGATGCATACTGCAAATATCTCAATGCCTTTTTTTAAAAGACTTGACTGATAATTTATGTAAAATTTGCTCTTACCACGCATGTGCCAAATTTACATCGGCAATACAATGTTTGTTTGAAGTCTATAGTATCCTATGTCCCGCGCGGTGACGGGCCAACTACGAAGAGTCAAAAGGCCGTGTTTTATCATATTAGATAGAGAAACTAGTTCTATGAAATCACAGAATAAAATTACTAGTAAACTTTTGTACTGACAATTACGTCTATTTTTCAGGACATGGCACGAGTAAACGTGCAAACAAATATACACCTGGAAATTGTTAGAAAAATCAAATGGTCACTTATACCGATATCAAATTCCAACCTTTTATGGGTCCGTATATGTAAGTGATCCGTCACCGTCCTAGATAATAGATACTATCGAGGTTCAACATGTTTTGCCGATTTATTTAAACTTGATGCCTATGTGTTTACTGATAAAACTGTATTGCACCCGTGTAAGAATAATTCGGTATTTTTATTTCGAATCACTCTAACATACACCTATATATGTGTTTATCCGTGTTACTTCATTGTTATATATAATCAACCTACCTGGATAGTAAAAGTGAGGAACAACATGTTCCAGCAATATGACGACATAATTCACGCTACAACAAGAGAAGTAAATGACATTTATTTTAGTTTTACAAAAAGTGTACATTTAGGCGTACTTATTTTTTTATATTGTTTGCAGCTATATAGCCAAAAAGTTGTTCCGTGAAATGAAATTACAGTAAAAAGCCATGATTTAAAACAAAACCAACAGACAAGTAATAGTAAAAAAAAACACAACATAGTAAAACTAAAGACTGGGCATCTGTATCACATATCGATTGTTGTTAAGTCTAATTTGGTAGGTAAAAAGATTGAAAATGGACCACGATAAGTAAAATATTCGTTAGCATCTGTGAGACGGATATCCATAACGATCAACTAACTGATGATGGCGGCCGAAAAACGTTTGAATGAATGAAATCAGCTACACCATTTAGAACTCTTGGTTTAATAGATTCCTTCTGTGCAGCACTCTTTATCGAGGAGTTCATGATAAGAAATACTAACCCAGGAATATCGTCGCAATTTGGAGATGTATTTCCCGAATGTATTCGCTGCTGAAATATTGCTACATATAAAATGAAAATTTCACAATTTGGAATCTGACTTCCTCTCTTTTCTCATAAAGTTTTGTTTTTAATCGAACCTCATTACCAATTTTTATATGTAAGTAAGTTATGAGACAGACATAACTGTATCTGTTGTATTTTTTATCTAGTGTTCGATGTGATAAATGTGTCCGTAATTGAAGTTAAAGGATACTGCTTCCTTTTGTTCAACCTAAAATGTTACAGTATGAAAATTTCACGTTTAGCACAACTTGTCTTTTCATAACTTCATAATATTGGCTCTTTTTATCTTTTGAATCTTGATAGTTAGGTATGTCCATTCTCATGAAAAAATAAAATGTTGACCCCTTATCTCTTATAAAAAATATTTGTAGCACATGGAGGTTAAATTTTTTATCACTAGGAGAAAATAGCTTGTATGAATAATATCTGCAATAAATCTGTGTGGGACCAAAACTTATCATTCGCCCTAACACTTTAATGTATTGTCAGGAAGAGTAAAGCACAATGCCGTTTTTGATTGTTAGTCGTAAATATTCTTAAGGAGTCTTTCAAGGTAATTGTCTACACCTTATAAGTTTATGTGTATATTTTTTTTTATTACAAACTACTTATATTTCTATTTAAAGTATCTTTTTAGAACTTTGACAGAAAGTGGTAAAAATAACTGAACGCTTTTGACCCACTGATTTCTGAACGAATATAAGATGTAAATCGTATATAATGTTAATGACGGTTCTCCAACCCTCAATATCGATTTTGAGTCAGTTTACATGAATAAACGTCAAAATAGATATAGGAAGATGTGGTGTGAGTGCCAATGAGACAACTCTCTACCCAAATAACAATTTAAAAAGTAAACCATTATAGGTTAAAGTAAAATGTTTCTTTCATGAAAAGGTGTTAACAGTTCTTGCTTTGAACATTGTGAAATATATGTTGGAATCTTTTGGGTCTATCTTTGTAGTGTCGTAAACAAATATCACTCTGACCATTACTGTTTTTAATATATAGTTTAGATGAATATAAAATTTAGAACGAAAGGTCGAATGTGTCAAAGAGACAATAACCAGACCAAAAATAATTAACAAAATATCCAAGACGACCGAATTCCAGAGCCCGTGGTTTCGGATTGGCGAATAAACACGGTGGTGATAAACATGTTTAGGGACATAGTTACCCTGAACTTTTTTTTACATAAATAAGGCCGTTAGTTTTCTCGCTTGAATTTTTTTACATTGTCTTATCGGGGCCTTTTATAGCTGACTATATGCGGTATGGGCTTTGCTCATTGTAGAAGGCCGTACAGTGACCTATAATTGTTAATGTTTGAGTAATTTTGGTCTTTTGTGGATAGTTGTCTAATTGGCAATCATACCACATCTTTTTTTTTATTTTTATATTAGACCTCTTATCAATGTATAAAAACAATCAAACACTAATACGTATAGAAATACTCATTGTATGAGTAATAAAATTGAGAATGGAAATGGGGAATGTGTCAAAGAGACAACAACCCGACCAAAATAAAAAACAACAGCAGAAGGTCACCAACAGGTCTTCAATGTAGCGAGTGTCGTAAACAAGCTTAGTAAGAAAGGCAGAATGACAATTATACATAAACTATGAAACTAACAAGGGACTACTAGCAGTTACTGACATGACAGCTCGAGACCACAACTAAATTGATTGAAAGATTATGTCTCAATTATGTAATAATCAAGCATCATACAAGATTGATTGTGAAAAACCTACGAATGATGTCTTTGTCCCTATGATAAAAATTAGTGACAGATTTGACAGGTTTGTGATAGCAAAATCCTTGGTGTAAAATTTATCAGTTATTGAGAGGTTCGTTTTTGGTAAACAGCTTCCCGTTGAAGATATAGTTATCGAGATTTAGGAAATTGGCAGTGTTTGTCGTTAGTATAATTTTTATGCTGAGTCAAATCAGCAGGAAATATTTCTTCCTGTACATACTAAAGTCTTTATTATAAAAAAAACCAATACATATCATCAAAATGTCTAAAAAGGTTATTAAATGTTTGTATCAGATGTTGTTTCGATGTGTTTTTTCTGATTTGAGTCATGAATTGTTAAACATAACAATACAAGAACCCTTATCATGCTAATGGAATTCTACTTTTTAAAAATCCTTGTCGATTTGGTCATGGTTATTGAAAGAAACTAAGTGTCAATTATAGATTATGAACAATTAAGAGAAATCTTGTAGTAAATTAAGTCCCTAAAATTGTCTTTGGCTCATTTATTAGTTATTTTGCTTCAGCCTATATTTTCTTTACAAAAAAAAAATAGAGAGAAATAAATTTGTTATTGTTACCAAAAAATAGCTTTCTTTGATATTTGCCTTAATATGCATTTATAACAATACCTATTTAATGCAGAAAGTTAACAGTGATAATAAATCATGATCACTTAAATAGTTACCTAAAAAACTTGAAAGGATAGCTAAATGGTTCGAGAAACTAGGTACATTCGACAAGACATTCAATTTAGGAATACTGGGGCACTTAATTGCATCGCTTGCAAACAGCTGTGTTCATTTTAATATAGTTATGAAATATATTTGAAACAGAAATTTTAAAAATATAACGTGTGCAAATGAAAATTTACATGATCAGCTTTTCTTTTTTTAGAATTGCAGAGCCTCGAAAGATCAACAAATTTAAAAACTCGTACAGGTCCATACCTACGGTGGTGGATGACAGGTTAAGTGTGTCATGATAACCTGTTTGATATTTAAAACTTGTAATCTCCCTGGACTATAACATTTTGATAGCGTTAACATGTAAAACGATCATGTCATTAAATATGACTATGTAGTCTTAAAGACATAAATAAATGTCATAAACTAATCAAGATTACACGATCTAGAACCAGACAAAAAGGATGTCTCAACCTAAATTGTGAACTGAATTTAATATCTTATTGAATAAAAACTTTCTGGGGAATATTTAAAATTCGATCTACATTTACTTGTGCTTGAAATAATCTATTCTAAAAATTATTGATGCTCCAAAAATGATTTAAGGGCTATGTATACATATATTTTGTTTGCTTAACTGCTTATTAGAAATAAAATGTTGGACTTAGTACAGGGCTTTGTTTACCTTTATCATATTAATTTTATCAGACAGACACATGCTCTGTTAGATATATTCAGTAGATAGCCGTGCACCATACACTGTGTCTTAACTATCCCGACAAAACAGTTTGAACTCGGTAGCAATTTATTAAAAATGTAAAATTACAGAAATACTGAGCTAAGAGGCAAGAACTGTCATATTCCTCACTTGCTAAAGTGTTGTATTTATTTTCTAACAGCAAACTTTGATACCACTGTTTGTAGACATCTTGTTCAGGAGGGTATCATCAGCTCAGTATTCAGTATTTTGGCACTGTCATGATTCTTAATAAGTCTCTCAAAATTTATCCTTCAAACTTTTAAGACTTATAAAGAAAGTAAGGTTTCAACTTCCCTTGAAAAAAATGCATAAAATGAATTTGTTTATTATTGTTAAGTTCCTTTTTGGCCATATAGCTGTATAACTGTTTAAGTTTATATAAATTATTGCCTTTCAAATATTCAGAATTGGGATTTCCTAATGAAGGTAAAACATTAAAGTTCATTGGATGCAGGAAATTCGTGAAGCGTTGTTTTCATCTTTTTGTAAGCTAAAGTATTCAGAACAGTGACGGACCTCTTACAAACAAAGACATTGTAGGATTATGGTTCACTATTTTTTTATTTGTGTGAAATTATAGAAGATACTAGATTCACATGTTGATGTGTTTGATCGTGAGATGGTACCTGCGTTACAAATGTTCTAGATGCATGGGAATTTGGTAATATATATGTTAGCGGCAATAAGTAAAATTAGGCATTAAGCTTAAATCTTAGGCAATAAGCTAACGCCTAGGCAGTAAGTGTATTGCCTAAATGATGTTAGGCATTAGTCTTAAATCCTAGGATTTAAGCTTAAATCCTGAAAAATGTGTTCAGGCATTAAGCTTAATGCCTAAAATATAAATGCAAGTAAAAGGAATTCATTCATTCATTTATATAAAAATATATTTGTTACATAACAACATTATGAGAACTAGGGCATGTTTATCGGAACTGTCCTATAAAGGGAACTGTCCTATAAAGATCGGTCCTATAAGATTTTCTTAGAACAGAAACTAGATAAAATTAGGACCGACTTACTTCATGTCTCTGTATGCATATCGAAGCAATTTAAGGATGATCTTAGCTAGGATGTCCTAACCGCTGTCCAAAGTATTGGGGTAAAGGAAAATAACAAATGAAAAAAACGAAATATTGTATAAAATTTAATCAACAATTTTAATTAAAAAACCGATTAATTATTAGAAAATAACTATTAGTTTTGAATTAAAGGTAATCAAATAATATTGATATGTTAATTGTACATTTAAAACTCTTTGAAACAAAACATAAGTCAAAAATAAAGCTACGTTTTATATTAGAATTGAACAAACTAGTTGTAAATAGTTCAAATTAAATATATAATCGGTTAAATCATTATATGCTTTGATGGAGCTGAATATCAATTGTCACGGTTTCATTCTTAAAAGTTCAAAGTCAAATCTCGTGCATATTTATAGAATTACTGAGTACTTGAACTATTTGATTTTATTACTTCAATTAACATGCGTTTAAATACATGTATGAGCATGATAATGCATGAGGAAAAAGAAGATGTGGTATGAATGCCAATGAAAAAAACTCTCCCGAAGAGACTAGAAATAAAATCCCTGATAAAATATGTTACTTATATTGAAACGCATCAAAAAATAATTATATATATGAAAAATTGATGGAAATGTGTGTTAAAATCATTTTGTTATCACAAGTTGTGGACCTGTTAAAACAACGAAAATTTACTAATCCAATACAAAAAATTGGAAAATGGTGTGAGCAAAAAATAATATCTTAATTTTGTCTACTTTTGACCAGTGCAATCCAGCTAGACTATTGAAGTGTACACGTTTTCATACAAATATTATAATTATTCTATAGAATTTTTCCCCTTTTCCATTGCATGCAATCACTTTTTTAAAAACTTTTTAATATTTTGTTTTACCACAAAAACATGAAAACAGTTTGAGTTAATTCTGTTTTTAAACTGCTAAAATTACTTTTAAATGAACTTAGTATACTAAATTTGAAGATCTGTCAAATGAATGTATATTCATACATGTAATATTGGAAAGATAATTAGGAAACGAATTTATATCGAGAATAAATCGCAAAAAATGCATAAATTCCAGAGTTTCTTATTGCCTAAAATTGTGTTCGGCAATAGGATGAATAATCATCATCAAATTTCAGGAAATAAGCTAAACGCCTGAAAATTTTAGGCAATAACTTAATGCCTAGACGTTAGCTTATTGCCTAGGATTTAAGCTTTATGCCTAATTTTACTTATTGCCGCTAATATATACACTGCAACATTTAAATAGTGTGACTCCAATTTGATTTGGTTAATTTTTTTTAATCATTTCAAACGTTTCACTGAAGAATTCCACGAATAAAAACATTTCATGGGATTACAATATTAGTCACATTTCTAATCTCAATTTGTCCTATTAAAAGTAAAGGCTTATAAGACAATTCAAATGAAAACTAGGTTAGTAAATGTTTTCGACTAGGTCTCGTTCGAATATTCAAAAAGTATAAACCAGGTTTTGAGCACAGGAATCGTGTATACAACACGTGGTTTGATGTTAATATAAATGTTACCCTTTAGAAGCCGTTTAAATGCTCGTTGATAAATGATTTCAGTAAGTGAACAACTTACCATCCATTTGAATATGTATACTCTTCAAATCATACTATTCAAATAAAGATGGTTACGTCATTTGATTTTTCAAAGTGTTCTTTACGTTTTTTTATATGTAACATTTTAGTGATCAAACTTGAATAGTGTTACTATCAGCAGTGTAAATTGGTTGACATTCACAAAATTCAGTTTGACAGCCCCCTACTTATATTTCATGCATCAAATATCACGAAATAAATTTGTTAAACACTTTCACATTAGGGACAATACTCGTAGACAGCGAAAACCAAAGGATGATTACTGTGTCTTTGAATCATCACAGGCCGTTTTGAGGACCTTAAGTTTCTAACATCTACGACCTTTGCATTTTTTTTGTGTTCAAAAGTTGTCTTTTTGACAACCATATAGTTTTTCAATATTTATGACGATAGAAGACCTTTTAAAAAAATAAGTTTTTTTTTCACAAACCAAACAATAACATGAAACATCTTGAATATGTTAACCATAAGTATGTTAGCCATAAGAATGTAGTCCATATCAGCATATCCGTACTTGATATAGTTTTAATCAAACTTTCCTGGAACAGTATCACGCCATTGGGTAGCATTCTTATCTAGATATGAGGTATCTGAAAAGCGAGTGATACGCAACACAATATGCATGGCTTTGTATGTAGTTTCTTGGAGTTCATAGATTATCAAAAAAAGGCAGAAGGTCATTCGAAACAAGAATATATTCAATTATTCAGAAAATGTGTGGCCGTTTTATGTTATTTAAGAAAGTCTCAGTCATTAAATCATTTTGTCAAATTGAAATATAACTCTTAGATTAAATTTTGTTCTCAAGCCTTGCGCTGATAGATTTTTTGATTTTAAGAGGGGTGATTTTAAACTTTTAAAAAATCGATTACCAGAAATACCTTATCAATTGTTTGAAAAAACAAAACATAAATTCTTACGTTTAAAATTCGATCCCAGTTGCTCATTTGCAAATGTGATTACAGTACGTTAAAAAGTTGTTAATATATTCAGATGGGATGGTGAACAAAAACAAGAATAAATGTCAACCCTAACTTTAGGCATTTAATGAAACCTGCACATGTTGAACACTGAAAGTAAAAAAAAATAATACACATTTTCGAAAACTCGTCTACACGGATTCAATCCACAATTTAATGCATAAATAAGTACCTGTACCGAGTCAGAAATATGACAGTCCATACGTTAGATGTGTTTTTCTTATTTTGCAATTTGATTAGATAATTTCCGTTTTGAATTTTTGTTTGTAAAAAAATACCAAAAAGTAAAACCAGTGTTGGGCATACCGGGGATTATGTTGTTCGTTTTATACACAATTGTTTATTCGGTTCGGATTCCGAGCTAGTAACATTTAATGCTAAAAATGTTTTTTTCAAATTATTTCAAACTATGGAAACCAACTTTATCGGTTACCATACGCTTTTTGTCTTCGGATATTTTTATTCTGACCATAGTTTTTTTCTTTTTGAATTGTTTTTGCGAGACTCTTAAGAGTTGCATTTGGCGTTTTGTTCCGTGTGAGCTAACACTCTCTGTTGACGTACGTACTTTGCCCTATGATAATAGTTTTTACAAATTGTCGTTTGGAGGGAAAGTTTCTCATTGGCTCTCATGTATCAGTACCAGAATCTATGACAAACGAGACGATTTTAATTTTGAAATTATAAATTTCCCCCACCTTAGTAGCAACATACCAACTTGACCTGCATATGGGATATATATTTCCCAACTTATTCGATATTCAAGAGCTTGCAGCTCCTACTCAGACTTTGTAAAACCTCATCAGTGTCTGAGTAGAAAGTTGATGAACCAGGGGTATGTCAAAGAACGTCTCGTCCTTTTTCTAAAAAAAATCATCGGAAGGTACCAAGACCATGTTGATAAATATTCCGTATCAACTTCTCAAATAATACACTATGGTCTTGATGTATAGATTCTGCATACTGATGTTGTTTATCATCTAAACAACATGTTTTACTGTTCTTTCATTTGTCTTTGTTCTATTATTAATATTACTTTTACTGTTGAATGGTTTTATGTGATATCCGTTTGACGTGGCTCGGTACTTATACATCTCGTCAATGTGTGTGTATTGGCTTTCATTTTTTGGTGGTTTGTTTTGTATATGCGACTCTTTGTATTTCTTTTGTTCTTATAACGTGACTCTGTACTTTAAAAGATCCCGTCAGTATTATTTTGGTCTAGTATATGTCATTATGATATATTTCTATTATGAATTACTATATACGTTGAACCACAAACGTCAAAATTATTCAATCGCGTAGTGGAATTAACTATGTTTGGATTCTCAAAAAATCTACCTATAACTTTTGGACTAGTTTAAATCTCGGTCTATTTCTGTAATTTGTTCTTACATACTTTTGATTTTTTAACCCTGTATGCTTACATTGCCTATGTACATTTTAAAACTGTTTGTATGCACATTGAACGACAAATTTATGTGACATATACAAATTTTATGACGTCAGACACTCAAGTCAATCCATGTGTTCGTAGATAGATGTTTTTGTGTTCTGTTAAATTGTCCCTTTTAAAATTATTATGCGATGATGACTGATGTACCCATATTTTGACTATTTTATTAATTGTGACTGTTTATTTAACGCATCATGTAAATATAACGGAATTTGATGAGACTGTTATTAAAGAGAGAGGGTTAGCGCTATAGAACCAGGTTTAATCCACCATTTTCTACATTTGAAAATGCCTGTACCAAGTCAGAAATATGACAGTTCTTGTCTATTCGTTTTTTATGCGTTTTGTTATTTGATTTTGCCATGTGATTATGGATTTTCCGTATTGATTTTCCTCTGAGTTCAGTATTTTTGTGATTTTACTTTGTATTTATATATGTAAAAAAGTTGGTTAATAATTAATTTAATACCAAAACGTGTTTTAAACTTTCAAAGCATAATCTTAAAAGCATATATATATAAACTTATATATAACAAGTCAAAAAAGGTACAACATCACCATAAAATTACTATAAAATTAACAAATATTAGATATTTCGGATAACAGATATCCTTCTTCAATAATAGCACAATGTAAGCGAACATCATTTTATATATTTATATATATACAATTAACCTTTTAACGATCTCGACAAAAGCTCATTGGAAAGAAATTGTTTCGCAAAACAGCATAACAAAACAAACTCATAATTTAATTGTTGATACAATTATAATTGAATATGTGTTTCTTTTAATTGTTTTATTTACAATTATAAGCTCTCGGCATTTTCCTTATAACGATTGAATATGTCCACTAAGATATCGTTCTTTTTTTCTTGAACTATGTCAAATGGAGTCTTTTCCGCTTTGTTTTGCTTGTATATATCAGCTTTGTTATCCAGTAGCAATTGAATTAAACTTTTGTTCTCTTTTAAACATACGACATGGAGTGGAGAATTCCCCTTTTCATCGCAAATATGAATATCTGCATTATATTTTAATAAGAGTTCAACAATGTCAAAACACTCATTCGTACACGCAATGTACAATGGCGACTCATTTTGTCTAGTTACTGCATTAACATTTGCATCAAGTTCGATTAAAAATTTAACAATCCGGTCTTGTTTTACGCTACATGCAATATGAAGGGGAGAAGATGCAGATTTATCACCTGCGTTAATATATGCACCACAGAAATATAATAGTTTACATATTTCGAAATGGCCTTCTCTACAACTTATCAAAAATGGCGTCCATCCGTGAATAGTAGCTAAATGTATTGAAGCATTGTTGTCTAATAGAATTTCAACACATTTGAGGTGACCTTTCATACTTGCAATATACAACGGCGTCAAACCATTATCGGACTGTATATTTACCTTTGCGGAATTTTCTATCAATTGCCCGACTATAGTCGTATTGCCAATTTTGCATGCTTTATAAAGAGGGGATTTTTGTTTTACGTTTATTTTGTTTACATCTGCTTTGTATCTTAAAAGCATGGAAACTATATCTTGTTGATTGTTTTCACAAGCTATATAGATAGGTGTTCTGCCATAAACATCACACTCATTTATCAAATCTTTATATTTAAGTAGAAGCTCAACTATATCAATATGTCCTCTTTGGCATGCAATGTGAATCGCTTTTAGTCCATTCATATCTGAATTATTTACGTCAAGCTTCTGAGTCAAAAGCAATCTTACTACTTTAGTACTTCCACTTTCGCATGCTCTCTGTAACGCTGTTCTTTTAGAATTTTTATCCTTCCTGTTTACTTTCGCCCCTTGATTTATAAGCAATGCAACGGTAGACGAATGACCATTTAACGAGGCTGCATCCATAGGCATTAAGTCTGTATTATCTGCAATATGAATTGAGGAATTGTCTAGCCCAAGAATTGTTTGAATAACTTTGTCATGACCACATAAACAAGCCATAAACAATGGCGTTCTCTTGTTGTTATCCTGATGATTTATCTGGTTCTTTTTTATTTGATAAAGTATAAATACCAAATCGTCATAACCTTGTTCTGAAACAACATGCAGAGGTGTAGAATTAGTGTGATCACAACTCAAATCTTCAGCTTTTAAATGTTTAAGATATGTCTGCAGTTTGGATCTATATCGTGAATGTTTCATCTGTATACCAGTAAATACAACGCTATGATTACCTTTTCTTACTTCCAATAATAGTCTTTGAAAATATTGTTCTTCCAGCTCTGGTTTCACCATGATAACTAATTCTTCATTCTCCTGATGTATAGAAGATAACTGCAGTCGATTGGACAAAAAATTAATATTTCTATATTTGAGTAAACAATTAATGATACAACTCCCTACTATAAACGAAATATTTTCGAATAACTTATTGTGAATGAAAGCAAATCCGTTTTCCGTTTCCTTTAGGTATGTTCCAATCAAATCACGTAGAGCTAACATCAGCATTGTAGATGAAGGGAAATATTCAAATCCACACTCTTTGCACAGATCATTTAACAACTCTTTAATTTCAGGATTTTCAGCGAGGAATATTTGCTTATCGTTATTGTTATCTCGCACCACAAGAAAGGCTAGTGCAAGAAAAGCTATATCTAATTTGTCCTTAATGTGTTTCATTTCTTCCACAAGCACTTGATTTACAAAATATAAAAGTGTATCCTTTTGTTTCACGTGTTTAAAGTATAGTGCACATACCAAAGGGAAGAAATCATACATCATGATTGTTTTTTCATTTAATTTTGGTACGTGATACCTTGTGCATATTTTTTCCCTTTCACTAAGAGATAGCTTTAATTCATTTGAAAGCAAATCACAGTGTATTGGCGAGAAATCAATGTTGCGCCTTAACCAACATTTATAAATGTAGGATCTACACGTTAGTATAAGTTTTGTATTCGAACTTTTAGTAAATGTTTGCTTGACAAAACCTTCTTCGTTCTTCCATCGCTGAATATTTGAGTCATCAACGGTATATTTCCCTACTGGATCATCTATTACGAATACCTGTTTTGTGTCAGGCAGTAAGTATTTTTGGATGTCCTTAGGTGATTTGACAAGTAAAATATTAAATCCCGCATCATTTTGTAACATAAGAGCTGTGTTATATGCTAAAGCAGATTTTCCGGATCCAGGTGGACCTGATATTATCACGAATCTATGAGTTTTCAATGTATTCAAAACAGTCTTTGACGCACGAGTTTCTTGAAATTGCACTTGGCTTTTTCTCCATTCCATTATTTCATTTTCTTGTAATTCTGTAAAAGGGCAAATGAAAAAAAACGTCATTGTGATAAACACACGAGTATGATTATTGAACGCTGCTAATTGTGCATTCAACAATGCAATTTGACACATAAGCATGCAATAATTATCAGTCGAAATATACACCATGTACAAGTGGACTATGAAAATGTGTTTTGCGTATGTCAACAACTTTTGTTTTATGTAAATAGAGCTTACATTTAACGATAATTATTTTATAAGTTCAAAAATATTTAATATTATACATTTACGTTTAATAGAAGGAAAACTGTTAAAACAATGCTAAATCCAGGAAGTCGCTGATCTAGCTTACTTGATAACATGTAAATCTTCCTCTCTCAGAAAAGACAGAGACATAATGTTATTCATAACACCTCAGTCTGTTTTTTCTATACAAAAAGTAATGAAATAATTGTTCTATTTCATTCCACAGACTATTTGCCAGTCAATAGTTTAAGAGACTATTACCCCGGTTAATAGTTTCATCAAAATATTTCCTGTACTTTTTCATACTTATTTTTCATTGGACAGTAATGACGTCACAAACTTTTTCACTTGCATTTTTGCGCTTGGCAACGTCAAGATGATATATCGTATTGTTTTTAAAAATCTGTTTGTGTCTATTCTAGTTTAGATATACACCTGTTGACTGGGTGTGATGGTAATAGCAAGTTTGTTGTCCCTGATATACCAACTATTGCTCGAGGCAAAGCCGAGAGCAATAGTTGGTATGCGAAGGGACAACAAACTTGCTATTACCCGCATAACCAGTCATTAGATATTTTATTATGCTAAACAACACAGTCATTAAGTGGTCTTATATAGCAAATTAACTAATTTTCTAAAAGTGTACATATATCAGCTGAAAAAAAAAATCACATAACTTTACTTGAACAAGATGAACTCTACGTTTAATTAATAACTCTTCTTGTATTTGTAAATAATTCATTAATTGCAATCAACACTAGAAATACTTGTGTTAAGTTGTCCGTTCATATGATACATTTAAGTTAAAGTACACCAAACGCAAATTCACTTTTATAATACGACGACCGAACCCATATTATGAATAAGGTACAATATTTTAGATCTTTAAAAAATACGCGCAAGGATTTTCCCTCAATTATAATTGCTTCTTGTAAGTGAAATTACAATCGATCACAAATGCGTGGGATTTTCCCCCTATCTGACGCTTGATTAAATTAAATGAAATATTAATAAATACAACCAAAACTTTAAAACAAAATATAGTTCATCATGTGCATGATTATTAGACATTTTTATTTATTTCTGATGATCTATGTAAACGTTTTTATAAACTTGATTTGTACAGTATAATAAAACACATAATGACTGTTTGTGAGGGTAATAACCAGTTTGTTGTCTCTTCGCATACCAACTATTGCCATCGGTTTCGCCTCGAGCATAATTGGTATTTCAGGGACAACACACTTGCTATTACCCTCATACCCAGTCAATAGGTGTATAATAATCATCACTAGTGTTTTTGCACGATAGTCAGCTAGATTTAATTTATTTTAAATCCATTTCTTTTAACTAGGTAAATATAATAAACATTTCTAATCAAATAATTTAGTCATTACTTCATGCCTTAGTATACAATCAAAATTTAGAATGGAAATGGGGAATGTGTTAAAGAGACAACAAAAGCGACAACAACCCGACCATAGAACAGACAACCTCATAAGGTCACCAATAGGTCTTCAATGCAGTGAGAAATTCCCGCACCCGGAGGCGTCCTTCAGCTGCCCCCTAAATAATGAACGCCATACTAAACTCTTATTACACAGAAGAAAAGTTAAAAATAATACATGACTAACAAAGGTCAGAATTGCATGAAGATTAACATACTTGTCGACGAACGGGCAGAATGACGGTAAGATTGATTTAGATTATATAACCCCGTTTGTGATTCAAGTTTAACAGTTAATTGCCATACATTCATAAAATTATAAACTTAATAAAGGCTTTTTGAATGAAAATTATTCAGCAATCCAGATTTTCTAATTTACTCTTGTGCAATATAACTAGTCAAATGTAAAATCACAAAAATACTTAGTACATGTAACATGAAAAAAACTAAATTCTTAGCAACACGAACCCCATCAAACACTTAGGGGGATCTTAGGTACTCCAGAAGGGTAAGTAAATCCTGTTCCACATGTACATTTGTAGCACCTGTTTTGTTGGTAATGTTACTACAAACCCGATAAATAATCTAATTTGGTAGATCATAAAAATATTTCAGTCTCCTAGAGAGAATATGAAAATTATTTTTATTATATATCTACCAAAACAGCCAGACTTCTAATGTTATATCACACATTTTTATCTCTATGTCATCAAAACTGATATTTCCCAATTTTGTCTTGCAGGTTTTGTTAAAGCATCAAAGTCTAAACATTTAAAACAACACAAAAAATAACTTCCTTTTTAGATTTCATCATAATTTATTTGATAAGAGCAAATGATTTATCCAAATTTAATAGTTTGCTGTACTAGTAAATGGGATATTAATCTCTTCTGATCATGATTTACGACTTATTTAGTACGTGACAAAACTCAGCTTAAAATATAGTTATTTGTAAATTCATTACCGTAACATGTATATATTTCTTAAAATACAAGTTAACTGTTCAAGCTTAGATAAGCGTATTAATAAAAGTTTAATATAAATGTCGACTTACAATAGTCACAAAACGTAGGAAACAAATTTGTAAACGATGATTTAGGAAATCTTCCGGATCATTGATTTCTCTCTGCTGTCGTGTTATTAAGAAAAATCCTTCAGGACCCTGCTTTTTGCCTATTTTAACATGGTTAGGAATTATATTTGTAAATAATTTACACTGAGCGTTTGTTAACTGAAATTAAAACACTTATGGTGTGCCTATGTTTCAAACATGTTTTGTGTTAATTAGAACACGGCTTTGTTTACAAGGACGTCATATTCTTGACATAAAAATGCAAAGTAGAATCAGGATAAAAAAATAATATCCCACATGGTGCTCCTTTAAAGAAATTCAAATTTGTTTGATCATTTGATAAAGTAAAAAATATATAGAAAATATAGTACGATAAACGGGAACAATAAGCTATGAGACATGTCGGAAGATTTGAATACAGTGGGAATCAAAACGATTTTATACTTTTTGTTTCTAATTTCACGCATGCATCGGATGATACTTGCCTAGTTGTAAAATCATTATGAAAAGTAACAAGTTTCTATTGTCTCGATGAATTAACAAATATTCACAATATCATTTTTGAAAGTCAAACATCATTTTCTGAAATGTCAGTCTAATAAAGGGATTAAAGCTTTTCCCGTTAAGAACATTTGTACATAGTAAAACCCAGTTGGGGGAAAAAAAAACACGGTAACTATCATATAAGGTAATGTTTTAGTAAACTTATTAGCATGTGGATACGAGTTTACAGAGACCTTACGCAGGTCATTATTTTATGCCTTTTCATTTGTTCAACCTGGATGATATTGAAATAAATTTTTCTAGCTATTCGAATATAGTTTTTTAAACATCTTGTACGAAATCTGTATTTAAAGCCTATTAACCAATATGAATCAGATTATTTATGCGACTTTTCTTTTAAATGATATCTGTAAAATTAAATTAATATATATATATATATACAGATCTAACATTGTTGGCTTGATGTTTAGACGAGTTGTATATATATCTGTGACTGTATCTTACATTAATTTGTAGGATCCTTTACTATAGATAATTTAGCTGATCTGTAACAATAACATCTTCATGCCTTATATATCATGTACTGTAGTACGCCGCTAGATTAAAACTGACGTGGAAAGGTAACACATGCCCACCGAAAGCTCTTTATTGAGAGCCCAGGTGGTCGTTTGGTCCAGCGGGACGGCTGTAGTGCAGGCGATTTGGTGTAACGATATCACAGTAGCATGGGTTCGAATCCCGGTGAGGGAAGAACCAAACATTTGCGAAAGCAAATTTACAGATCTAACATTGTTGGGTTGATGTTTAGACGAGTTGTATATATATATATATACATACATACCTAAAACATCATGAGGAACTAAACATGATGTTTCTCTTTTATTGCAGCTGTTCATTGCTGTCTGTAAATACCCTGACAAAGAATGTACACATATTTCCACTTGCACTTGTCCTGTTTTTGATAGTAACCCTGTTGAAAAATCAAGACATTCTTACAAAACAAAATTGTGATATAACTATCTAAACTTGACTGATTGGAATTCCAATCGAGGATTTAAATTGGTATTAGGTAAGGAGATAGTTTTTATTATTGATGTTTCCTGATCTGATTTTTTATCACATATTTTGAATCTTCTGGTTTAATCCATGTAATGACACTACAAACTTTGTCTGCTTTCCCTTAATTTCAACATGTACATGTATGTACAGTTTAAAATGCTATTTTGCAAAATGTTATACAAAAGAAGATAGGTACATTTCCCGCCACATAGTTGATGGGCTGCAACAACAAAAAAACAGCACATGGACCTATCATTTTTTCTTCTTTTTTAATTTTGTTACTGTTACATCCTTTTTATTGATAACATTATTTTAAATAACTCTAAATAGGAGATCATCATTAAAAAAATACTTTTAATGCAATTTAAAACAGAAACGAAAATAAAAATGACATATAAAACCTTGAAGTCGTTTTTGTTTTAATTCAAAATAACCTTGCATGTAAAAACGCAATTCTGAATGCCTCTTTTAGTCCTGTAATATTATGTTGTCATTTCAATGTTATATTTAACTTTGCCATTAAAGTGCGAGGTTTGGCATGCCATAAAACCAGGTTCAACCCACCACTTTTATTCCCCTTTAAAAGTGTCCTGTACCAAGTCAGGAAGATGGCCATTGTTATATTATTGTTCGTTTCTCTGTGTGTTGCATTTTAACGTTGAGTCGTTTGTGTTTTCTCTTATTTTTGAGATATTGAGATAAGACGTGGCACGGTACTTGTCTATCCCAAATTCATGTATTTGGTTTTCATGTTATATTTGTTATTCTCGTGGCGTTTTGTCTGATGCTTGGTCCGTTTCTGTGTGTGTTGCGTTTCGGTGTTGTGTCGTTGTTCTCCTCTTATATTTAATGCGTTTCCCTCGGTTTTGGTTTGTTACCCCGATTTTGTTTTTTGTCCATGGATTTATGAGTTTTGAACAGCGGTATACTACTGTTGCCTTTATTTACATTAAACGTATAAAATCATTAACAAAAAAAACGACAAAATAAACACCCTTAACAGGCCTCAGTAATTCTATTTAAACGACGATGTTACTTTGGCTTCATCATTCAGTGTTGTTACATCCCAACTCGTTCATTATGCCCGTGGGATGTAGTGATGTAATATATTAAAGGGATGTAGTGATATATTAAAACAGGCCGAGAACTCTAGATTTCCTGACACCAGAATATATTTGAATGATAATTTCCCAAATCTCAAGACCAATACGGCCTTGAAAAACAGACCAATCGACTTCAAGTCAATAATCACATGGCAAAATCAAATAACAAAACGCATCAAAAACGAATGGACAAGAACTGTCATATCCCTGACATGGTACAGGCATTTTCAAATGTAGAAAATGGCGGATTAAACCTGGTTCTATAGCGCTAACCTCTCACTTTAATGAAAGTCTCGTCGAATTCTTTTATATTTAAATTGAGACGTTAAATAAACAGACACACTAAATAAAATAGTCAAAAAATGGGTACATCAGTCACCATCGTATAACAATTTTAAAAGGAGACAGTTATAACAGAATACAAAAACATCTACAATCTACGAACACATTCATTGATTTGAGTGTCTGA
Organism: Mytilus galloprovincialis; assembly: GCF_965363235.1. Taxonomy (NCBI): domain Eukaryota; kingdom Metazoa; phylum Mollusca; class Bivalvia; order Mytilida; family Mytilidae; genus Mytilus; species Mytilus galloprovincialis. Next base: position 54,635,012 of record NC_134845.1, on the reverse strand, counting down.
CGTCAGAAAATTTTATACGTCACATACATTTGTCGTTTAATGTGCTTACAACCAATTTTAAAAATTTACACAGGCAATGTTAGCATACAGGGTTAAAAAGTATTTAAGAATTAATTTCAGAAATAGACCGAGATTTAAACTAGTCCAAAAGTTATATATAGAATTTATAAGAATCCACAAATAGTTAATTCCACTCCGCGATTGAATTTTTTGGACGTTTGTGGTTCAACGTATATTGTAATTAATAGTAGAAATATATCATAATGATATATAATAGAACAATATCATACTGACGGTATCTTTTAAAGTACAGATTCACGTTATAAGAACAAACGAAATACATAAAGTCGCATATTCAAAACAAACGAAATACATAAAGTCGCATATTCAAAACAAACCCCCAAAAAATGAAAGCCAATACAAACACATTGACGAGATGTGTAAGTACCGAGCCTTGTCAAACGGATATCACATAAAACCATTCAACAGTAAAAGTAATATTAATAATAGAACAAAGATAAATGAAAGAACTATAAAACACGTTGTTAAGATGATAAACAACATCAGTGTGCAGAATCTATACATCAAGACCATCGTGTATTTTTTGAGAATTTGATACGGAATATTTACCAACAAGGTCTTGTTACCTTCCGATGATCTTTTTTTTTTAGAAAAAGGACGATACCTTTTTTGATACACCCCTTGTTCAACAACTTTCTACTCAGACACACAGTCTAAGTAGGAGCTGCAAGCTCTTGAATATCGAATAAGGTGGGACATATAAATCCCATATGCAGGTGAAGTTGGTATATTGCTACTAAGGTGGGGGAAATTTATAATTTCAAAATTAAAATCGTCTCGTTTGTCATAGATTTTGGTACTGAGATAACTGTGTAAGTCAAATTCGAGATATAAGTCTAAAAATGAGGCGGAAGAAGCCGTGTTTGTTGTTTTTTTAATCTCTAGTTCTGGGGATATATTAATGGAACACAATCAGAAAAGTTGGGATTGATTATGGAAAGAACATCATCAATATATCTGAAAGTGAAACTAAATAATCTGGCTTCTTTGATCCTCTTGTTTTTGACAAGGTTCTGGAGGAACTCCGATTCATATGAAAACAATAAGAGGTCGGCAAGAAGAGGCGCACAGTTTGTTCACATAGGAATGTTGACAATTTGTTGGAAAAGACTACCTTCAAATAACAAATATGTTGTCGATAAGAAACTCCAGCATACTGACCATTTGATCTTCTGTGTCGCATGTTTTTCATTTTTGTTTGTTACTATTAAGCGATACTGTTAATCCCGCATTGCATGAAAAATGTGTTGCTTTTCAGTTAATAACACGCTTGTTTGGTGATTTTAAACACGTTGTAGTCCATCATGCATTGTTACTCATTTAGTGGATTGGTCAAAAACCCAGATAAAAAAAAATTGCGTCACACGTAAATAAAAATTACATAAGCGAGGACATAAGTATCCTATTTCATGCATTTCCATATAAGGTAGTGTTCCCGACCTGTTAAACGAACTTAATTAATGCATCACTGGTTAATTGTTAAGTCGGGGATTTCGTACCATCAATTACTTAAAACTTTGATAGAGACGCAGATTCCAGAAGTTAATTTGGCTTTATATGTAGAAAACTTATTACAAACGATCTTTCGTATCCTAAATTTTATGATCATATTGTACTAAAGCGCGGACATCACTATGTGATCCATGTTAACTCATCCCTTCAAACTAACTAATTAGTAAAGGTTATTTTACCAAAGTTCTTTGAAAAGAGTTTAAATTGACACACATATCTTTTTTTGCCTCAGAAAAAAAAAACATAACTAAATTTGTTTTCTTATCAAACGGGATGTATAACTCTACATCAACGTTCATTTTTTCTATATAGAGGTTAAAACTCTTAACTACCTTACTATCTACTATCTGTCGATTTGTTTTTATTTTTAACATTGCACAAGCCATGTCTTCTGTGAATCAATGACGTTAAAATACAAAATCCCTGTGTATGATTTAGTTCATGTTATTTGCTGATGCATGCAGTTTTTGTATCATTAATTGTGATATTGCTAATGAATTATTCACTTGCAAGTAAATAATTCCACCTCATTAAATCCATAGTTATGTGAACTTCAATCTAACCCCTTAACTAGAAATTGACAACGCATGCATTGTACGTGAACTGCTTATTTAAAGGAAAAGAATGTCAACATTGAAAGTGAAACAAATGTCAATTATTTGATGACTAAGTCGATCCACAAAAAAAAAATCTGTCTCTCACATGTGAAGATATGAGAAATATATTTTCAATCTATAAAATAAAATTAAACAGACCTATAAAAATCCAATTGCACGAGTTGGCTTAATCTATCTATTTCTATATCTATGTTTAAATCGCTTAAACGATCATCTGATGTCAATTCGATAGTGAATAAGATGGATGCTAGACCAACATACATACCAAACGAAATTACATATTATCGACCCTATGGTCTGTAAACTATTAACTAAAGACTTTTGATAGTTTGGACAAATATTTTACATTGTGTTTAGTAAAATATGAGAAATTGAATCAAATTGGTGACCATGAATTTGACAGCTTGTCCCCCTTAACATTCATCGAACGATTAGGTCATATGACTACATGTACTTACCAATAACAAATGCAATTACAATAGCAATGCATGCCAATATAACCATCAATGCGGGCCAAGAATATCTATCTGCAATTTTAAAAATTTATAATTTTGGAATCAGTTTCGTGATGATTTTCAAATAATTAGTAGTCATTAATCTAGATAATTTGTATACAATAATATTTAGTTGCAAGACGTGTTATACATTTATAATTCCTCATCTGTTTCCCTAGAACTAATTGTTTTTATGTGAAAACGTAACCGAAATTAACAATTTCTTTAGAGGGAATACACCGAAATAGAATCTAACACGTGATGTCTCCGTCTCCTGAATCGCAAACCATTCGATAATTTAGAAGCAAACGATGATAAAAATAATTTTAAACTTTACGAATTATAACCAAAAAGGAACGTTAACAGGCTGGGAAAATCAGATCAATTTTGCCTAAGAAAATTGAAGCCTTACTTTCATTCCATTAACTTTTTGTTAATATATCACTTATTTGGGTTGCTACACTCCTACATGTTTCAATAGAATATGACCTCCAAATTTGCTATTAATTTTTCATAATCGTAAAAAAATGATGACCAATTATTCAACCAATCATTTTTAGGTATTTACACATTCTTGACTTTCCAATATTGGTTTTATCGTTTTTGCCGAATGTTAATGAATAAAAGCACGATAGTTGCGTCACCTGTTAATACCTTTTATCTTTTATTCTATGAAATAATGGAAAAATATAAACATATAAAAAATGATTATACACCCAGCTTTGTTTTTCTGCACCTTTTCTTGCACGACAAAAACATCTGACAAACAATATTTGAAAATTGACCGATAGAATGAATCTGTTAAAACCTATAAGATAAGGCCAATATTGACAGTCTGTGAACCTATTTCTTTTCGGCAAAGACACTTTATCCTAAAAGAATAAACAAACAAAGATAACTAATTTGATTTAGAATTGAAGATAAAGTTGAGTCAATCAGGACTGTATAATATAGTATTGTCTAGTTTACCAATTGTTCTTTCTTGATTTCTATTTATGCCTGTTGGTATGGCTGTGGATGTCTTCTTAGTGCCGTCGAATCTAAAATATATTTTCGAATAACTTATTGAAATAATGCAAAATAGACTGTATACGATCTGGACTAAGGCCTGACTTGCTTATTTAGACTTCGAGATTTCAGGCATTTTTTAGTTTAAGATTCAAACGCAGCGGATCCGACCTTTTTTTCTAGCACTGGTTGGTTGCATCAGCTCATGTGCTTTTCCACTTACATGAGATATGCTATGAATTTTATTTAGATTTTTATTCATCCGTTATCTTGATACTTGCTTAATTCTCTACACTTATGTTACAATATTATATGGAACATTTAAATGTATAGATGTATAATCTGTGACCTTCCTGGTGGTATATTGGCATGTGTGAAATGCATTTGATACTAATCACTTTATTGTTTAGGCATGTTTTAGAAAAAAATGCATAGAATTTGAAATCAGGTTAGACGGTTGTGTTCTAAGACGTAAAGCGTACGTAAACATGTCACATATTGATTTAATTATTTATTTTTTGAAAGTAATTAGTGTGTTTTATTGATGTATTCAAAAGTTTCACAGTACCAGATTGTAGGCAAGTTTAATCAGTTTTATTTGCGCTTGTAGAAGCTGTGAATATGGGTTGATGGAACAATATACCACATAAAATGATGACTTCCGATAAAAACATGACAGAGGTAGGGAAGGTTACTGATAATGAAATTGATAACCTTTAAGGACACATGTGTGTTTTAAAACAACATACTCACCTATCTATTGCACATTCACTGTTTCTTTCCAACGTTTTTAAATTTAAACACTCATAATCTAAAAGGTAAATTACGATATATATTTTGTTTGTTTAACAATATTCAAACACCAAAAGCAAGTTTACCAATGCATTCCTGAATAAATGAAATTAAAAACAAAATGATTAACCATCCTTCATTATACAAAATTTCAAGAATCTTTTGTTTATAAGAATACTTTTCAAACAATATTTAGAATAAATAAAATCGGCATGAAATTCAATACCTTGTATGTACATATACATTGTAGCATTTTGCCATCACATATGTCCGTCAACTTTAACATGCATAAGGAGTTTTGATATTTCGGACTTTCAATTGTTTATTTTTAGAAAGAAATGATGTCAAAGCTGATATCGGCTTATACTATAAAAATTCCGATCCATGAGAGAAAAAAGTAAAAACATTACATTAACTTACATACCTTGTGATAAAAATTCAGTAGGAGAACATTTCCTAAAATAACAGGAACAATCTTCTTTTGATTGTACACAATAACATCGGTGTTGTGGTCTGTGAATAAAATCATATCCTCTTGAATTATCACAGCGGCATAAACTATCAATTGTGGAATTCCCATTCTTATAAATGACTTGTCCCTCTTCAGTGCATAAAGATTTTTTTAAAACACAATCACTGTTCCCATCAGAGCTGAATTTAAAAGGTTGATACAAATGCCTTTCACAAGGTTGTCCGTCTATTGCTCCTCGAATTACAAGTTTAAATCCTAAAATATAAAAACAAATTTATCAAAATCTTTCCTTTTTCTAACAGTAAGCGGTAAACAAATCAGGAATTATCGTGTATCCTTCTTGACACCTGAATAATGAAAGTTATATCATTTTATTTTGAAATAAAGAAAATAATATAGATCATTTAGACAGCCTCATATCCTGACTTACATCTAGAAATTGATTATAAGAGTTATATGAGAATGAAACAACAAAAGGAAGGAGTTAAGCTTTCTAACTTTGAAATTTCAATTTCCTAGTAGAACAATCGAATCTATATTGAGTATATATCTTCAAGTTGATATTCGAGAGTTTCTATAGTCTATCAACAAGGTTCTGCTTACAAGGCAGTTATTTAATCAAGAATTACATTGAAGTTATCCCTACCAGACTTGGGGAAACTGTTATTGTAATCATTAATCAGCTGTAATTGGTTACAAGTTACAAGTAATCATTGAAATTATCAATCAGCCTGACATCTGATTAATGTAATTTTATTCCATCAATATCTTAATTGTCAAAATACCTTGTTTCAAAAAATTTCATGATTAATTTCTGACTACCATCTGATTTCAAGGAACATTGTGTATATGATGAATATTTCATGTATTAATTAACTTGTATGTTTTTCATATTCAATAGATATTCAACTTGTCAAAATAGTTAACTTAAGCATGTTATTTGATTTATATGTATTTCAGTAAACAATAATTTCAATATTTGGACAATATTTGGCGTTTTTTTTTGTAGCTAGTCTTTACTTTTAGGTCTATCTACTTTCCTGTGGAATAAATGATATTGTTCAGTTTATTTGTTTTCTGCACTTTTTGATTTTGAAAAAATATTTTTGTTTTGATACAATTATTGTCATCAGGACTAATCTAGAAATGTTCAATCTATTTTATGGGAATCATCTACACATGAAGAACATGATGGAGGGTAATACCTTTTTTTTCGGATTCTGCTTTCTTGCTACAAAATTCAGTAAAATTACGTCTATTTTGATTATACACACAGAAGTAACTGCCGCTAGATTTACATAATGTGTCTGCTCTATGTTTCCAATGTGCTTGAACAGGACAAAGAAGGCTGTACTGTGCATGTGTATCAGATATCTTCCATAATGATATCATCTGAAAGAACAATGGTAAGACGCGTTACTTGAAAGACATGATATATATGATGTGGACATCTTGTCTTTAAGTAAAACAAATATTTTGAAGTCAACGTTATACGCTTTTTTTATTCTGTAGTTTAGTTTAAACATATTTAATTATAGTGGATTGGTAAACAAGTTTTGCAACTTATATTAATCCCTTTCCACTTTGCCTATGCGAGTGCTGCCTTGTAGCGGCATTAGCCTGCTCGTTTTTGAAATGTACAAGGGTGTCTTTAACGTGCAAGAGATATGGCTCTCTCTTTACACGGGTCAGCCAGTTATCGTCCTCTTCTGACGGACTATCATCGTTTCCTCAAGACCATACTCGCAAATGGTGTCAAAGCCTGTTGTTTTTTTTAGCTCGTTACAGTAACGTTATGAATTTCATATTTTATTCAATGTATATGTTGTGTATTTTAAATATTCTTTGTTATGCTATTTACTGTATATTATCAAAAAAAAGATTTTGTATCATTATATGGTTTTGAATGTTTCATTAAACGAATATACAGACTTCTCTATTTTGAATTTTAACAATTTAAAACATGAATATATGTGATATAATTGTCAATTAACGTTTAAAACAATAAACGAAAAATAAATATGATAGATGTCAATCAACGATATTTTCTTAATCAAAACACTTGAAAATATATCAAAATAACAAATGTTTAAACAGAGGTGAATTGCCAAACAAAGCACGCAAACATAATGCATATCATATTCAAATTCGCACATAGGTATTCCGTTTATTTTGATAGTATGTGTTTGACATGTTATAGATTTGGGGCAACTAAGTGATTGACATGTTGTGTAGACAACTGTCTTTTGTTGAAGATTGTATGGTGTCATCTCGATATCGTATGGTTACTTGTTGATTGGTTTCTGTTTCATTGGCGTAGTACCTTAACATCTATACCCCAACATCTATTCCAAATTTGTGTAAAACTATTTAGTTTTGATGTTATATTTGTTATTCTCATCGGATTTTGTGTAATGCTTAGTTCGGTTCTGTGTGTGTTACATTTTAATGTTGTGTCGTCATTTTCCTTATATATTAAATGCGTTTCCCTCGGTTTTGGTTTGTGACCCGGATTTTCTTTCTATCGATTTTTGAGTTTTGAACATCGGTATACTACTGTTGCCTTTATATTCATCATAGAGATAATCTAATTTAAAATAAATTAAAACAACAGATGTATTATTTCATTAAATCAAAATGTTAAAAAGTTGTTACGTTTTGCAGTTTTATATAGAAGTCATAAACAATTTGACGTAGGGTCACTCACGATACATGCAACACCTAGAGTTAGTCCCTCATCAACATTTAGAAAAAAAGGTTCTAGGTGAAACAGAAACACTTTCTGTATTTGCACGTATTGAGGTATGTCCAGAAAAGCGCTTCGACCCATGAAATTATTAAACGTGTTGTTTTCAAATTTTTACCAGTTCGTAAGATCTTTAACTATTTGATTCAATCTAAGGAAAATCAGGAAAAGTGAATAATGTCTAATCAAATATGCATGAGTTGGATCTGAAACATGATAAATTTGATAAAAACCATGATGAATTTCTAGCAATTGACCTGAACCATGTCATTTGCTAAACCAAACCACATCAATTTCGATGTTTTGGTTACCCTGCAATAATTAATTAATATCAACTCCAATGTAGATTGCTTTGCTTATATTATAGATTCAAAAATCTTATTTGCCTTTTATTTGATCGTCTAAAAAAACCAAGGCAAACGGTCAGGGTATTCACATCACTTAACCATGACCAGCTTAACGAAAGTAAGACAAAATCACTGAAATAAATGCTCCCTGATATGACAAGGTAACTAACTATGTATTTAATATATACTATCAAGTTTCAACATATTTTACTGACGTATTTTAGACACTGTGCTAACGTGTTTACTGATTAACTTGTGTGCAAGTACGAATAATTTGGTATTTGTATTTTGTTTCACTTCAATATAGACATATATGCATATATGTAGATATAGGAAGAAATGGTATGAGTGCCAATGAGACAACTCTCCATCCAAATGACAATTTATAAAAGTAATCAATTCATATATGTAACCTAGTATGACTTTGATTCATAACTGTATGAATCATCACTCATTTGTCAGAATTATACCTTAGTACTTCACTACTCTAGTAAGTAATCAACCTACCTGTAGGCCAAACGTTAGGAAATACATGTTCCGGCAATGTAAAGACATCATTCCCGCTACAATAAGAGAAATACATGGTCATTAAAGGTAGTTTTGCACAATTTGCTTATGTAGTCTAGCTATGTTTTGTTTATTAGCAGCTGAATAATCACCAAAACAACTATTACAATCGAGAAAAAAATGTTCATCGTGATTATGCAATTATATACTATCAAATATCACCATAATCACATATCTGATTCTATATACGCTCAAATCTACTGCATTTTGTTTCTTATAGATAGATAAATCAATGGCAATCAGACATTATTTATGTCTTTTCATATAAATGACCAAATAAAATGTCTGAAGTGAAAGGATATAACCGATGTGACAAATGTATGATGCAACATACAATGTTGTTGTTATCCAAGCTTCGTATTTTTTTCCAAGGAAGCACTATAAAAGTTGATTATTCTACTTCATTAACACAAGGAATTAGTTAGAAAGTAAGGCACACATTTCGTTCCCATTCCAAAGCTGAGTTTATGTGAAAAAAGTCATAAAAACGTAATTATGATTTTGTAAAAATAATCCAACAACTTTAATAATTCATTTTCATTGAATTTGAATAATTAATTTGCTCACACGGAGTGTAATTTGTTTCTTCTTTGAAAAAGATATGTCAGTCCCGCTAGTTTGTATTGACTTATAAAATTATTTGTTATATCTCAATAGATATTTTTTTAAATTAAAAAGGAATAAAGCAAGTATTTTGTTTTAAAAAGAATCAAATATATTGTCCCACTCGATTAAAAATGTTTAAATTTAGTTGTTACCTTGGGAAACAATAAATTGCTATTATCCTGAAAGCCAGTAAATATATGTATAAAATTCAACACAAAGACACGGCCCTCTAATATTTGTCTGCTGTTTTAGTTCCGTTATTCATATTCTATAAATTGATTAAAGTCTTTAAATAGTGCTTCACGTAGCTAGATACTGATGAGAAGTTATAATAGTAATACTACAGCCCTTATGTCTGAGGTCAACCATGTCCTTGACAGAAACATTCGTTCGAATGTACAGAAATGTAGATCAATTATACAAGATATTTTGAACAGGACATTGGCCAAGCGAGTTGACTCCTGAATGCACTCAGAATATAATATCTTCGCAGATAGAAAATGTTGAACTTGGTTGCCTGTTCTGGTGTAAGACAGATTAATCTAGTTAAACATGAAATCGATACGAGAAATGCATGACCATTTGAAGAACCCCCTCATTGAACTCTTGATTATTTGTGATTAGTTTAGCTTGTTATCAAACCAGGTTTAATCTACCATTTTCATTGATTTTTATACATATTAAGTTAAAGCCTGTACCATGTCAGGAATATGGCACTTCGTTTTATGTGGTTGGCCATTTGATTGGGGACTTTCCGATTTGAATTTTCCTATGCGTTCAGTATTTTTGTGAATTTTGTTTTAATTAAGTCCTAAAATACACTCTTGCCCTCATGTGACAGAAAGGGATTTTTAAACCTATCTATACTTCATGGGTATCTGAGGTAGTCTTAGTAAAGAAATTAGGACGATATTTATGATTGACAATTTGATAGTTTTATAGATAAACTCTAGATAGTATGTTTGAAAACTCACAACAAGGTCTTTGATAGGCTACATCACCAGGTTTAAAGCTGAAAGAAAAGACATGCATTGAATGTATCGACAATGTTCATTTCCTAGGTCATATATACTTTGACGAATGACTTTTTACAGAAGTGTTTGAGTATACATGTTTAAAGGAAATCTATGAAAAAAGTTCCTTTATTGATTATTATCAACAAAAACACATAAAGCCTATTTGACCAATTGATAATGTTAATTAGAAAGTTAACATCAAGAAATAATCACCATCACTAAAGTCGTTACTTTGAACACAAAAGAAAATATAGCTAAATGCACAGAGACAACAGTTTCAAACGAGGTGAAAATTCAATTTCGACCGAATATCCAACATAGGCAGTTGACGCACTTAATCACATCGCCTGCAAAGCATTTGGTCAGCTTTTAAAGCAGAAACTTTAAACAATATCATGTGTCTTATTGGAAATTGACATTTTCAACTTTTCGTTCTTTCGAATTGCAAATCCTTATACATATTAAGCGTATCAGGATTAATTGTGCTATATATTCAACTTATTATATCATTGGACTTTAAACCTTCTAATAGAGGTAACATGTAAACAGATAGTATAATTAAATTCGACTATATATATTCTGTCAGACATTAACAAATGTTATTAAATAATCAAAATACACAATCTAAAACAAAAAAAGAAATATAAACACAAATTGTACATTTAAATTTAAATTCATTAAACAGAAACGTTATCGCAAATATCTAAGATTCCTGCTGCTTTTGTTTCAAATTGAAAAACTTCTAGTTAAATAGTTCACGCTGCACAGAATGATTTTCAGTTCTATATATTTTGACGAGGAAATATTAGAATTATTTACATGTACAACTAAAATGTCAACTTGTCAAAATGAAATAACTTACCTTTATAGAATGAACTATATTTTTGGACTTAGTATGTGGCCATCTGTAAATCTCCTAAATCTCGCGAAATTAATCAGTCTGACACATGATCTGTTGGTGTATATTTAATCAATACTAGTGCATTTCACACTGTTTTAACTATCCCTATAAAAAAAGTTTTGACTCGGTAGCATTTTATAATGTCTTTTCTTCCTTTTAACAGTTATCTTCGATACCGCTGCATGTTGAAATTAAGTTCAAAAGGGTATCATATAGTCATTACTCAGTATTTTGGAAGTAATATGATTTATTAAAAACTTCAAAAAATTTTACCTTCTAAATTTTTATCCTACAATCTAACTCTCTTGCATCTTGTAACAGTATTAAACCATTTGACTTTTCTACTTTTTACACAAGTATTCCACATTCCAAACTAAAAGACAAATTCAAAGAGTTGGAATTGCTTTGCTTCATTAAAAAGAATGGCCAACGTAGAACCAATTATCTTGTCTTAGAGAGGGATAAATCCTACTTTGTAAAGGATCACTCTGATTCAAACAACAAATTCTCTGAAACTAATATTATCAAGATGTTTGATTTCTTGATTGACAACACATTTGTTACGTTCGGAGGACGTGTTTTTCAACAAACTGTCGGCATTCCAATGGGAACAAATTGTGTCCCTCTACTTGCCGACTTGTTTCTTTATTATTATGAGGCTGACTTCATGCAGGAACTTCTTAGGAAGAAAGATAAGAAGTTGGAGATATCCTTAAACTCTGATCTCCGCTATATAGATGATGTTCTTGCACTAAATAATACAAAATTTGGTCTCATATCTTGACTTACATCTAGAAGTTGACAATGAGGGTCAGTTGAAAACAAAACTTTACGACAAAAAAGATGAGTTCAGCTTTCCAATTGTGAACTTTCCATTTCTTAGTGGCAACATTCCAGCAGCACCTGCATACGGGGTATTTATCTCCTAATTGATACGATATTCCCGTGCTTGCATTTCCTATCATGATTTTCTTGATAGAGGGTTGCTGCTCACAAGGAAGCTGTTAAACCAAGAGTTCCAAATGGTGAAGTTGAAATCATCCCTTCGTAAATTTTACGGACGCCATCACGAGTTGGTCGACCGTTATGGAATAACCGTTGCACAAATGATATCGGATATGTTCATAACGTCTTAACTACAATCCTCTTCCCTTTCATGAACGTGACCTACCGAATTAGACTATTTACTGGATTTTTTTTATCACACAAACAACACGACGGGTGCCACATGTGGAGCAGGATCTACTAACCTTTCCGGAACACCTGAGATCACCCCTAGTTTTTGGTGGGTTTCATGTTGTTTATTCTTTAGTTTATATGTTGTGTCATGTGTACTATTGTTTGTCTGTTTGTCTTTTTTTCATTTTTAGCCATGGCGTTGTCAGTTTATTTTCGATTTATGAGTTTGACTGTCCCTTTGGTATCATTCGTCCCTCTTTTATTAAGAAACTAGGGTTTCAGCTCCCTGTAAAAAAAATATGCCTTATATGAGTTTGGTTATTTTTTTAATTTCTTTTTTGTCATAAATCTCATTACTATTTTGGTTCATATAAATAATTGACTTTCACATATTTGGCATTCAGCCTTCTTGATGAGCATGATGAAGGTGGGTACATAAAAATGTTTTTGTCACGTTTAATATAACGTGTCCAGTCACAGAACTTTAACGAGAACATATAAAAGTTTGCCCATTTTTTTATTTGTATAGTATACATTTTTTTTCTTCATGGGATTTTTTTTTTTACAAACGTATAGATGACTGCAAAATCGATTAATATGCATGGCAAACAATTTTAGTAGTTATTCTTTAATTTACACCAATTTGTGTTTATTCTTTTTAAAGATTTCGAACATTGCATGGAATGAAATGTACGAATACAATGTTAATCATTGTTCGAACCTCAATTATGGTATTTCCTTGCATGGATAGAAAGTAAAGGGTAATCTAGAAATAACAATGAAAACCTAGTTTGAAATGTGTTTCACTCAGTTTTGTTTTAAACTCTAAAGCTTCGGTAACTTTTTACCGGAAAGCACGAACGGACGTCTAACGGTTGAAAATTAAGTTTTCCATTGACACAATTGTTATGCGTTGGGAGTCCGTTAATGCACTGACCAAATAAACGGACGCGTAACGAATGCATAACTGACACACACCGGATATGCAACGTACGATAAATTGAAACGTACCGGATAAAACGGATGTCGAAGTACATCAAATGAACAAGTACCGCAATAAAACGGACACATAACAGAAGCGTACTGGATAAATAAGATGTTTCTGTGTAACTGGTTTTGGTTTGTTCTGGCTTGAATAAGAACTGCTTGATTGTGAAGACGTGTCCTTACTCTTAAGATCGATTATGAGTAATAAGAAGTCATGAACCATAAAAAATCTAATTTGCGTTTCTGACGCAAACTTTTCACTGATTGGCATTTACCCGTTACAGATCCGTTCAACGTCCGTTTTATCTGTTTTACGTCCGGTAGAAGTCCGTTTCACATTCGTTCAACATCCGTTGTTTCTGTTAGACGCCCGTTAGAAGTTCGTTGGTGAATTTATCTGCAAGACCTCCAACAGATGTATAACCAACAGGTAACCAATACAAAACAGAAACGAAACGGACGAAAACCGTACAAAACGGACGCCTAACGGTTGTTCAACGGACATTTTATCCATTGGACGTCTGTTTAAAGTTTTTAACATGCTCAAAATTTTCAAACGGACAAAATTGACGTCGACGGATAAAAAACGGACGTTTAACGGACATGAACGGATTGAAATAAAGTAGTTCGTTAGGAATACGTTCGACCCATCCGTTAAAGTGTGACCGAGTCTTGAAGAGTAGAAACCAATTCTGTGCAAAGGAACCATTTAAACTGAATGTGATATTATATTTAATAAATATTTGACTCCTAACCATTTGGTTTAGGTTGTTACATAACAACAGTAAGCGGACAACGTATTATTCACTTAATCTGTAATTTAAAACCCACGAATTGTTCATTGGAAAGTTAATTATCAAAATTTGTCCGCATGAATTTTTTTTTTTAGAAAATACAAAGTGAACAGTTTATCCGCATTATCTTAGAAGTTAAGACGGTAACACAATTGATTCTCTTAGCGTCTTGAATGGGATTTTTTCAATTGAATCATATAAAGTATGGTGTTCAAACTTATAGTGTTTATTCCTGAAAACTAAATAAAGCCATTTTAAAAGCTCATGTTCTTGAAGACAGATAATTTGTTGAAGTAAATAGAAGTCTCTTACTTTAATCATTCATTTCATTGCTTAAGAATAACGATCCAAACAATAAAAAAGGTTTTACAGACATGTCCATATAAAACATCTGCAGTATTCGTATACAAGTGTGCAATTTCAAGACTTTAAAAAAAGGACTGGTAATGTAAGAAGCACTACAGTAAAGGTATATCCCAGCATCTTAGAAAAAAGAGTATGTGATGCAATATTGATACTATCATCTCAACGTGACTGGGTAAACTTGGTTGACAAGCATAACAATCCACATGATTGTACAATGACGAATGCTCTATGTAGTAGCATCGTTCATCGTGGTGCATTAATTCAGCAATTTTCAATTTTGAACGTTTCAAATCCTGTCAAACTAATATCTTATTTAATTGCTTCGAGTATAATTTAAAAAAGTTAAACCAATTCGAACGTAAAATAGCAAAAACATATGACTTTTTTGTTTTGAATATGACTGTGATAATTTCTAGTATGTTGTTTTGAAAGGGTACGATTTGGTGTTACATGATACAAAGTCTATCTGATTTTTTTGGCAACTAATCCCGCTTAATCTGGTGCCAGGGACTGTCCTCAACTTGAGGTCTTTTTTTCTCTGTATTAAAGGTATAACTGTGACTATAAGATGAGGAACAGCAATTTAAGTACAGCTCTTTGTAAGAACCAGGCAGAGTGCGATACATGGAGGTTTCAGCTTTTATCTGTAATTGGCCTAGTAGAAGCATCAAATGAATAATGCTAAAAAAATATTTTTTATTGGGAAAATAAGAGTGTTGCCATGGTAACGGAATATCTATTTTTGGGCTGTTAAACGTGGTAAAATCTTTCAAAAATCAGCTTAATCACTACAATTTAGAGCCTGATTATGAACGAACAGAATCATGCATTTTTCATTAACGTTCATATATTACATTGAAACAACTTGCTTTAAGTTTCATTTAAAATGCATATTTTCAAATTTTCTTGACTGTTTTTCAGAACAGTGCAAATGTGTATAGAATAGTGTACAGTTGGGTGCAGACCAAGCATTACATTAAGTAAACGCAAGTTAACGCCGCGTGCACATATTTCGTTAGTTAACTTCAAATTTCCCGTTTACAAGTAAACGCCCGTTTACTATAATTACGTTAACGCGGTCGAAATGGAAATTTCTAATGTCTACTCGAGTAAACAGGCGTTTACTTTGTGTCCGTTTAGTCAGTAGTAAACGGGCGTTTATTCAGAATTCGTTAAATTTATTTTTAAGTGCACTTCAAAGTAAACGGGCGTTTACTACAAATTTTAAAAGTGTATTTTTATGTGCACTTGAAAGTAAACGCGCGTTTACTTTTCGCGTTAACTGATTGGTTAAATTTAGAAATAAACTTCAAGTTCATTTGTACATTTATTTCATAAAAACGAACTTTTATTCTTTATATTTTACGTATGTGTGTTTTAAACCAGAACATTTAAAAAAAACTCTTTTAATTCAAATATTAATTTTATAAAATAACACACAATCAGCATGATCAGTTCCATTAAGTCCATTATTTTTACTGATTAGCAGATTTTCTATATTTTCTTTTCAAAAGTTAAATGTACAAATATCGATACGGAAAGAAAAGTTATCCGAGACATCGGAGAAATATTTGTATATGATGGGATATAAACATAATGGTTTATGTTGTTTCTTTCCCCATTTTTAATTGTCTCTTCGAATTCCTAACTATAGCTCGGTGCATTTAATACATGATTTTTAATCGATATTCACCTCGTTTGTCGTGGATAAACATGATTTAAGCTTCTATTTGGACTGATCAAACGTAAATTGTACAGGGATATAATTTATAAAGTGAAACATAAGTATGTACATTTGTACCATCCCCTCAATTTAAATGTTCAAATATTGCTAGCCTTTACATGGATATACAACTCATTTACTATTCAGCTATATAGAGTGCTATTATGTTCTGTATTGGTTGTTACAGACAAATAATTCTATAATACGAGTCATTGGTATGAAAACTACTGAAATTTGTTTCAATTCAATATGTTGAATAAAAAAGGATATGGCACTCTCAATTGACATGATTGATGCGAACCAATTTTTTTTATTCATACTGTTCCAATATTGCCACCTTTTTATTGATACAATCAATCCTTACATGGAAATACAACTCTTTTACTATGCCGTGATATAGATTTACATAATAAAGTGCCAATATGGTCAGTTTTGGTTGTTGCAGACAAATAATTTTATAATACAAGTCAGTCTTAGGTATGAAAACTACTTAAATTGGTTAACGGTTCAATAATTTGTATAAAAAAGTACATGCTGGTACTCTCAATTGATGCGAACCAATTTTTTTAAGTCATAATATTAAAATATTGTTACCTTTTATATTATACAATCAATTCTTAAATGAAAATGTAACTCATTTACTATTTGACTATATAGATTTACATAATAAAATGCTGATATGGTCAGTTTTGGTTGTTGCGGACAAATAATTTTATAAAACGAGTCAGTCTGAGGTATGAAAACTACTGAAATTTGTTTACTTTTCAATATTTTGAATAAAAAAAGGACATGCTGGCACTCTAAATTGATGCGAACAAAATTTTTCAGTCATAATATTCAAATATTGCTACCTTTTTCATTATAAAATCAATCCTTACATGAAAATATAACTCATTTACAATGTGGCTTTATAGATTTATATATTAATAAAATGCTTATATGGTGAGCTTTGGTTGTTGTGAAGAAATAATTATATAAAACAAGTCAGTCTGAGGTATGAAAACTACTTAAATTGGATTACAATTAAATAATTTGTATAAAAAAGTACATGCTCAATTGATGCAAACCAATTTTTTTAAGTCATAATATTCAAATATTGCTACCTTTTATATTATACAATCAATTCTTAAATGAAAATGTTTACTATGTGACTATATAGATTTACATAATAAAATGCTGATATAGTCAGTTTTGGTTGTTGCGGACAAATAATTTTATAAAACAAGTCAGTCTGAGGTATAAAAACTACTGAAATTTGTTCACGATTCAATATTTCGAATAAAAAAAGGACATGCTGGCACTCTAAATTGATGTGAACAAAAGTTTTCAGTCATAATATTCCAATATAGTACCTTTTTCATTATACAATCAATCCTTACATGAGTATATAACTCATTTACTATGCGGCTTTATAGATTTACATATTAATAAAATGCTTATATGGTTAGCTTTGGTTGTTGTGAACAAATAATTGTATAAAACGAGTCAGTCTGAGGTATGAAAACTACTGAATTTTGTTTACGATTCAATATTTTGAATAAAAAAAGGACATGCTGGCACTCGAAATTGATGCGACCAAAATTTTTCAGTCATAATATTCCAATATAGCTACCTTTTTTATTATACAATCAATCCTTACATGAAAATATAACATATTTACTATGCAACTATATAAATTTACATAATAAAATGCTTTTATGGTCAGTTTTGGTTGTAGCCGACAAATGATTTTATAAAACTAGTCAGTCTGAGGTATAAAAACTTCCTAAATTTGTTTATGATTCAATATTTTGAATAAAAAAAGGACATACTGGCACTCTAAATTGTTGCGAACAAAATTTTTTTAGTCATAATATTCAAATATTGCTACCTTTTGCATTATACAATTAATACTTGCATGAAAATATAACTCATTTACTATGCGGCTATATAGATTGACATAATAAAATGCTTATATGGTTAGTTTTGGTTGTTGCAGACAAATAATTTTATTATATGAGTTAGTCTGAGGTATGAAAACTATTGAATTTTGATTATGATTCAATATTTTGAATAAAAAAAGGACATACTGGCACTCTTAATTGATGTGAGCAAAATTTTTTAGTCATAATATTCAAATATTGCTACCTTTTTCATTATACAATCAATCCTTACATGAAAATGTAACTCATTTACTATGTGACTATATAGATTTACATATTAATAAAATGCTTATATGGTTAGTTTTGGTTGTTGCAGACAAATAATTTTATTATATGAGTTAGTCTGAGGTATGAAAACTATTGAATTTTGATTACAATTCAATATTTTGAATAAAAAAAGGACATACTGGCACTCTTAATTGATGTGAGCAAAATTTTTTAGTCATAATATTCAAATATTGCTACCTTTTTCATTATACAATCAATCCTTACATGAAAATGTAACTCATTTACTATGTGACTATATAGATTTACATAATAAAATGCTAATATGGTCAGTTTTGGTTGTTGCGGACAAATAGTTTTATAAAACGAGTCAGTCTGAGGTATAAAAACTAGTGAAATTTGTTCACGATTCAATATTTTGAATAAAAAAAGGACATGCTGGCACTCTTAATTGATGCGAAAAAAAAATTTCAGTCATAATATTCCAATATAGTACCTTTTTCATTATACAATCAATCCTTACATGAGTATATAACTCATTTACTATGCGGCTTTATAGATTTACATATTAATAAAATGCTTATATGGTTAGCTTTGGTTGTTGTGAACAAATAATTTTATAAAACGAGTCAGTCTGAGGTATGAAAACTATTGAATTTTGTTTACGATTCAATATTTTGAATAAAAAAAGGACATACTGGCACTCTTCATTGATGTGAGCAAAATTTTTAAGTAATAATATTCAAATATTGCTACCTTTTTCATTATGCAATCAATCCTTACATGAAAATATAACTCATTTATTATACGGCTATATAGATTAACATAATAAAATGCTTATATGGTCAGTTTTGGTTGTTGCGGACAAATAATTTTATATAACAAGTCAGTCTGAGGTATAAAAACTACTCAAATTTGTTTGAGATTGAATATTTTGAATAAAAAAAGGACATGCTGGCACTCGAAATTGATGCGAACAAAATTTTTCAGTCATAATATTCAAATATTCCTACCTTTTTCATTATACAATCCATCCTTACATGAAAATATAACTCATTTACTATGTTGCTATATGGATTTACATAATAAAATGCTTACATGTATATGGTCAGTGTTGGTTGTTGCGGACAAATAATTTTATAAAACGAGTCAGTCTGAGGTATGAAAACTACTGAATTTCGTTTACGATTCAATATTTTGAATAAAAAAAGGACATGCTGGCACTCTAAATTGATGTGAGCAAATTTTGTTAGTCATAATATTCAAATATTGCTACCTTTTTCATTATACAATCAATTCTAACATGAAAATATAACTCATTTACTATGTGGCATTATAGATTTACATAATTAAATGCTTATATGGTCAGTTTTGGTTGTTGCGGACAAATAATTTTATTATATGACTCAGTCTGTGGTATGAAAACTATTGAATTGTGTTTGCGATTCAATATTTTGAATAAAAAAGGACATACTGGCACTGTTTTAATTGATGCAAACAAAATTGTTAAGTCATAATATTAAAATATTGCTTCCTTTATTATTATACATGAAAATATAACTCATTGACTATGCGGCTTTACAGATTTACATAATAAATTGCTTATATGGTCAGTTTTGGTTGTTGCGCACAAATAATTATATACGACCAGTCAGTCTGATGTATGAAAACTACTGAATTTTGTTAATGATTCAATATTTTAAATAAAAAGAGGTCATGGCAATTAGGCTGGTTCAAAAATTGCTGTCAATTGTATTATATGGTCCATTATGGCATAAAAATATAACTGAATTACTACTATATAGAATAAGATAACTTGTTAAAGGGTAAATATTGTCAGTTTTGGTAAATGATATCAAATTTTGTTTTACGAGTCAGTCTGTCTAAGATGAGAAAACTGTTTGATTTTGTTGAGGATTAAATAACATGTATTTAAATAAACATTATTAAACTATTTATTTGCGAAGAACAAGAAATTTACTATACTTATTGTTCAATTAAATACAGATGTGTGATAACATTTTTTATTAACTGTAATCGTCAATATGTCCAGCGGAAATGACCAGTTGGTCAATTAATTTCGATGTTCCTTATCATTTTATGTCAGTGTAACCAGGATACTATGACAATCTGCGTTAACGGGCGTTTACTACAAACAGTAAACGCGCGTTTACTTTTTACGAAAATAGAAGACGCGCCGTTTTTGCGTTAACGCGGAGGTAAACGCGAAAGTAAACGCCCGTTTACTTTTAATGTCTACTGCAATTTCGGAGTTAACGCACAGTTAACGCGGCGTTTACATGAACTGACGCGAGTAAACGCCGCGTTAACTTTTTCGGCCCGTCTACATGTGATGATTGGTCTGCACCCAACTGTAGTACTGTAGTTATGAAGTTTTGATACTACCTAACCAAATTAAATAGAAAAATACGTGGGATTTTTATCAACATAGCAACCGATTTTTTCCTTGGATACGGAGTTTTTATTTGCAGAATATTGCAGTTTTAGGGCTTAAATGTTTTTAAGTATTAAATAACCTATAAGAAATTACATAAAACCAAATGCAAGCTTTAAATTGTTATCGTCAAGTGTTGTTGCTTCAATTGTTACCATGGACACATATATTATCCATAGCAACATCCATTCAAAACTACATAAATAGAAATTTATGTAAAAGAATACATAGATAGAGGGTGTTTATTTTCAAATTGGAATATTACCTCATTCTTTGCTTCACTCAAATTCTTGTATTTTTTCCCATATGGTCCATAAATGTTTATTTATGACGTAACATTGGGGTTTGGAGGTTTGAAAAAAGGGGGATACTATGTTGATTTTTTAAAATGTTTCATACAAGTAGATTCTTAAAAAGATAGTTGCGTTTGGTCTATGTTTGTTTCGAGTTCATCATCTGATATAAATTTTTGAATGTTAACAGATGATGAACTTCATGAGATTGCAATAGCCGGGTCAACCTGGCTTATGGTAAGGCAAGATAGATATGATCCTTAAGAATTGTAAGAAAATTCTTAATTTCTGAGGGCAAACACCCGTCTAAGATGTTATTCCGCCAGGATGAATCATAAAAATTGACCTGTTGCATAATATAAAGCTTACAAACCAATAACATAATCACTTAGTCAAAGTATTTCTAAACTGAAATTGAAATGTGATGGACGGACGGATAGACAGACAGGCAAATTGAACACATTTAAAGTTTGTAGGGACTTAAAAAAATATGACAGTCAATTGGTTATCGTTAAAATCAGAAGTCAAGTATAATGGAATCCTCTTACTATATAGGTATAAACATATCATTGAAAACTACTTTCTTGTACTTTTATCCCGAAATTCGAATCCAGGATCTCCGAGATTGACATATAGAATACATCTGCTACGTCGGAATTGTGCTAATCCCGCTAAAATAATTATGGTATTACCGGTAACATGATCAAATCAAATTATTGTGCAAAGTAATTGTATTAATTATTAATCATTCCTTACTTTGCATCCTACTACATATATCTCATAAGTTCATGATTCTGATAACATTATATCTTGTTGTCTGTGTGTTTGTTTGTGAGAGAGGGCTTTAAGATAAAGCACACTTCTTATCCCTCTGAAATCCCCCTCCTCTCCTTTAAGATATTTAACATGTAAAAAGGTATCAATTTATTGTGGTTGCATCTTTTTTTCTGTATCAGTCTCTGTAACCTTTTTGAAAGACTGTGTAGTTATCCCGATATTTGGAATATAACCACTAAGCTGAGAATGTCTGCATAAATACAAGATTATAATAGTAATAATTTGAAGACAAATTCCACACATGGTCTTATTCAATTAACTGCAACATTAGATACAGCGCAGTACATACCAATCTTATTTTTCTTTGTAATTATCAATGCTTAATAGTCCCAACAAGTTGTTATCTTTCATAAATACAAGACTTTAGTGTTCCATGTGAAATAAAAGAACATATTTCAAATGTCCCGTGCATTGTACGCAATTGATTTATGTAAGGTATAAGGACAAAAACTTACAATAAACACTTGTATGGCCGCGCCGCAATTTGGTTTAAGGGGGAGAGGGTTGTAGCTGGTTTAACCCATGTCCATCAGTACAATAGTCGTCACAAAGTTGGTTTCGATTTTCTAATTTTAGTTTGCCACAACCAAATCTTATGAAATAAATATACAAAATGCTTATTAGCACAAAACAGAGATCAAATTTGAATGTTGTTGTTACCACAGTCAACTGTATAAATTTGCCTAAGATGACCTGGTTAACTAGCAAAATTTCTCAAAGTGACCATTTGATCTTAGATGAACCCTTTTAGAGCCCTTTTTTCCTGTCATATATACATATTATTATTTTCGACTTTCATATATATTTTTTATTATTATCTTTCTGTTCTTATACAAGAGAAGATGTGGTACAATTGTTAATGAGATAACTCTCTACACGAGACCATCATGACACAGAAATTAACAACTATAGGTTACCATACGGCCTTCAACAATGAGTAAAGCACATGACGCTAAGTCAGTTGTACAAGGTCCCGAAATGAAACAATCCAGACAAGAAAACATAACGGCCGAACTTTGAAGTTGGGTTTATATCTATTGACATAACCTCCCTTTAGTTGTTCGTGAATTTGTGACACGACATTGAGAAGGTATTGAAAATTGTTCTTTAAAAAAGCGACGGGCGTAACATGCGCTCATGTCGCAGCGGTTGGTTTTTATTTTATGGAACCACACCACTTGCAAAGTATGGGTCA
The DNA here is from genome assembly GCF_965363235.1 of Mytilus galloprovincialis. Lineage (NCBI taxonomy): Eukaryota > Metazoa > Mollusca > Bivalvia > Mytilida > Mytilidae > Mytilus > Mytilus galloprovincialis. Next base: position 54,611,877 of record NC_134845.1, on the reverse strand, counting down.
GCCCCCAATGATATGAGTACATTTGAACTGTGCAGTATATCTGAGGAATGTGTCGAAGAGACAAAAACCCGACCAAGAAGCAAAATAAATAACAATGTATCCAAGACGAACGAATGCCCGGGCTCGTGGGTTCGGATTGGTTAATAAACATTGTGGTGATAAACATGTTTAGGGACATCGTTACCCTGAACTTAAACCTCTTATCAATATATAACAAACAAACAAACATCAATACGTACAGTAAGACTCAGTTTATGAGTAAGCTAAGTAAGAAATGTTAGAAAAAACTATAAAAAATGACAGTTATTCATAAACTAACAAGGGACTACAAGAAGTTACTGACATGGCAGCTCCATACCACAATTAAACTGATTAAAAGATTATGTCTCTATTATGGTATAATCAAGCATCATACATTTATTGTTAAATACCTACAAATGATGTAATAAAAATTAGTGACAGTGTTGACAGGTTTGTGATAGCAAAATCCTTGGTGTAAAATTTATCAGTTAAAGAGAGGTTCAATTTTAGTAAACAGCTTCCCGTTGAAGATATTGTTATCGAGATTCATGAAATTGGAAGTATTTGTCGTTAGTATTACCTAAATGCTGAGTCAATTCAGCAGGAATTATCTCTGAAGTGTACATACTAAAGTCTTTATTATAAAAAACAACAACAATACATATCATTAAAATGCCTAAAAAGGTTATCAAATGTTTGTATCATATGTTGTTTCGATGTGTTTTGCTAATTTGAGTCATGAATTGTTAAACATAACAATACAAGAACCCTAATGGAATTCTATTTTTTAAAAATCCTTGTCGATTTTGTCATGGTTATTGATAGAAACTAAGTGTCAATTATAGATTATGAACAATTAAGTTGGAGTAAATTAAGTCCCTCAAATTGTCTTTGGCTCATTTATATTTATTAGTTATTTTACTTCAGCCTATATTTTCTTTACAAAAAAAAATATAGAGAAATAAATTTGTTATCGTTACCAAAAAAATAGCTTTCTTTGATATTTGCCTTAATATGCATTTATAACAATACCTATTTAATGCAGCAAGTTTACAGTGATAATTAGTCATGATCACTTAAATAGTTACCTAAAAAACTTAAAAGGATAGCTGAATGGTTCGAGAAACTAGGTACATTCGACAAGATATTCAATTTAGGAACACTGAGGCACTTAATTGCATCGCCTGCAAACAGCTGTGTTCATTTAAATATTCTTATGAAATATATTTGAAACAGAAATTTTAAAAATATAACGTGTGCAAATGAAAATTTACATGATCAGCTTTTCTTTTTTTGGAATTGCAGAGCCTCGAAAGATCAACAAATTTAAAAACTCGTACAGGTCCATACCTACGGTGGTGGATGACAGGTTAAGTGTGTCATGATAACCTGTTTGATATTTAAAACTTGTAATCTCCCTGGACTATAACATTTTGATAGCGTTAACATGTAAAACGATCATGTCATTAAATCGGACTATGTATTCTTCAAGACATAAATAAATGTCATAAACTAATCAAGATTACACGATCTAGAACAAGACAAAAAGGATGTCTCAACCTAAATTGTGAACTGAATTTAATATCTTATTGAATAGAAACATTCTGGGGAGTATTTTAAATACCATCTACATGTACTTGTGCTTGAAATAATCTATTCTAAAAGTTAATGATGCTCCAAAAATGATTTTCAGGGCTATGTATACATATATTTTGTTTGATTAATTGCTTATTAGAATTAATTACACTGTGAATGTCAACCTGTTAGATAGAAATAACTTACCTACATAGTGGGAAATAAAATGTTGAACTTAGTACAGGGCTTTGTTTACCTTTATCATGTGAAATTAATCAGACAGACACATGATCTGTTACATATATTTAGTAGATAACAGTGCATAATACACCGTGTCTTAACTATCCCGACAAAAATAGTTTGAACTCGGTAGGAATTTATTAAAAAAGTAAAATCACAGAAATACTGACCTCCGCGGAAAATTCAAAACAGAAAGTCTCTAATCAAATGGTAAAATCCAAAGATAAAACACATCAAACTAAGGGGCATCAACTGTCATCTCCTCACTTGCTAAAGTGTTGTATTTATTTCTTAACAGCAAACTGTATGTAGTTATCTAGTTCAGTATGGTATTATCATCTGAATATTCAGTATTTCGGAACTGATATGATTCATAATAAATCTCTCAAAAATTATCCGTTTAAACTTTTCAGACTTAAGAAATTTCATAGAATGAATTTGTTTATTATTTTTAAGATCCCTTTTGGTCATATAGCTCTATAACTGTTTCGGTTTATACAAATTATTGTCTTTCAAATATTCGGAATTAAGATTTCCTTATGAATTTAACACATTAAAGAGCTTTGGACGCACGAAATTTGTTAAGTGATAATTTTAAAATTTCTAAGATATATTTAATATAATACAAAATTATTTGGCTTTAAATAATTGATATTTGGGTAAGTTGATGTAAGCAACCGTATTTTGGTAAGTTGATGCAACCAATTTTGTTTAATATTATGGTCTTGTTAGTGCAATCCCAGATATCTGGAAGAAAACCATTTCAGATCTTGGTAGATTAGATATTATGGAAAATGATATTGTAGAAAAACTAAAAAATGATAAAAAAAAACCCATAAATGTTATCAAGCCAGAACATTAATTCTGATATTACACAACTTTCACTTTCGAAAACTAAATAACTATCCCCTGACATTCTACTTTCAATAGACAAAGAACAATATCGAATCATAATCTAGTAACATTTCAGATCAAAGGAGACATATTCATAATTCTACCTGTTATCTGGGCTAAATTTCTGGCAGAAATATATGAAATTTCTCGGAAAAAATTATGGATAGATATTAGTAATTTGTCAATTCTCCTTTGAGGAATACATAAAGTGAAATTACATGAATCCCAAATAATTCCTAACGACTCCAACTTCTGTACCGGAATAAAAACTGATTTTTCTTCGTTAAGAAGAAAACCTGACTTCAAAAGTGATGTTTCACAAATTCAGCATCTTTGATACATTCATTATTGTCGTTATTCATACCAAATCCATCATCAATACATACAACTATTTTTATACCATTGTTTCTCCAATACTTGACCAATGGTCTGAGACACGTGTTAAATATATAAGGATCCGTGGAAAGACCAAATGCTAAAACAGTAAAACAATAAATTTCATCTTCCCACGAAAAACCCAGATACGTGTGCTGCTTAAGACATATATCCAAATGAAAATAACCAGATTTCAAATCAATTTTATACAGATAATCATTTTTCTCAAAGTATTGTACAGCTATCTGCCGATCTTCAAATCTAATCTTTTCCTTTTCCACCGATAAATTCAGAGTGCTCAAATAGAAAATTAGACGCCCCTTTGCCAGACATTTGGGTAGCTTTATTCAGCGGATTGACAATACAAGGTTAACATTAAACCTCAATAACGCAACCCGAAAGAACAAGTTCATTTACAGATTTGCTAAAAAATCATTATTCTGAACAGCAGATTTGTTATTTTTCATGTACATGCTCGAAGGACTATCATTAATCGAATAAAATATCCATTTTTCAATGTGTCTAAAATATAAGAAATAGCACCAATATGCTCCCGGTACTGAATACTTTTAGCTTACCTTCCCTTTACACCAGAGAAAGTACCCATTTAAGATTTGAAATTTTCAAAAAAGTTATACTTGTCTAAGCAAAATCTCAATATCGTGATTAAAACAAAAATCATTTTCAAAATCTGAAAATAAATATAAATACCTATAATTAATTAACTGTTCGTTGTTAATTTTTCAGTTGTGTATTGCTAATGTTGAACTGGTTGGGTTTAAAAAGTGGACAGTTCTTCCTCCAGTGACCAAGTTGCTTACAAGTATGGTACATGTCTTGCTGGGACATATCACGCAGCCAGCTGTCCGACTCGAAAGGGTGGCGGGTTTTGACGCTGATACTGGTTGACATAATAAGTATTATGAGCAGTTTTAACAGGAGCTAGTCTAGAAGTTGTATTATAAGGATGTGGGGAACGGGATTTATCTTTAGCTGTACGCATGGCTCTGGAATTCGCCTGGCATATTTGTCTTTAATCTTCGGAATCTAAATCGATAACACTAGCCTCATATTCCCTGAAAGTCGCCTAACCACCAGCTGAAGTGTCTGCTATATGTTTTAGTTTGTTTCTACCCTTTACCTTGTATATGAGATCAATGATGATACGTGAAACATTGGTATCGGAACGGGAAACAAAGGATAACCTGTTTATTTGTGTAATAGTTTCCTCGTAAAAATTGTATTGTATTTTGTTGCCCTTGAGCTCGTGCTTAGATTTTTAGGAAAACCTCTTCTTTTAACCGTTTAGAAATAACGTCCTGTTCACAGTCCAAATTTGACTTTTAGATCAACGAGCTTTTTGTCAAAATACACTCTTAAAAGTTCAAATGTGTCGGCGTCATCACGGCGTTCTTCTACTATGTGGTTGTTTTTTTTGTGATTTACAGTTCAAATGTGTAAATGTTCAGTCTCACCTTCAGACATAGGAATTTCTTATCTATTAAAGTTTAAAGTTAAGTATGGTTTCCTTGTTGTTGAAGGCTAATCAAACGACCTTTGAAATTTGTTTCAGCTCAAGAGTTGCTTTTTTGACAACCATATTTTTTCATATTTGATATATTTTGAAAAATAAATTATAAACATGAATTATCTTGCATATGTTAACAGCCGTAATTATGCAGCCCACATCATCATATTTAGACGTTAGTCTTGTTTTTGAATTTCCGTTAATATCGGCAATGCAAACTCCTTTTTAACTTTTTAAGATTTGAACGTTACTGATGAGTCTTTTGTAGACGAAACGCGCGTCTTTCGTAAATACACAATTTAGTCCTGTTATCTATGATGTTTATTTTCAACCAGTGGGTCGATGCCACTGCTGGAGGGGTTTTAATTCCCGAGGGTATTACCAGCCCAGAAGTCAGCACTGATTATTATTCATGTCAGTCAGCACTTCTGTGCTGACATGAATAATCATTTATATGGTCATATTTATACTTATAAATTGACTGTTTACGTAACTTTTGAATTTTTGAAATACTAATGTTTTTCTACCTCATGAATAGATTACTTTAGCTGTATTTCGCTAAACATTTAGGAATGTTAGTCCTCAATGTCCTCTTACTCCGTACTTTTTTTGCCTTTTTAAGTTTTTGATTCAAGAGTCACTGGTGAGTCTTTTGTAGACGAAACGTGCGTCTGGCGTACATACAAAACTCAACCCTCGTATATATATATGATGGCTTTATCAAGAGAGGGCCGCCCAAGATATGTTTCGGTTATTCCATTAAAAACCAACAATATTTTTGTCCATAAAGGGGAAAGAGGGGCGCCTCTGAAAGAAAGATAAAAGTATTTTAATTTATTATAAAATAACTTCATATGCATATTTTTAAACTGCTGTCGTCATAGTTTTACTTTCATATCTACTATTTCTAAAATATGACAATTTTACATGTTTTAAAATCCGCTTTAAAGGAAACCGTATAGTCAATTATTGTACATTTATCTCCTAACAAAATTCAGTCATCGGGAATACCGATTACTGACTGATTACATAAGACGTATTAGTACAGTTCGGTGTCGTTCTGCATGTCTTCCGAAGCAGTGCATCAGTCTTTTCATTTCTATGTGGCATATTTTTTGGTCATGTTATGTCAGTTAGACTCTGACTTATGAGTTTTAATAGATCTGTAATATCTTTTGCCTTTCTTTTTGAGAAGAGAGAACAATATCCCTAAGTAGAACTCTGACCTGAATATTTTATACAACTGAAAGTTAGAAAAGAATAAAAAAAACAAGAATGTGCCCCGAGTATACGGATGCACCATCCCCACTATCATTTTCTATGTTCAGTGGAAAATCGAATTTGACAATAAAATTGAAAAGATCATATCATAGGGAACATGTGTATTAAGTTTCAAGTTGATTGGACATAAATTCTTCAAAAACTACTTTGACTAAAAACGTTAACCTGAAGCGGGACAGACGGACGGACAGACGAACGACTTAACGAACGACGAATTTACAGACAGACGCATAGACCAGAAAACATAATGCCCATAGATTGGTCATTAAAAATCATCAAACAAAAATAAAATAGAAACAGAAAAATCGTTGTGAAAAATTAAAACAATAAAGATACTTAAATCAGAGGAAAATTGAAAATGGAAAACCCTGGTCATATGGATAAGTCAAAAGCTAAACCCACCAAACAAATTGATAACATTTGTCATATTCAAGGCGTTTTCTTATGTATAAAATAGTGTATTATAGCGTGTTTTATAGCTAGCTTATCCTCTCACTTGCATACCAGTTGCATAAATTTTCGTAATATTGACAACGATGTGTGAAAAAAAACAGTGTTAACTGACCAACAATGTAAGTGAGCGTTTAACATGTTTCTGATCACTTTACTTATAAACTGTGCAACCTAAATAAAGTGTCAAAATGATGGAAATAGCATATATATTACTTTAACCGTTTAAGTTTGTCTGGAGAGTTTGAATTTGGGCCAAAAAGTTGTATACTAAAAACTTATAAACACACATTATACACTTTTTAATCTTAAAAAATAAATAAAGAAAGTAGGATAGAAAGATAAATTATGATGAAATAATAAATAAATATTCTATTTTCGTTTTATTCCAATCATTAGTGCTTGGTCCAATTACTTCTCTAAATAACTATTAAACATGTCTACAATAGTATCGTTCTTCTTTTTTTGTACTATGTCAAAAGGAGTCTTTCCTACTTTATTTCGTTTTTGTATATTGGCATTCTGATCCAGAAGTAATTGTACTATTGTTTTGTTTCCTTTCATACATGCAACATGGAGTGGAGAATTTCCTTTTTCATTATAAATATTTACATCTGCATGATTATCTATTAGAAGTTGAACAACATCAAAACACTCCTTTCCACACGCAATGCACAATGGCGACTCCTTTGATGCATTTACTGCATTAACAGCTGCATCCTGATCGATCAAAAATCTAACAATGCGTTCATGTTTTTCTCTACATGCAACATGAAGGGGAGTTTTAGCAGATTTATCACATACGTTGACATTTGCACCACTGAAATGTAATAATCTACATATGTCCAAATGGCCCTTACTATAACTGAGAAAAAAATGCCGTCCATCCTTGTTCAGTAACTACATCTGTTTCAGCGTTTTTGTCTAATAGAATTTCAACACATTTAAGTTTACCTTTCATACTTGCGACATGCAATGGCGAATAGCCATTACCAGACTTAATTATCACTTTCGCAAAGTTATCTAGCAATACACCTACTATATTATCATTGCCAATTTGGCATGCTATATTAAGTGGTGAAATTTGTTTAACATCAGTTTGGTTCACATTTGCCTTGTTTTCCAAAAGCAATCGCACAATATCTTGTTGATTACTCTCGCAAGCTGTCCAAAGAGGTGTTCTGCCATGTGCTTCACATTCATTTGTCATATCTTTATATTCAAGTAGAATTTTAACAATATTCAAATGTCCTCTTTGACAAGCTATATGAATTGCTTTCAGTCCATGTATATCTGTATTTTTTATGTCAGGCTTATAGGTCAATAGCTCGCTAACTACCTTAATACTTCAACTCTCACATGCTCTTTGAAATGCTGTTCGTTTTAAGGTTTTATCCTTCCTATTAATATTGGCATCTTTTTTTAGAAGCAATGTTACTGTAGACGAATGATCATTCAACGAGGCTGCATCCAAAGGCATTAAGTCTGCGCTATCTGCCATATGTAACGAAGAGTGGTCTATCCCAAGAATTGTTTGAATGACTTTGTCGTGACCACCTAAGCAAGCCATAAACAATGGCATTCTTTTGCTGTTATCCTGGTGATTTATCTGGTCCTTTTGTATTTGATAAAGTGTAAATACCAAATCTTAATAACCTTGTTCTAAATCAATATGCAGAGGTGTAGAATTATTATCGTCGCAAGTAACATGTATGTCTTTTAAACTTTTAAGACATTTGTGAAGTTTAGATCTAAATCGTGAATGCTTCATCTGTATAACAGTAAACACAACACTATGATCACCTTTTCTTATATCCAATAATATTCTTTGAAAATATAATTCTTCCTGTTCTGGTTTCACCATGATTACTAATTTAGCATGCTCCTGTTGTATAGAAGTTAACTGCAGTCGATTTGCAAGAAATTTACTGTTGCCATAGTTTAGTAAACAATGAATGATACTGCTGCCTACTATAAACGAAAAGTTTCGGAACAACGTATCGTGAATACAAGCAAATCCGTGTTCTGTTTCTTTTATGTATGTTCCAATCAAATCATATAGTGCTGACATCAGCACTGTAGTTGAAGGAGAAGTATTTAAATCCACATTCATTACACAGATCATTTAACAACTCTTTAATTGTTTGATTTTCAAGGCTTAAACTTTCTTAGCAATATTATCATCTTGTACTACAAGTAAATATATTGCAAGAAATGCTATATCAGAGTTTTCCTTAATGTTCCCGATTTCTTCGTCAAGGATTTTATATGGATTTACAAAAAAACATACTTGTATCTTCTAGTGTTGAGTACATCGCACATAGCAACGGGAAGAAATCATACATATTGATTGTATCTTCGTTTAAATCTGGTAAGTTATACCTTTGGCAAAGTTTAGTCCTTTCACCAAGAGATAGCTTCAAATCATATGAAAGCAAATCAGAATGTATTGGTGAGACATGTAATAAGCGACTTAACCCAGATTTATAAATATAGGATCTGCAAGTAAGTATAAGTTTCGTATTCAAAGAGTTAGTAAATGTTTCTTTTATAAAGTTTTTTTCATTCTGCCATCGTCAAATACTTGTGTCATCAACAGCATATCTTCCTACTGGATCATCAATTACAAATATCTGTTTTGTTTCAGGCAATAAGTATTTTCGGATTTCCTCTGGTGACGAGATAGGTAAAATACAAAATGCTGTTTCCTTTTCTAACTTAAAAGCTGTGTTATATGCTACAGCAGATTTTCCGGATCCGGGTGGACCTGATATTATCTCGAATCCATGAGTTTTCATCTGATCCAAAACAGTTTTTGACGCAGAAGTTTCTTCAAAGAGCATATTTCTTTCTCTCCATTTCATTATTTTCTTTTCTTGTAAATCTGGAAAAGTGAAAATTCAAGAGCAAAAACAAAAACGACATTTTGATAAAATGTCAAGCATACATAAAAGTAGGTTAAGTGCTGATAGTTTTCAATGCAATTTCACACATTGTCGTAGATTAAATATCTTCCGAAATATATAAGTATTCATTGATAATATTTCGGGTATGTTAAAATCTCAATTGAAACCGGAATAAAGATATATTAAATCGTAAAGTGCATTTACTACTAGGCCACAGGATAATTTCAATACAGTATGACGTTTATATATCTTTGTTTTTTCCAATGTACTTTATGGAAAAACTGTATACCATTTGTTGTTTAGTTGGAAGTGTTATTAATGTTTATTGATGAATTAAATTTACAAAACTTTACATTATTGGATTCGAAAGTTAATTTGTGAATGTTCTGGAAGTTCAGTATAGAAACAAAAGAAAGCATGAACCCCTAAGCTTTAAAAACTATAGAAAAAAGTCGAAAATCCAAATGCAAAACCCAAATTAGACAGGAAACATACTAGGTATTGATTGAGGAAAATATTTAAGTAAACTGTAAAAGGCATTTGATCAGAGTTTATAACGGCCTACACAATGTACATATGTTATTTTATCATTCAAGTCTGTAATCATTAGCTGTTAGTGTCGTTTTCCAAAAGTTAAAATAAAATGTTTCATTGGAAATCTGCTTATCTTTATATTTTAAAAAGTTATTGGATCATAACATTTAATAATTTTCCCTCAAATATTTTCAAATATGCAAACTTGAAACAGAATAGTATAAACACAACACAAAAAAAACTTATGTTTAATTTATATTTGGTAAACCTTGTTGGTCTTAAAACTGTCTTAAATATTGTGTTACAACGTTTAACAGAACGATTAAAGTAGGCTTTATATACAGGTTGTATTTTTTGAAAATCAAGTGCTGCTGTACCTGTAACGTTCTTTACTAAGATGTATGTTTGAAGATTATTGTTATTCATGACTATGATGAATTCTAGGTTTCTTCGTTATTTTTAATAACAAATAATTAAATTCATTTCATACCTAAAACATCGTACGGAATCAGGCATGTCGTTTCATTTTTATTAAAACCGTTAATTCCTGTCTGAAGATCCCTTTTTTTTTCTGAAGTATATAATGTATAGATTTGTCTTCTTGCACATTTCTTGATTTTGATGAAACACCTGTAAAAAAAAGTCATTCAAAATTAAAAAAAGAATATTAGGATATTTCTTATAAAATGTATATATAGCGAAGTACACTCAAAACAAATATGGTTCAAGGGTCTATGAGGTCAGTCTTCCTTGATATAAGCGACAACATTTGTCTTTTGAAAAAGCGTAATGCAAAAACAAACACAAAAATAACCCGTAAAACCGAGTAATACGTTAAGTTTATCCTGGATCTCATTTAGGTTCATGTATAGAAGGCTGACTGTCTCGTTGTTGCAAACTCATGTGTTATATAACTGATTGCATTAAATAAACCTCATGTGATTCTGAAAAAGTAAAATCACAAAAATACTGAACTAAGGGGAAAATCAATTCGGAAAGCCCATAATCACATGGCAAAATCAATTAACAAAACGCACCAGAACGAACTGTACCATTCCTGACTTGGTACAGGCATTTTTAAATATAAAAAATGGTGGATTAAACCTGGTTTTATAGCGCTAACCCTTTCACTTTGATGACAGTCTCATCAAATTCTGTTATATTTACATTGATGTGTTTACTAAACAGACACAATAAATAAAATAGTCAAAATATGGGTACATCAGTTATCATCGTATAACAATTTTAAAAGGAACAATTTAACAGAACACAAAAACATCTATCTACAAACACATTCATTGATTTGTGTGTCTGACGTCAAACAATTGTATACGTCACAGAGATTTGTCGTTCAATGTGCATACAAACAATTTTAAAATTTACATAGGCAATGTTAGCATACAGGGTTAAAAAATCAAAAGTGTGTAAGAATACATTTCAGAAATAGACCCGAGATTTAAATTAGTCCAACAATTTATATATAGAATTTATAAGAATCCACAAATAGGTCATTCCACTACGCATTGAATGATTTTGACGTTTGTGGTGCAACGTATTTTGTTATTCATAATAGAAATATATCATAATGACATAAGTAAGAACAATATCAAACTGACGGGATCTTTTAAAGTACAGAGTCACGTTATAAGAACCAAATAAATACAAAAAGTCGCATATACAAAACACACCACAAAAAATGAAAGACAATACAAACACATTGACGAGATGTATAAGTACCGAGCCACGTCAAACGGATATCACATAAACCATTCAACAGTAAAAGTGATATTATTAATAGAACAAAGACAAATGAAAGAACTATAAAACACGTTGTCAAGATAATAAACAACATCAGTACGCAGAATCTATACATCAAGACCATCGTGTATTATTTGTGAAGTTGATACGGAATATTTATCAACAAGGTCTTGGTACAGTACAGCCTGTGACATTCTCTTAATTATGTCCATCCTCTTGCATGGTCAACATCCAATGGTGGCCATTCATTGGGGTATTCAATCTTGAGATGTTGGCCATTTATTGGGGTCATAAAACATACAAGGTAGGTTGATGTTTTATCTAATAATGTTACCTGTTGTAATCAATCAGGGTTGAAGTTTTCAACTTGTATGTTTCTGTAAAATTTACCCGTACAGGTAACTTAGGTTTCTTTCAAAATTGACATTTCACCTTTTTTTGAAAATGTAGAATAAGACATTGTTTTAGTCTTTGTTAATTAATATTAATTTTGATTTTCTGTCTTTTGAATTTATTCAAATTTTTTTTTTTATTATTTTATTTGTTTTTATTCATTTTTGTATGATTCTTTTAATGTCTTCTTAGTAAAAATCTTGAGAAGCAAAAAGACAAAAATGTCAAAGATAAAGTTATTGACTAGCATTTGAAAGACAACAGACTTTAATTATTTTTTTTTCAAAGTAAAAAAAAAAATTAATGTACCTGTCAGATGTTCATTGTATTTAACTGTTTATTTGCATTATTTAATGAATTATCATTACTAATAACTAATAATCAAGCAAATGATATTTTTAAAGAAACCATGAAGGAAGTAATTTTTAGCAAGCCTGTTTCTTAACAAAATAAAATGATCAGAAAATATCAATCCTCAATATAATCAATTTTTATAACATCTATTATTATTCAGGAAAACTACAAATATAATTATACGGTTTTAATAGGAAAAAACTATTTTTGTCTATCTTTTTTTTTTAATCTGAAATCAGGAGTTAACATAATGGACATGTTGAAAAGACTTATTTTCCAAAAAAATATTTAAAGAAAAAAACTGTCTTGCTTTGCCTTTTTGAAACAAATGTGAACTTATTAAATATCTTCAGTTTGGATAATATCTGTCTGACAAAATACACTTATATAGATGGTTACACTTTTATGGTCTATTAATTAAATCATTTTTTTCTGTGTACATTTATATTGTTGGAAGTACTGGACTGGTATGATACATATTTTTGGTATAAATTTGCAAATATTTCCCTAAACCCAGGCCTTTTAGATAAAGTTAACAATTTCAGGGACTTAAATGAATTAAGACTTTAAAACCCTTGATGAAAAATCAATTTAAAGAAAAATATAGGAACATTTTTGAAAATAGATTTAAGAATAAAAACTTTGGTAAAAACTGTATACGCAAATGTGTCACATAGAGATTTACGAGTTAGTAGTCATAATTTAGAAATAGAAAATAGTGGACAATATAAAATTCCTAGAAAAGATAGAATATGAAAACTGTGCCACTTGCTGGAAAATGAAGACCACTCCTTCCTTAATTGTAAAATTAACAAAACAACTTGAAATGATCTATTTGAAAATTGTTTACCTTCTCATAATACTGTCTCTTACCAAAGAACAAAAAGTGAAAGAAATGCTAAACCTTAATTATTACATGAATATGTTGAAAATATTGGTTCCCTTGTAAAATAGTCATTATTAGAACTGAGGGTAGAAACCTTAAAAAAAATCCATGTGTTTAATTTCTTATAGAATTGTTAATTCTTTGCATTATAATTGTTTTTTGTTTGTTTGTTTTTTTGTCACAAACTAAATACCATATATTTATATATATATGACAATACAAATATTATCAAATTTTGTTGAATTAATGAATATTTTGAATATATTTATTCAATAGAGAAATAAGGAATTGCCTAAATTTTATTTAGAATAAGTTCTAAAGACAATCTTTAACATTTGTAAAACAGTATTGAATGTAGATAAGTCTATCTACTATGATTTAAGTATAAATCATTTTGATTTAAGAAAATTAATTTGAGAAACAACTTTTCAATAGAAAAATGCAGGCATTGGGAAAGTTTGCAATTCTTTACTGGTTGTAATTAGTTATCAAAGGTACCAAAGGTGCATTATATTAGAAGATGATATTAATTCATTCTTCACTTATCATAAAGTACATGTAAAAAATAACTTAAATTGATTAAAAAGGTATAATGTCAAAACATATAGTCATGAGTTAAATAAAAAAAAAAAAAAAACAGCTATTTATTCAACTAGTTATATTATTTCATTTTATTTTTGAATTTAATTTTCTTGTCATAATCACAGTAATTAAATTTCACAAACACATACATGTATATTTTACCTGAGACACATGACCTGTAAGTTATATAATTTTAACACTTCAATGCAGTCAAGATTTCCCTTTATCCTTGACTAGTTTTTGATTAATACCTTGTGTATTAATTAAGCGACAGGGGGTATAATGATGGACATATAGGGCCACCATGGTCGACATAATTTTTATGGCCACCATGAATAAGATAATGTCACAGGTAGTACTGTACCTTCCGATGAACTTTTTTTAGAAAAAGGACAAGACGTTCATTGACATACCCCTGGTTCATCAACTTTCTACTCAGACACTGATGACGTTTTACAAAGTCTGAGTAGGAGCTGCAAGCTCTTGAATATCGAAGAAGTTGGGAAATATATATCCCATATGCAGGTGAAGTTGGTATAGTGCTACTAAGGTGGGGGGGGGATTTATAAAATCGTCTCGTTTGTCATAGATTCTGGTACTGAGTTGACTGTGTAAGTCAAATTTGAAATATAAGTCTAAAAATGAGGCGGAGCCGTGTCTGTTGTTTCCTTAATCTCTAGTTCTGGGGGATAACAGTGGAACCCAATCAGAAAAGTTCGGATTGTTTATGGAAAGAACATCATCAATATATCTGAAAGTGAAATTAAATAATATGGCTTCTTTGATACTCTTGTTTTGACTGGAGGAACTCCGATTCATAAGAAAATAAGAAGAGGTCGGCAAGAAGAGGCGCACAGTTTGTTCCCATATGAATGCCGACAACTTGTTGGAAAAGTCTACCTCTTAACTCAACAAATATGTTGTCGATAAGAAACTCCAGCATACTGACCACTTGTTCTTCTGTGTAGCATGTTTGACCTTTTTGTTTGTCATTATAAACGAAATATGCCTTATGAAATCCCAAAGTAATTAATGTATAGCGTATGCTACCATTTTTTATGTTGAAAGGCATTGTGGATTATTTCTTTAAGGCAATTTTTGAAGAATTTTGGTAGAACTAATTTCAGAAAAAGACCGAGATTTAAAATTGTCTAGAAGTTCTTTAGAATTTTTAAGAATCCAAATATGGCTTATACCACTACGCGAGTAAGCAGCTTCACAGTATTTTTGAAGACCCTCTATCACTGCGGACAGAATTTTAGTCAATCTAATGGACAATTCTTTAGTGGAACATGAAGATGAGACAGTAATATACCGTTGTTTGTACGGAATTTTATGAGGCTTTGGAATCCAATACAAACTTGGTACGTCCTTTGATTTAGTGTTCAATGTAATGTTTATTGAGGCCATGAAGGACTTATGATTTGCTAAAACTTCATCCTTCTCAATTAAATAATATGTCTTTGTATGTGGGATTACCTGAGTGCTCCTTTTCTTTGCCCAATTATTTTACAAGGCATTCGTAGTAATACGATTTACATACAAAGACAATATTATTTGAAGCTTTGTCCGCAGGAACAACAACATACTTATCATGAAGAGATGATAAACATTTGATGGCCTCTTTGTCTCTGAAAACAGACTTGGGTCGATTGTTCACAAAGTTTTTCAACTTGTGAATGCAACGTTTTATCAGAGACCTGATGGTTTTAACCCATTCTAACAAAGTGTCAATTTAACTTCTTCTCGCTTAGCCCATGCTCTGGCGTAGTCCTCAATGCAATCCATAATTATTCTGAAGTTATGGTTCCAACTGATGTATTGGGGTTCTCTAAACTTAGGACCATGAGAAAACACCTTTCGGAGATTGTCATGTTGAATTATGTTTAGATCCCCAGTTATAACATGACCAGAGGGGCTGTAATTATAAGGCGAGTGGGAACAGTCACATGTCGGAGGTTTGTTTAGATATTGTTCTAAGTCAAGGTCCTGCAATGCTTGTTTATAGTTAAATATTTTAGGTGCAATGGTTTTGGTGTAACTGTAGGATACAACAGGAACAGACTGATTTTGAAAATAAATAGGAATCTTAGATGTTACCTCATTGTGATGTAGAACGTTGCAGATATTGATTGTATCAATTCCTTTATTGGCAAATTCAACAGGAAGGAATTTCCTCTTTTCCTCATGTAAAGGTTCCGATCTTATTGGTTTGAAAAGCCGGATAAGAGCTACATCATATATAATACTGACTAGTCTGTATATTGCAGAAAATGTATTGGTGCCTCCTTTTTTCAAGTGCATAATCTCTCAAACGTTTTAGAAAATTAACTTGCAGTGAAAATAGAATAGTTCTTATGTAATGTAACCCTAGTGGAAGACTTTTTTTACATTAGGCCGATGGTAATGTTTTTGCTCATGATTACGTTGTTGTCGTAAGGTAGTATTAAATAAACTCATTACATTCAAATTTATTATACTTCACGTTTAAATGGCATATTTTGATTGGCTAATGTGAGGGTGTTAATGTACATGGCTGAGGGAGTGACATTTTGTTTTGCATGTCACACTCTCGTCCAGACCAATCAAAAATCGATAATTCGATTGACAATGAATTAAATTTACATCAAGTAATTAAAGACATTGCTTTAATTCTACGTTTTTGGTTCAGATTCTATTATTCGACTGTCAAAATAAAAAAAAAATAAAACATCTTGCTCTTTCACTTCTGTTGATTTTTCTAATACATTGGTCATGCTGTTATGTACGTCACATCATAGAAACTACTTTTAAATTAAATTCATCTATAAATGACATTATTGCTATTATATTTTCCTTTGATCTTTTTTTGTGATAATTTTCATATCACTCGAGTAGAGTGAAAATAAAAACTATCGCTAGTTTCTAAGGTCCTTAGCAACAGCGTATTAATCCATATCTACGCGCACGAGTGTCGGTCAATGAGAAAAGTTTAGCCGGAACAATAAAAAAAAAAACGTTATTGGATGACTTAGCTAAAATGTCACCAGAAATATACAAAATTAGGTCAATGTCAGGAAAATATGAACTTTTTTGTATGAGGCTGAAAAACTGGGAAAGGTCGAGGTTCTACCGACCACTTCCCCGGTTTTGCGCCGAGTACAAAAAAAAAATAAAATTTTCTGACGATGCAGTATAAAAGATGACTTCTCGTAAGACGTTTAAATATTTTTCCATGCATTTAATAGTTAATTAATTTAAAGTTGATAAAAGTAATCAAATCATGTTTCTAACAAATATAAAATGTCAATTCTACATAAATCTACATAATGATCGTTAGTCTGTCTGTATTTCTTCTGCATACATGTATATTTCTTCCTGTGTTTTGAAAATACATCTCCTATGCTCAGTCATTGACGCATCGGAATTATAGGACTAGGATTTCGACCTAGATACAACGCTTTAATTAATAGAAAACTTATGTTTTTTTTGTTTTTTTTTCCAACTTTAAATATTTTATTTCACTACTGGTTGTGAACAATGTCCCTTAGCGCTACAACAATGACGCTAAGGTTCCTCCCTGTGTTGTTAATTGCTAAGATCCTATAAACAATCAATTAAGAAAGTAATAATAATAAAAAAAAACACCAAATAACCGGATTTTATTCCGTCATTTGTTTTGATTATATAAAACCAGTTTAACCGAAAGTAGAATGATCAAGAATGACCAAGCATTGTTGACCTCATGGCTTGACAAATAATATCATGAAATGGTGAGTAATTTATTACCGTACTCAAGTCACTTATCAAATGTGTAAAATTTTTAACTTATAATAATCGAATATTTCAGGTAAGTAAGAATGAAGTATATTGAAGAGATCAAAGAAGGAGCTATTGACCCCAGATCTAGATTGATTTGTATATTATTAATTGATGGAAAATGTTCACTTGATGTTACAAACATCAATTACTGGACAAACTTAAAAATCAAACTACTGAAACTGAAAAAACAAGAAGTCACAACTCAAAATATTAATAACACATCCAATTCACCACCTAACATTGACTTTAAAACGGTGACAATGGTGTTCGCCATAATTGAACACGCCGGATGATCAGTTGATACAACCTTTTTCAAATGACTGAACAAGCTGTGTGATTACATATTTATATCAAATAAGCCTGCGCCAAAAAAAAAAAAAAAAAAAATACCAAAAAGAAAATGCATTATCATCGTTTCTCTAATTCTTCGTCAATTTAATCCTTTCAGCACCCATTGTATAACAAATTTTTAATCAACGTGTGGTTCGTTTGATCTCAGTACTTCATTGGTTAAAATCCGTTTATGACGTCGAATTTTCTTGCTTTCCTCTAAATTTCCTATTGTGACGGCATGCAAAAAAGGCGACAATGCCTGATGACGTCACATAGAGAGAACACATGGCTGTGTACATAATGTATATACAACTCGTCTAAACATCAACCCAACATTGTTAGATCTGTAAATTATATATAAGTAGGTCTGTAATTTAGCTGATCTGTAACAATAACATCTTCATGCCTTATATATCATGTACTGTAGTACGCCGCTGGATTAAAACTGACGAGGAAAGGTAACACACGGCCAGCGAAAGCTCTTTTTTTGAGAGCCCAGGTTGTCGTGTGGTCTAGCGGGACGGCTGCAGTACAGGCGAGTTGGTGTCACGATATCACAGTAGCATGGGTTCGAATCCCGGCGAGGGAAGAACCAAAAATTTGCGAAAGCAAATTTACAGATCTAACATTGGTGGGTTGATGTTTAGACGAGTTGTATATACATTATGTACACAGCCATGTATCATCATCATTGATCGCGATCCGATGGATACATCTGTTGTAGAGTTGTCACTGACTCAGACGTATTTATATATATATATATAAGATGTCTAAATTGAAAACTACGTTCAAACCTATGATTGCGTTTGATAAAAACCGCAATGTTTATACGTGCGCATGTAAAAAAAATTCGTTGTAGAAGAGTCTAAAAACAGCACAAAAAAACATTTTCCAAAAGACCAAAAGAGTGAAAAAGTATATTTAAACAAAACGCATTTGACTAACAGGTCGAACAACTGATGTTCTTTAACCCTGCTGACTGCCTTTGGCGATTGCCAAATAAAATTGATCACAAGATGTAACAAAATGGATCTTAATATAAATTTCATACTAAACAGAAAAAACATTTTTAACTTGTGGCCACGATGTTATGCCACAAACATACTGTGTCAATATTTTTTAGTACACCAGATCCGGATTTCGACAATAAATGTCTCTTCAGAAATGTTAGGGATCGAAACGGTATTTAGAAGGCAATATAAAAAGTACTCTCATTTGTAGATAAACTCTTGAATTTTAAGAGTCAATATAGGATAAACGGATCATATAAACCGGAGGAAAAATAAGATACAAGCCCAAACAAAAAAATTAAACGAGTCTAAATTGAAAACTACGTTCAAACCTATGATTGCAATGGATAAAAACCGCAATTTTAATACGTGTGCATGTAAAACAAAATCGTTGTAGAAGAGTCTAAAAACAGCACAAACAACATTTTACAAAAGACCAAAAAAGTGAAAAGGTATATTTAAACAAAACGCATTTGACTAACAGGTCGAACAACTGATGTTCTTTAACCCTGCCATTGGCGATTGCCAAATAAAATTGATCACAAGATGTAACAAAATTGATCTTAATATAAATTTAATACTACACAGAAAAACATTTTTAACTTGTGGCCACGATGTTATGCCACAAACATAAGGTGTCAATATTTTTTTAGTACACCAGATCCGGATTTCGACAATAAATGTCTCTTCAGTGATGTTAGGGATCGAAACGGTATTTGGAAGGCCATATAAAAAGTACCCTCATTTTTAGATAAACTCTTGAATTTTAAGAGTCAATATAGGATGAACGGATCATATAAACCGGAGGGAAAATATGATACAAGCCCAAACAAAAAAAATATAAACGAGTCTAAATTGAAAACTACGTTCAAACCTATGATTGCGTTGGATAAAAACCCGCAAATTTTATACGTGTGCATGTAAAAAAATTTCGTTGTAGAAGAGTCTAAAAACAGCACAAACAACATTTTCCAAAAGACCAAAAAAGTGAAAAAATATATTTAAACAAAACGCATTTTACTAACAGGTCGATCAACTGATGTTCTTTAACCCTGCTGACTGCCATTGGCGATTGTCAAATAAAATTGATCACAAGATGTAACAAAATGGATCTTAATATAAATTTAATACTAAACAGAAAAACATTTTTAACTTGTGGCCACGATGTTATGCCACAAACATACGGTGTCAATATTTTTTTAGTACACCAGATCCGGATTTCGACAATAAATGTCTCTTCAGTGATGTTAGGGATCGAAACGGTATTTGGAAGGCCATATAAAAAGTACCCTCATTTGTAGATAAACTCTTGAATTTTAAGAGTCAATATAGGATGAACGGATCTTATAAACCGGAGGGAAAATATGACACAAGCCCAAACAAAAAAATATAAACGAGTCTAAATTGAAAACTACGTTCAAACCTATGATTGCGTTGGATAAAAACCGCAATTTTTATACGTGTGCATGTAAAACAAAATCGTTGAAGAAGAGTCTAAAAACAGCACAAACAACATTTTCCAAAAGACCAAAAAAGTGAAAAAGTATATTTAAACAAAACGCATTTGACTAACAGGTCGAACAACTGATGTTCTTTAACCCTGCTGATTGCCATTGGCGATTGCCAAATAAAATTGATCACAAGATGGAACATATATATATATATATATATATATATATATATATATATAAAGTCTATACCTTTCTGTTTACATCGTTCACATCGTATACATCGCGTTGACAATATTGTGTCAATATCGTGTTTATATTGTATATATAGAGTCTATACCTTTCTGTTTACATCGTTCACATCGTATTGGTAACAATATTTTGTCAACATCGTGTTGATATTGTATATATAGAGTCTATACCTTTCTGTTTACATCTTTCACATCGTATACATCGTAATGTGAACAATATTGTGTCAACATCGTGTTTATATTGTATATATAGAGTCTATACCTTTCTGTTTACATCGTTCACATCGTATACATCGTAATATTAACAATATCGTGTCAACATCGTGTTTATATTGTACATAAATAGTCTATACCTTTATGTTTACATCGTTCATATCGTATACATCGTAATGTTATCAATATCGTGACAACATTGTGTTTATATTGTATATATAAATTATATAACTTTCTGTTTAAATCGTTCACATTGACTACATCGTAATAATAACAATATGGTGTCAACATCGTGTTTATATTGTAGATATAGGGTCTATACCTTTCTGTTTACATCGTTCACATCGTATACATCGTAATGTTAACAATATTTTGTCAACATCGTGATTATATTGTATATATAGAGTCTATACCTTTCTGTTTACAACGTTCACATCGTATACATCGGAATGTTAACAATATTGTGTCAACAACGTGATTATATTGTATATATAGAGTCTATACCTTTCTGTTTACATCTTTCACGTCGTATACATCGTAATGTGAACAATATTGTGTCAACATCGTGTTTATATTGTATATATTGAGTCTTTACCTTTCTGTTAAAATCGTTCACATCGTATACATCGTAATGTTAACAATATCGTGTCAACATCGTGTTCATATTGTATACATCAAGTCTATACCTTTCTGTTTACATCCTTCACATCGTTTACATCGTAATGTTAACAATATAGTGCCAACATCTTGTTGTTGTTGTATATATATTTTTTTTTCGATTATTTTGCTAAAGAATTATAAGGATTAAACACATTTTTTCTAGAGGTTATTGATGTGTAAACCGGGACGATTAACGAATCGAAAAAAAATATTAACATCGCATATACATCGCAATGTTAGCGATGTCAAGGATCTTAACAATATATAAGGGTTCAAACAATGTAAACGATGTTGACACAACATCGTTTTAACATTTTAGATATCGACAATATTGAACAAACATCCTGCACTGGACATGAATAACAATTACTCACCGAAGTTATTACTATTTTTTCGCATGTGATAAACTGAAAATAAAATGTTACATTCAAAACCACCTACAGGTAAAATATGTAAAGTGATTGTAAGAAAATCCCAAGACCAACCAATGGATATTCATAATTCTACATTTTACGATATGAATTGTTTTTTGTCCACAAAATGCTAACACATGAACAGGTAGTCGATTTTCACTTTTCACTGCTTTTTCAACCGAAGTTAGCCGATCAGCGCGATGTGTTTGGTTGCAGATTATGTCTTGTCCGGTGTTCTTCAAAACTTAAACACTTCGCAAGTTTAAAGCCAGGGGAATTGTAATGACGAAGGCTTATGGAATTTATGCACGGGTTTAACCTATGTTTACCGATTCTATGTTTAATGCTAAAAGACTTAACTATTGCAATTTGATAAAACGAGTAGCCCAGCGGTTGGAGCTTTTACATGGGATGACTTTTTTTTGTCTTGTGTAGCTCCATCATTTCTTCGTGTATTGTTGTAAGGAGTTTTGTTTGTTTATTTTACTTGTTTCTTTAACTTTTACTAGCTCTGATGCCTTTCGCGGATTTGGCTATACTTTTTGGACCTTTTGGATTATAGCTCTTCATCTTTTATATAAGCTTTGGATTTCAAATATTTTGGCCACGAGCATCACTGAAGAGACGTGTATTGTCGAAATGCGCATCTGGTGCAGAAAAATTGGTATCGTCAATGTTATTACTACCACTAGGTCGATGCCTCTGCTGGTGGACTGTAAGTCCCCGAGGGCATCACCAGCCCAGTAGCCGGTACTGGCATGAAAATACGGATTCTTTTGTGTTATAAAAATTTGCTGTTACAAAATGTTAAATTATTATAAATCTAGGAATGTACCTCCATCTGGTGCAGGACAATTGGTACCGTTACTGTTACTACTAAGGTGTTGACTATATATTCATAAGACTTTCATTTATACGTGTCAATCTCAATATGCTAATATAGTGAGTCACACGTTTAATATGAAGAATAATATAATACGAAGGGACTAAAATGAAGACAGGACAAAATTTAGTATCATATATATATGATATGCTTTGTGTATGATTACAAATAAATGTTTAATGAACCGTTTTTGGAATTCAATGTCCCTTAGATATAGTTTGGAAATACCAAATACAGTTCATTTTTGTCGCAGATAACGGCTTTGAATATGAACTAGATAACTAAATAAAAAGATTGTATAATTAACAAAATATATTTTTCAACTAACCTAAAAACAATACCAGTAAAGCAGACATGCAAACAAATGTAATTATAATAGCTAACCAAGCAACACTACCTGTAATTAAATCACACAGTCAATCATTTATTCTTGTGGTTTTTTTAAGAGCTGTTTTCAATATATCGTTAGTAATTGTGCATTGACCTTCCACCTATGTAACCCAAATTATTATACGTTAGTCTCTTACCCAGGCTTTCCATCTATGTGACATGCTGATCAAGCAAAGGGCACTAGTGATTTTGGCCCGTTCAATTTGCTTGTCAGGACATTTATCAAGAATTTGCTTGTAAGGACATTTATCAAAAACGTCGAAACGTGTCTTATTATATCAAATATATATGCTATAAAGTATTGTCCTTCAAGTTCAGTTTATAATTAAGTTACTTTTCAATCCAACGCCACGAACTTCTAGTTTAACTTTAATTAATTTACTTGATTTTGGTTCATGATTTATCATGATAAAGATGTTGAAAGCAAATAGAATGTTATTACTAAACAGTAATAAATACATGATAGATTAATAAGGTTGATATTTTTGTTGTTATCGGCCATTGTAATGGTATCAAATGTTCATGTATTATTTTCTCGTAAATTTTTTGAAAACTTGAAATCTATAAAAGAATACCGTATAGGTTGCATTTCTGTAAGTATTGACAATGCAATTTCCCATAGGAACTCCTTTTACGGCTAAAACTGTACCACTTTTACTTTGAAGTTTTGAAAAAAATCTTATCCTAGAATTGAAAGTTCATATGCACCACAATTTTTTTCAAAGGTCAAAATATAGGGCTGTGCGGCATAATTTCAACGTTTATATGCCCTGAACTTCTCAGAGTTTAAACTAACACTAATTTTCTTAACTATCCCTACCTCGTATGAAAGGTTAACACAGATTTCAATGTAAACAATATGCACAATGTATATTTACTGGTAACATTCCCAAGTTATGTCTCTGTGAGATGGATCACAGAGAGCATAACTGGGAACCAGTATGAAAACAAAATTATTTTTCTATGAATATTCAAGATCTCCCAAAAAGAGGCGTGTTTTGAGAAACAGCTGCATTTACAAAGGGCAACCTATAGCGAGTTATTTTCGCGATTGTAAAATTTGGCGATTTTCATTGAATAAGGTATACGAAATATTTTTGCGAATTCAAAACTTGTATCAAATCCTTCGCATGTACACTTTGAAATTAACGTATCTTTTTATGTCGATTTTGTTTTTTGCAAAAATGTACTCCCCGCGAAAATAACCCGCTATACTGAAATTTAAAACTGATAGACACCGTATAATTAAAAAAAACATGTGAGTAATAAAATTTATTGAAAATAAAGTCTTTTATATTTATTGGCTGTTTTATTATTAATATCAACATATTAATAATAAAACAGCTAGCATCTTTTGTTGTTATCGACGATTGCCATGGTATTAAATGTCCATGCATTATCTTCTCGTAATTTCTGTTTCTTACATGGTAATTTGAAAACTTGAAATCTATAAAAGAATATCGTATACCGAGTTATTTTGGCGGATGTAAATTGTGTTTGTAGACGAAACCCGCGTTTGGTGTATATATAAAATTAAATACTGGTATCTATGATGAGTTAATATACACATTTCACAAAACCGGAGATTATTCTAATCCAAAAAAAAAAAAAATATCAAGCGTCAGCAGATTAACATTACAAGGCAGAAGCTAGTTTTTACCTATCAAAATATATGGCGGATGCAGATGTTTAAAACATAGTGTTTGACTTATGTGTAGAAATAAGTAGGGTTTGACGAAGAAATTTATTTATGAATGGAATATTTGTAAAAATAAAATCTGCGAACGACACGTTTCATGCCAGCGATTAATTATAATCTGCGGGAGCAGGATTAAAAAGCTGCAAATTGTTTTTTCTTCATGTATATCTTAGGGGAAAATATCAATCATCTTTGGCGATTCAAAGGCTAAAACCAGAAAAGAAAACACACAGCATAGAATAAAAATGTTTGTTTAAAGCAGTATATATATGGCAGATAACAACTAAACACTGTCAACCAAAACGCTGGGTTTTGTAAACATTCAGCAGGTATAATAGAACATTTTAATGGTCACTTATGCGTATATACAGGTAAACGTTATGAGCTTCTAAATAACCCAAATCCCTCTCATGTGTCCAATTTGCGAATGTATTATACCAATTTAATATTAAATCGCTTAACGGGTTGCAGGTTATTGGTGGACCGCAGGTTCGTGTTGCTTAGTCTTTAGTTTTTTCTTTGTTTTGTCTACTCTACTATTATGTGTCTCTCTGTCTTTTTAGTTTTAGACATGGCGTTGTCATGTTATCTTCAATCTATGAGTTTGACTGTCTTTCTGGTATCTTTAGTCCCTCTTTTAGTTACACTACACAACTACTGAGTTCCTCTATTTTGGTCCATAATTTCCCCAATAATCCCAAAAGATAAAACAAAAAATATGATGCATAATTTCGTAATCCTCATATGAGCTATCATTTGTTTGGTTTAAATCCATTCTGTACTGTTGTAATATTTGTAAAATTCTAAAACACTGCATTCTACGTTTCTTAGATTTAAAAATTTCTGAACACTTCTACTACGTTTCATTTGCTAATAAAAAACCGTCAAAGACCAACCATACTATTGCACTATTATAATAAGTTGTCAAACATGATTGTAGCAAAACCTTTGTGGTCAATAATATCAGCTACCAAATGAATGTTAATTTTACTGTGTGATAAATATTACTTTGGTTTGCATATATATTCTTGTCCATGCACAAACAGTTATTTTAAGACGCACGAGGATTTGGATATGTTTTATGGACAAAGAAATTATGAGTCATATCATATAACTTATCATCAGAGTCGGCAATTGCTTTGCTCATGGAAAATATTTAGCTTTTGCTGTTGTCATTGTATTTCTATTACCTTTTTCGTTATCCTAAGTGTATTTAAAACAGAGCCATGAACTAAACATTTTTCGTAATAAAAGGGTATTTGTACTTATAATAACAACATGACCATACTATAATAATATGTATGGAATTGATTAGGAAATACGTTGTCAACTATTGATAAAATGCTTAGCGATAAGTGTTCTAGATTAACAGATATCCCCTTCCTCAAAAATGACCGAAGACATAATGTGTCTAAAAAAGACTAGATATTTCTACTGACACTTTCTTTTTAAAACAATACATTTGTATCGACAAGTTGACCATGAACAAATTACCCTTTCGAGGTACTTGATTACCTTTGCTCACTATATTTCGTTCTGGAGCTTGCATTGATTTCTGATTTCTATGGGATTTCTTATGCAATTTATTTGAAACAACAAAGTTCATTAGTTGTCAAAATATGTTATAAACTTCACTTTTCGCTTTTTGTAATGATGCACATTTTTGTCATGAGACAATTTTAGC
The DNA here is from genome assembly GCF_965363235.1 of Mytilus galloprovincialis. Classification (NCBI taxonomy): domain Eukaryota; kingdom Metazoa; phylum Mollusca; class Bivalvia; order Mytilida; family Mytilidae; genus Mytilus; species Mytilus galloprovincialis. The sequence goes on along the minus strand of NC_134845.1, from coordinate 54,585,315 downwards.
TTAACTTCATTAGCACAATTAACTTGGCATACATGATACAGCAAGAACAGTAATAAGTGAATTTTATATCTCAAAATCACATTTTGGTTACGGTGAAGGTTTGTGTCTTTTGAAACGGTTAAACCCGCTGCATTTGCGTGCACATGCCCTAAGGCCGGACCCTCTTGCTCAGTGGTTGTCATTTGTTGATGTGGTTCATAAGTCTTTCTCGTTTTTTAAAAAAGATAAGACTGTTGGTTTTTATGTTTGAATGGCTTAACAAAAGTCACTCTTAAGGCTCCTGTTAGCTTGTAGTTAGATGTGAGCAATGGCTCCGTGTTAAAGGTTGTACTGACATTAAATGTTTACTTTTGTTTACTACTGATAATTGTGACTTGGATAGGGGGTTATCTCATTGGCACGCATACAAAATCTTCTTATATATATATATTTATATATATATATATCATGTACTGCAGTACGCCGCTAGATTAAAACTGACGTGGAAAGGTAACACACGACCAGCGAAAGCTCTTTTTTTGAGAGCCCAGGTGGTCGTGTGGTCTAGCGGGACAACTGCAGTGCAGGCGATTTGGTGTCACGATATCACAGTAGCATGGGTTCGAATCCCGGCGAGGGAAGAACCTAAAAATTTGCGAAAGCAAATTTACAGATCTAACATTGTTGGGTTGATGTTTAGACGAGTTATATATATATATATATATATATATATATATATATATATATGCATTTAGAAGTCATCGGCGTATGTTGTTGGAGACAAAAAGGAAGATGTCATATTCTCAAAATGCACATTTTGGTCACCGATAAAAAAATATATTTCACCCAGATAATACGATATATTAAAAGAAAGCCAAAAGTAAACCAGACGGACATTCAAAATCGTATGTCGGAAATAGATTGAAAACGTCATGGCTTAAAAGAAAAAGACAAACAGCCAGACAGGTTTACGCAAAACACAACATAGAAAATTAAAGACTGAACATGAAGGGCAAGGAGGGCTCCAAATGGTTTTATATTTCTGCGTCGTTTACACGTTTTGTTTAAAAAAAAGTCTGCTGGTTTCTCGTTTATTTGTTCTTTTATCACTTGCATACAATACGGTATTTGTATATGTAAGATATACAATCATAAATAATAAGCCTTAGGGTGTTTGATATAAATTTTGTAGTTGTTTACAACATAATCATTTATGTTATTATTATGCAGTTTAGAAATTACTGAAACAATAATAGATGCTAATGGAAGGACCATATAACAACTTCCTATTTGACTTACATTATAATTCAGGAATGATTATAATGTTCAATGCAAGTTTCCCGTCTTCACTTTTCTTAGAGTTCCCCATTAACAGTGTTTTAGAAGTTTCCACGACAACTTTAAATGCAGACTCCACAATTAGAAAAAAAAAAACACTTGGATTTTTAGAAGATACCATGAGTTGTTGGGATGACACCTTTATTTCTGAACAACATCATACTAGATTGCGAACTTAATGAACATAATATATCACTTTGGATTCCGTACAGTAAAGGGAGAATTTCTGATAAAAAAAAGTACTAAGTATCGGACGTAAGTTTTAACAAGTAAGTTGACATTGCAATTCATTTGATATAACTTGTAAAATTGTACAATGAATCATTTTAAATTTCATAATTGATTTGAGTCCGTCCTTTGGCTATAATTTAAAAGTGATGTCTGGCCTTGACATACTTCATTTTAATTCTAGAGGATATGTGACGATTTTTCAAATTGAAAGTTCACTTTAGTTATGCTCCCATCCTTGCATCAAACCAATTGGAGTTTGTCCTGCATTATTTTTAATGTTCAAATCGGCTTTTTCATCACGTAGTAGTTGTGCGACTCGTCTGTTTCCTTTTAAACATGCAACATGAAGTGGAGAATTTCCATTCTTGTCGCAAATATTTACATTTGCATTATGTTTTAAAAGAAGTTCAACGATTTCACAAGACTTATTCATGCAGGCAATGTGCATTGGCGACTCTCTTTGGCTGTTAACTGCATTGACAGTTGCAAAATTTTCTAATAAAAATCTTACAATACCTTCATGTGCCTCTCTACACGCAACATGAAGAGGAGTTAGTGCAGATTTGCTACTTTGGTTTATATTTGCACCATTCTCTAGTAATAATTGACATATTTTCAAATGGTTTTCACTACAGCTTATAAAAAACGGCGTTAATCCTTGTTTAGTACCTAAGTTTATAAGGGCTTTCTGGTTTAAAAGAGTCTCAACTACACCAAAATAACCTTTTGAACACGAAATGTAAAGTGGCGAAAAGCCATCCTTAGTCTGTACATTTATTTTCGCTGATTTATTTAACAAAGCTCCAACTATATATTCATTACCATTTTGACATGCTATATGAAGAGGCGTAAAGTTTTTGTTGTAAGGTTGATTTACATTTGCGTTATATCTTAAAAGCAAGTCAACTATATATTGTTGATTACTTTCACAAGCTATAAACATACATGTAGGAGCTTCACCATGAGCATCACATTCATTTATCATATCTTTTTTATGTTTCAGTAGAAGCTCAACCAAATCCGAGGGTCCTCTTTGACATGCTATATGAATTGCTTTTACTCCATGTACATCTGCATTTGTTACGTCAGGCTTCCTGTTCAAAAGCAAACGTACTACTTCTGTACTTTTCTTTTCACACGCTCTCTGTAACGCTGTTCTATTCATAGTTTTATCCTTTCTATTAACATTTGCCCCTCCAGCTAAAAGCAATGTAACTGTTGATAAATAACCATTTTCTGAAGCTGCATCTAAAGGTGTTAAGTCTTGGTCATTTGCAGTATTTAGTGAAGACTTGTTGAACGTAAGAAGTGTTTGTATGACCTTGTCATGACCACCTAAACAAGCCAAAAACAATGGCGTTCTTTTATTTTTATCCTGTTGATTTATCTGGTCCTTTTGTAAATGAAAAAGTTCAAAAACCAAATCATCATAACCTTGTTCGGATACAACATGCAGAGGTGTCACTTTATTTTCATCGGACTTTAAATCCTCCGCTCTTAAACGTTTCAAAAATATGCACAGTTTTGTTCTAAATTGTAAATATTTCATCTGTATACCAGTAAACACAACGCTTTGATTACCCTTTTTTATATCCAACAATAGTCTTCGAAAATATGATTCTTCCTGTTCCGGTTTCACCATGATTACTAATTTATCATGCTCCTGTTGTATGGAAGCTAACTGCAGTCGACTTGCAAGAAATTTACTATTGCCATATTTTAGTAAACAATGAATGATACTGCTCCCTACTATAAACGAAAGGTTTCGGAACAACGTATCGTGAATACAAGCAAATCCGTGTTCTGTTTCTTTTATGTATGTTCCAATCAAATCATTTAGTGCTGAAAACAACACTGTAGTTGAAGGGAAGTATTTAAATCCACATTCATTACACAGATCACTTAACAACTCTTTAATTGTTTGATTTTCAAGGCTTAAGCTTTGCTTAGCAATATTATCATCTTGTACTACAAGTAAAGCTATTGCAAGAAATGCTATATCAGAGTTTTCCTTTATGTTCCCGATTTCTTCAATAAGGATTTTATATGGATTTACAAAAAACATACTTGTATCTTCTAGTGTTGAGTACATCGCACATAGCAACGGGAAGAAATCATACATTATGATTGTATCTTCGTTTAAATCTGGTAAGTTATACCTTTTGCAAATTTTAGTCCTTTCATCAAGAGATAGCTTCAAATCATATGAAAGCAAATCAGAATGTATTGGTGAGACATGTAATAAGCGGCTAAACCCAGATTTATAAATATAGGATCTGCAAGTAAGTATAAGTTTCGTATTCAGAGAGTTAGTAAATGTTTCTTTTATAAAGTTGTTTTCATTCTTCCATCGTCGAATACTTGTTTCATCAACAGCATATCTTCCTACTGGATCATCAATTACAAATATCTGTTTTGTTTCAGGCGATAAGTATTTTCGGATTTCCTCTGGTGATGAGACAGGTAAAATACAAAATGCTGTTTCCTTTTCTAACTTAAAAGCAGTGTTATATGCTATAGCAGATTTCCCGGATCCGGGTGGACCTGATATTATCACGAATCCATGAGTTTTCATCTTATCCAAAACAGTTTTTGACGCAGTAGTTTCTTCAAAGTGCATATGTCTTTCTCTCCATTTCATTATTTCCTTTTCTTGTAAATCTGGAAAAGTGAAAATTCAAGAGCAAAAACAAAAACGACATTTCGATAAAATGTCAAGCATACATAAAAGTAGGTTAAGTGCTGATAGTTTTCAATGCAATTTCACACATAGTCGTCGATTAAATATTTTCCGAAATATATAAGTATTCATTGATTATAGTTCGCGTATGTTAAAATTGCAATTGAAACCGGAATAAAGATATATTAAATCGTAATGTGCATTTACTTCTAGGCCAAAGGATAATTCTAGTACAGTACAAGGTTTATATACCGTTGTTTTTTCCAATATATTTTATGGACGAACTGTATACAATTTGCTGTTTGGTTTGAAGTGTTATTAATGTTTATTGCTGAATTAAATTTACAAAACTTTACATTATTGGATTTGAAAGTTAATTTGTGAATTTTCTGGAAGTTCAGCATAGAAACAAAAGAAAGCCTTAACCCTTAAGCTTAAAAAAAACTATAAAAAGTAGAAAAACCAAATGCAAAACCCCAATTATAAAGGAAACATACTAGGTATTAAATGAGGAAAATATTTAAGCAAACTGTAAATGGCATTTTATCAGAGTTTATAATGGCCTACACAATGTACATATGTTATTATTTTCGAGTCTTCAATCATTAGCTACTAGTGTCGTTTTCCAAAGTTAAAATGGAATGTCCCATTGAATACCTGCTTATCTTTATATTTTGAATAGTTATTGGATCATATCATTTGATGATTTTCCCTCAATTATTGTCAAATATGCAAACTTGACATAAAAAAGTATAAACACAACACGAAAAATCTAGTTGTTTGTTTTAATTTATATATGGTAAATATTGTTGGTCATAAAAATTGTCATTCTGTCACAATGTTTAAGAGAACGATCAACGTAGGCTATATATAGTAAGTTTTGAGAATTAGGTGCTGCTGTACCTGTAACGTACTTTACTAAGATCTATGTTTGAAAATTATAATTCTGGTACTTTTGATAACTATTTGAAGATTACTGTTGTTCTTGACTATGATAAATACTAGGTTTCTTTGATATTTTTAAAAACAAATGATTAAATTCATTTCTTACCTAAAACATCGTACGGAATCAGGCATGTTGTTTGATATTTATTAAAGCCGTTCATTCCTGTCTGAAGATCCCTTTTTTTCTCAAGTACATAATGTACAGATTCTTCTTCCTGAACATTTCTTGATTTTGATGAAACACCTGTGAAAAAAAAGAGTCGTTCAAAATAAAAATAAAAATATTAAGTACACTCAAAACAAATATGGTTTAAGGGGCTTTGAGGTAAGTCTTCCTTGATATATGCGACAACATTTATCTTATCAAAAAGTGTAATGCAGAAACAATTACAAAAATAACCCGTAAAACTGAGGAACACGTTAAGTTAATCTTGGACCCCATTTAGGTCCATGTAAAGAAGTCTGAGTGTCTCGTTGATGCAAACTCATATGTAATAATACTGATCGCATTAAATAAACCTCACGTGATTCTGAAATTTATAATACATATTTTGATTGGCTAATGCGAGAGTGTTAATTTACATGGCTGAGCGGGTGACATTTTGTTTGCATGTCACCCTCTCGTCCAGACCAAACAAAAATCGATAATCCAAAGGACAATGAATTAAATTTACACCAAGTAATTAAAAACAATGTTGTTATTCTACGTCTTTGGCACAGGTTCTATTATTTGACTGTCAAAATAAATAAAATTGAACATCTTGCTTTTTCACTCTGTTGATTTTTCGAATACCCGAAACATTGTTATGTACGTGACATCATAGAAACTACTTTTAAATAAAATTCATCTGTAAAAGACATTAATGATACATTCAGTATAATAAATCAAAAAACACATAGCTGAGAGGATGATTGAGCAGATTAGTACCTCGAAAAAGCATTGTCAACAGTGGTTGACAATGTTTTCTCGGGGTAACCATCTGCTCTATCAACTTCTTAGCTACGTGTTATTTATATAATGTTACTTTTTAAAACCATTTTTCGAACAATTACTCACCGAAGTTATTACTATTTATTCTCATGTGATAAACTGAAAATAAAATGTTAGATTCAGAACAACCTACAGGTAAAACATGTATAGTAAATGTTAGAAAATTAAGACCAACCAATGGATATTCATAATTCTACATATTACGATATGATTTGGTTTTTTTGTCAACAAAATGCTAAAATATAGTCGATTTTCACTTTTAACTCTTTCTTCAACATAAGTTAGCCGATCAGCGCATGTGTTTGGTTGCAGGTAATGTCTTATCCGGTTTTTTTTAAAACTTTCACCTTTTGTAAGTTTAAAACCATGGGAATTTTAATGACAGAAGGCTTATGATATGCTTTGTGCATGATTACAAATAAATGTTTAATGAACCGTGTTTATATTTCAATGTGACTAAGATATTATTTAGAAACACCGAACACAGTTTATATTGGTCGCAGAAACCAGCTTTGACTATGAACTAGATAACTAAATATGTATACTTAACAAAATACATTTTTCAACTTACCTAAAAACAATACTAGGAAAGCAGACATGCAAACTAATGTAACTATAATAGCTGACCAAGCAACACTACCTGCAATTAAATCACACAGTCAATAATTTTATTGTTGTGTTCTTCTCGAGCTGTTTTCAATATATCGTTAGTAATTGTGCATTGAGCATTGAGCTTCCACCTATGTAACCAAAATTATTATACGTTAGTATCTTACCCAGGCTTTCCATCTATGTGACATTCTTACCAAGCAAATGACACTTGTGTTTTATGGCCCGTTCAGTTTGCTTGTCAACATTTTTTTAGGTAGTAAGGAGATTTATCAAAAACGTCCAAACGTGTCTTATTATATATGCTACAGAGTACTGGCCTTCAAGTTCCGTTTATAATTAAGTTACTTTTCAATCTAACGCCGCGAACTTCTAGTTTAAGTTTAATTAATTTACTAGTTGTTGGTTCATTATTTATCATGATGAAGATATTGAAAGAAACTTAGAATATAATTCATAAACAGTAATACATATAGACGGTCAATTCAATTATTAAGACACAGTTGAAGAAATACAAATGTGTGGAAAGCTCAAAAGAGCAATATTTATTTAATTTAAATTACATCAGAATGTTTCGACCTACACAAATTGATGGTTATTAAAGTTACGGAACTATGATTAAATAATATGATAATGATACAGTTTTAAAAACCACAATAATACATTCAACCGTTTTCAAGAGGGACACTTGACAAACAACTTCAGATTATATCTCAGTGTATATTCAAAGCGCTTTATTAACATGATATAGCTTTATATGATTATTAACTGGTATCGTTTATCAACATAACAGCATATGTCATATATGTTGCTATTATATAAATGTGTTGTTTTTTTTTAAGAAAAGATCATATTCTAATATATGTCATCACAAAATGATGGTTTTTATAATTTTACGGTAATGAAATAAAAATATGATAGTAATGTATCACCAAATAAATCTACCGAATTTTCCGAAACATGCATATCCTTTTCAACACAAATTACTTTTTGTAGGGCAAATATACATACAAAAAATAATAATATCAATATATTTGTTTTATAATTTTGAAGGCGTATATTACATAAACGGGATGTATACGTTTAACTATTATGTTTCGCCCTCTATTTAGTTTCCTGTGATTTATTATCAATTGCCAGCTGTTTTTTTTTTTAGCTAAACTCTATTTTTAGTGTACATGTCCTTAACGTGTTTCAGAGGATTGTTGAAATTACAATATAAATTGCTTGTATGCAAACCAAACTTTTTCTTTTACAAATTTGACTTGGATAGAAAGTTGTCTTATTGGCACTCATACCACATGTTCTTTTAAGTACTTAAAAAATTATTAGTGTAATAGAAAGGTTACATGAATAATGTTAAGATGACAATGACTATAGTTTGAAAATATTAAATCGTAAGTTGTCATTCCTATTTTGTTGCCTAGAGTAGGCTTAACATCAATTTTTGACAATTAGAAAAACAAATGTATTCAACATTTAAAAGGAAAACAGATTCACTATTGATGTTATCATGAGTTGTTCGAAACAGTTGATACATGTATATTACCAATATCGTTGTGATTATCTCATTTCGATCATCTGCATATAACCATGGAAAGAAAACTGAAATTATTCTGTTGATTTTACCTTTGAAAATTAGAGGATATCGTTTGATCGTCAATACGACAACTATCAATGCTAGACCAAATGACGTAAATGTAAGCAATTATAGGTCACGGTACGGCCTTGTATTCATTTGATAGATAAACACTGAAATTCAGTATTGTGTAATGGTTAACTTATATTACCTGCTGATATCTGTTGTTCATCTAATGTTATTATTGTTGTTGTCCTCATATGTTCGTCGGTTCTGAAATACATTATTAGTTACTTGTAATATTATTATATTGTTTTTTGCGCTTTAAAATTCCAAAATAAATCAAACTTATTTATAGAAAGTACATAGGATTTGCAGATAGCGCTATAAGGAAGTACTGAGTATACTAAGAGTCAAAACAAATTTCAAATTTTTTTTCCCTAAATTTTTAGGATGCAACGTAATTAAAGGAATTTCAAGATCCACTTATCTGCTTCCCTAAAGCTTGCATTTATTTCCAAATTGATGAACTTCACCTTATCAAATTGATTATACTCCAACTTAGATTTTGTTCTAGAAAAGAAGATATATAAGATTGTTTGGTTAAAATAACATAGATAATGCCGGCGCTAAAAAAAGGCAGATACATAGTTTGGTAAACTGATAATTTAATATAAATTGATAACTTACGAATCTTTGTAAATTTCCGGACAATTGAACTTCAACTTTGATTCTTTCAGACATTCATAATCTAAGATAATAAACATTAAGAGTATGGAGATACATAACAATTTAGATAAATTGTTCTTAATACTCATATTTTATCATTCATTCTAACGATGTGAAAATAGAAAATTATATTCAAAGATTTATTTTAACAAAGATTGCCTTACGGCCTTGCACAATGGGATATATCACACAGTCCGCATTTGCAACAAACGACAAGACTGAATATGTACTAGTTCAACTCAAAAACATATGACCTTAAGTATGACAAAATCGAAAACCGAAACAACAAATATTACAAACATCAACCAAGTTGATAGAAAACCACTGTCTGAAGATAAGCCACGTATTTTGTTGTGATAATCGTTTTCTATGCTGACATGAATTATCATTGAATACAGATATGGTCATATTTGTAAATTAATTGTTTACAAAACTTGTGAATACTAATATTGTCTACCTGATATTATTTAAACTTTATTTGGCAAAACGTTTAGGAATTTTGGTCTTCAATGCTCTTCGTACTGTATTTGGCGTTTTTAACTTTTTGAGATTCGAGCGTCTTTTGTATACGAAACGCGCGTCTAGCGTAAATAAAGAATTTAATCATGTTATCTTTGATGAATTTATTTCCTCGATCTTAGTGTCTGGTGGCTTAAAGTATCAAAATTAGAATAACACGAGCCTTTCTAACATTGTATATAAACACATATAAAACCCCTTTCAAAACCAAGTCAAATTCATCTATGTGTACCTCGTGTCAGACGATGTCCTGTCGGACAGGTCTTCACATAGCACGAACAATCTTCTTCGGACGGTACACAAAAACAACCATTTCTTGGTTTCAAAACAAAGTCATAGTTGTTTGTGTAGTCGCAACGACATATTCTGTCTGTCTTTAACGATCCATTGTTGTGAATCACTTGTCCCTCTTGGTTACAATTTGTTTTCTTGTAAACACATTTGCTACTACCATTCGTCCAGAATGTGAAAGGTTGAAACCTATTATCTGAACAAGGCTCGCGTGTAGTTCCACCTAACAATATCTGTTTGTATCCTAGAATAAAAAAACTTCCTGTTCAGAAGCATGACACACTAATCGTGATTGACCAGAAATTATGTATGTCACTGCACTGGGTGCGTTTTTCATTTATTAATCATTTATGTTGTCTTCCTTGGTGCTCGGTTTTAAATAAAACAAATAAAATTGAATTATTAAGTTTTAGTCATTTTCGTTTATGGCTTTTATATTTGATAGACGACCAAAAATACGCATTGAAAAAAAAATAAGCAAAAGACTTGTTTTTTAATATTATATGTTAAATTCATATTTCTTTGTCAGCCACTTAATAATATTAATAGAAGAAGTTGCATTGTTTATTCTTATCGTATATAGCTCATTTCAATGATCTATAACCGATTTAAGTATTGCCTGTTAGATTATATTTCCGGTGAAGGATGTTTTAGTCTATTTTAGTATTTTTCAACATGCATATAAAATTTATGATATAAATCGTTGTGGTGAGGAACTTTAGTAGGATTTCCGACATGTGAAATTGATGTTTTAATGTATACAACGTTTAGAAAATGTTAAATAACATAAGGTATTCACACACCTTTTATTTAGCATGTTTGATTAAAGACAGTTAAAGAAACGGACAAAATAGCATTAATTTAAGATCTTTTTATTAGTATTCATATATGAGCAACAGTTTTACTCCAACGTATTTTTGCTACAAAATGTGTATTTGATATGAAAATGAAATGATTGTAAAATATATATATATTCGGTTAAAATTTGTGATAAAGATGATTTGATTATAAAGTGTGCGTGGAATGGTCTAGTACTTACATTTGACTGTTACTGACCTTACTGTACTAAAGTGTTCAGATTATAAATTATCTGTTTATTATCAACAACATGAACATGTGTATACAAAGATTTAATGTATGTTCTATTTGTTACAGTTTCCGTGGCCATAATTACTTGTACCATACCTCCTTCTACATTTCCGTTAAAAACAATAACTAATAAAAATATTAAAACTTAAAATTTCACGACTCAGATTGAGCAGTATAAATCGGCCTTCAAACACAGTAAAATAAACTGAAATGAAAAAAATGTTTCTGGAGAAAAAAACAGCACACACATGGATAACGAATGGTTAACTTTTGAACATGAATAATTTGATTCCATCATATGTGCTTTTATTTCCAACTGCGATTTCACGCTTTAAGTTAAATATGATGGTCACATGCTTTCATTATATTTGGTTTTTAAGAAATAGAAAATATATAAAGAAAATCACTTTATAACATAATACGTTTGTCACATTTAACATAGATATACTTTTACATTTTTAGTAGTGGAATATAAAAACAAGTTATAAGAATAAAACATTTCTAGATTATTACACGTGTTGGATATTATATAAGTTATAAATTGATATGGGAAGATACATATTTGAACATACAAATACAATGAACGGATATTAACAGAGTCTGTGTTGACTGAATATTGATATACAAATGTATTGTATTATTATTAAATCATATACAAGTATCAATATCCCTCTAATTGAAGTGGAATTTACTAAAGTTAAATTAGAGTGACATTTTCTGAAAACAAACTTTTCACAAAAATTTTAAATTCAAAAATTCAACGGAACTCAATGTTGAAAAATGATGAACTTTAATACCGGCTAAGTGCTAAAATGTGACTGTAGTGAAGTTCATATAGTCAAATCATATGCCTAATTCTAAAATATTATTAAGAGAATCTCGTGATAAAAAAAGGAAACGCGTATCGGTTAAGTACAACACTTCAGATTTACCCTAAATAGCAATAGTTCAATAAAATCTATTTTTAGAAATGATTTTTTTATAAATATATTTCATTCATGTGTCATTAGATATCCGTAAGGCTAATTGGCTCATAGAATGACAACAATCAAGAGGCACTCAAATATCATATTTTATACTGCAACTAGTTGTGCTTATTTCCTGAATATAGTAACTCAGCTTTAGTATGTGCAATTTTAATTTCATCGTGGATTACCTTTTTCACAATCAGGGGTTCATTAAGGGTTGAAAATAAGTTTGAAATTTGTGTTACAATTTAAATAGCTATCAATGTTTAGATTCAAATTGCAGTATAAAACAATATTAGGTCAATTTAATAATAAAAATATAAACTTTTTGGTATTCGGCACAAAGCTGGGGAAGGGCTCGTTAAACCTCGCCCTTCTCCAGTTTCTCAGCTTCATACAAAACAAAAAATAATTTTCTAACATTGACCAAATATTGTATATCTATTTATGTATAAAAAAAGCAGCTATGCCAGCACATGCTGTCCGTGACAGTGTAAACTAAATGCATTGAAAAACAAAATTAATCTTTACATTTTCTTTTATGTCACTGTTTTATACCATAAGAATATAAAAATATAAAAAATATAAAAAAGCAATCTTTTTATACACGTATTATGTTCAATTGTAATGTGAAACTAATTTTCAGGTTCCCCATTCTTGGATTTTGAAATACCAGAAAACAAGGTTTAGATCTTTAATAAAAACTTTCATTTCAATATAGAAAATGACATGTTTTATCATCTTTATAGTTGTATTTTAGAAAAAACAGAAATCTTTTGTTTGATTAAATTTTTTCCAACTTTGCCACATAAAGGGAGGCAACTCAAATGCAAGGGCAGATAATTCAGATTAAGGTACTTTTACAATAGAATGTGTTAGGAATTTACCTATTTTATGATGTAGCGAGAAAACGGGTCCGGTGACCCCATTTTTTATTTTTCTTAACTGAAAGCATACTATAAACGCTATCGTCTCATATGTTATCTAAAAATTATATGGTGTAGTTTACGCTTTATTGCAGAAAATTGGGGTTTCAATACATTATCTATACACAATCTGTCAACTTTGAACACTGTGTACCGTGAAAATAAGTCCCGTGACTCATTTTTTTATTATTTGTTTTTAAAAGCATGATATAAACTACATTTTGGCAAACTATTAAAAAATTCTATGGATTATAATTTAGACACCACATCTACCTGAAGGAAAATATTTGTAAAAAAATATATCCTCCAACTCATAGTATACTTTGTATGTTTGTTTAGCATAGGTTGCACTTTGTAAATACAGTTGTTTCACAATCCATGCCTCTTTAGGGGAAGTACATAACATTCATATATATATTGTTGTGTTTACCTTCTAGTTCCAAGATATGTTCTCTTAGTTAAATCTTTAAGAGACAAACTATGGGAATATAGATATGACACACGAGAAGCGGCAAAATAAAAACTGTGGAAGACCCAAAAAGAAAAGAAGGGTAGGACAGGATTTAAGTATACGTTTCAACTCGTAGACGTTCGCGGCATATACGTGTTGAAAATATGTAGCACATCCCTACATTTTGACCTTAAATGATTGCATATTTGGGACAAATACATACGTGTCCTGATATGTATTTTACAATTTAGCAAAACAAAGGAAATTAATTTAAAGAAAGAAAAACGACCATATGAGTTTTGAAAATAAGTGCTCATAAGAAATACAGTTATCTTAAAAGTCATTATATGCACACCCATTTAAACCACAAGATGTGTTTTATACTTAACTAACAAAAGACTCGTAGGCATCATATTGAGAGAAGCTTGAAGGAATAAAATGTTGTTGTTTTTTTTTACAAACTGTCATTAATCAATGAAACTAGATCTAGATTTATTTTCAATGAAAATTTACTGGTCACTTTGTACGTAAAGATACACAATTAATGTCAGCTTTTAGTACAACGGAATCTGAAATAAAGAAACATGTATTTCCATAGAATAGCCAGTCAATTAACATGATTACGTTTTAACTAGAAGAGTAACTGATAAAAACAAAATACCTGGGTTTTCAAAATCGGGCCATGATCCACAAAACTCTTCATCCTTTTGTCCGTTTTCATCAAAAAGACAAATGTACTTGTCTGTATCGTTACATTCGCTAGCTGCTCTGAATTTCCATTGTGAAGTTTCTGGACATTTGAACCTGGGCAAATCAACATTTGCTACTTCTGTTACAATGAGCATCTAACAAAAAAGAACTTGCAAATCAATTTCAACATTATCTTATCTCAATCGACTTTTAATATCTAAACAAAACTGGCTTCACATCAGTCTCAGTTTATTGTCTTTTAACAAGATACAAGTTTTTCATTCGTTTTAGTGTTGCCTTGATAATAGTCATCGAAATTTTTATACATTTCTTATGAGAAAATTTCTATTGCTTTCAATCTGTGTAAAAAACGAAACAGGATGGAAAAAACCTTATGAGACTGATTTCAATGATTTTTTCGTTTTAAAAAAAAAGAGAAGAGTAGTACGATTGCCAATACAAAAATATCCACCGAAGTTCAAATGAAGTGAATGTCGTGTACATTCAAATCATAGTTATTAATAAGCTCGTTGTTAATAAGTCAAACTAGACGGAAAAGAAAAAAAATAACTGGCTAAAGTCACGGTCAGAGTTCTAACATGACTTATTTTATTTTTATGAAAAATTTTTAATATTCAAAATCCAGATGAATATTTTTACCAATTACTTCTAAAAGATTTTGCTGTCTTTTCTTATTTTACGTATTATATAACTATTACGATATAAAGTGGTCGTAATTACTACACAAATCCACAACTTTGTGAAGGGTTGAATTGGTACATGTGATAATTAAAACTTTGTGTTTTAATATATATTCTTATGACAATATAGTATTCTTAGATCAGTTAGAGCAATATTGTTTTCTTACTAGCCATACACAGTTCATGAAGGAAATACCAAATCTATTATTTTCGAAAAGTTTGTTGGTATTTGGCACCTTTTGTTATCTAGAGGTAGTTGTTGGTTTAAATTTTGGATCTATCTGAAACCCACTGTTCATATTTTAGTACACCTTTTAAGTTTCAGTGTTGGTTTTTATATTGTCTAATTATAAATTAGATTATAGGATAAAAGTTTCATTGAACAAGAACAAAATATCATTATATTCTTCCTTAATTTGTCAAGATAACGGAGACGAAGGTTTTAATGCAAATTCAATATTCTTTGTTTGTCAATTGTTCTCTTTTCTATAACAATATAAAGTTGTCCGCCTTCCTTATTATCAACTATTAAAAATTTGACACGATGTGTATATTTTCTCTTTTCTTCCTCAATAAACATAGTTGTTAGTCTTGTATTATTTTTTACTTTAGTTTTTTTTGTATAATTTGGAGTTTAGTATGGCTTTCATTATCACTGAACTAGTATTTATTTTTATTTAGGGGCCAGCTGAAGGACGCCTCCGGGTACGGGAATTTTTCGCTGCATTGAAGGCCTATTGGTGACTTTCTGCTGTTGATTGCTATATGGTCGGGTTGTTGTCTCTTTGACACATTCCCCATTTCCGTTCTCAATTTTATAATATTGTATATGTTTATCTATGAAAAAACATAATGCATGTTTTGTAATATTCATAGCCTTCCGGTAAAGGAGTTTACTAAAACAGAGATATTAGCATCCAACTAAAGCTCATATTTCATTATTATAAAACACCTTTACAACAGGGCTAAACAAATATATCATTATTAGTGAACTTCTTCACAAGAAAGTTATTAATAGAGCGTTATTTTGAAGAAAAAATGTACTTTAATTGTTTATTACACTAGTGATTCTTTTTTTACAAGGTTATACAAGTTTATCTCAAATTATTATCAACTTTAATTTTTATCGCACATTTATCTTCTTCGACCCAACATTAACATAATTGAATACACTGAATTCTTTGTCAAATACTATAATTAAGAACAAACTATCGGTACATGTTCTATTCCAAATACTTTTACTGAGAGTTTTGACTGTATATTGTATACTAAATTGATAATTTGTTAATTTTTAAATTGTATATTTTGACAGCCATTCATTATACAATATAGTCTGCCAGATATTGTAAAAAGATGTCAAAAACTATACTGAGCTATCATTGTTTTAATATAATATGTACTTACAATAATGATACATTGACGAAATAAGCCAAGCAGCATACATTGGGTAATGTTCCTGTTCGTACTCATATTTATCTCAATAATTCACTATATAATGGTGATAACCTACGGACAAATTGATATACATGTATGTTGTAAAAATCCTTTATCTAATCAGTGCATAGTAAATATAGTGGGCCGATACACAACTTATGACCTCGCTTTTCGTCGTTTGAAATTAATATAGTTCTCTTTTATCAAAGTGTGTTTGTTCTTATTCTATTTTCTTTATTTTTCTCGTTCTCGTTCTTATCTCATTTTTTATGGGGTCGAAATGACAGAAGAGACCTGAAATAAATTTTAACGATGTATCTTGACTGATTTTGTTTTGGAAAGAGTTATTAGGCTAGGTACAAAAACTCGACTTGTCCTTACGGTATGCATTTAAACAGCAGGTTCAAAGGGCTACAACCTACAGACTACAATCTGCTGTACAAAACGACAAATACTATTGCATTACAATTGCCAATTTGAAAAGCAGACATACTTACCTAATGCTAATATCAAAACAAGTGTTAGTTTGGCTTCTACGAATTTTAATTATAAATTCCAAGTCGAAAGAAACGTTAATAGTTTACGCTCAGTATTTATATTTGACCCTCTCATGAACTTACTTTTTGTGGTGCCCATGGCTATAGATGATTGAAATTGAATTGTTTATTGAATGTTGAATATCCATATCAGCACATCCACGTTTGATTTGAAATTGAATTACCTATAGTATGCCATTAAGGTAGCTGAGGTGTCTTCCTCTATCTTAGATTATTATATAGCTGATAACAATCGGTCTAGATCTTGAAGGAAATGTGTATATTTCGAGAACACTAATTAATTCAGGTGTAAAACCGACGCAAAAGATACCAAAGAGACACTCAAACCCGAAAAGAAACTGACAAAGCAATGGCTTGAAAAGAAATACTGTGAATTCATTATTATTCGTTGGATACCAATTTTCGTGGTTTTCGTGGGTACAGGTGAACCACGAATTCAAATGTTCAACGAATTACATATTTTCTATAGGCTTTGTATGCAGATATTGGCAAAACCACGAAATCAAATATCCACGAAAGTGCTGGTTTTCGTCAATCCACGAAAATTGATACCCACGAAAATAAATGAATCCACAGTAGTCAAACAGACAAACAATAACACAAAAAAACACAACATTAAAAAATAGGAATACAATTTAGAGGGTAAATGGGGGATGTGTCAAAGAGACAACAATCCGACCACAGAGCAGACAACAGCCGAAGGCAACCAATGGGTCTTCAATGCAGCGAGAATCTACGGCACCCGGAGGCGTCCTTCAGCTGGCCCCTAAACAAATACGTATACAAGTTCAGTGATAATGGACGTCATACTAAGCTCCGAATTATACACAAGAACTGAAATTGAAAATGATACAAGTCTTACAATACAAAAGCCAGAGGCTCCTGACTTGGGACAGGCGAAAACATGCGGCGGGGTTAAACATGTTTTTTTTAGATCTCAACCCTCCCCTATACCTCTAACCAATGTAGAAAAACAAACGCACAACAGTTTGCAAAGTAAAACTCAGGTAAAAAGAAGTCCGAGTCCGATGTCAGAATAGGAAACAATAGAAACTTAACAAAATGACAATAATACACAAATAACAACAGACTACTAGCAAAAACTGACATGCCAGCTCCAGACTTCAATTAAACTGATTGAAAAATTAGGTCTTCATCATATGAATATCAGGTACAATTCTGCCTGTTAGGGGTTTAGTAGTATATCAATTTAAAATATATGAGAAGAATATAACCCGTGTAATGCCACAACTGGTTTTACAATTAATGTGTTTGATTCCGATGCAAGGACCCTAGAAGTGAATCAATATAATTGAAGCCAGAATAGGCAATCTTTAATGACCGTACAACAGTATCGTAACTATATCCCTTCTTTATAAATCTGTTTAAAGGTTTTCTTAGCTTTTGAGGTGAATACTGACATGTTTGTGTATTGTAAAGAATATTGCCATAACAGATTGGATGTGAAATACCCGAACGTATAAGATGTCTGCATGTTCAGTTATATTTACGAATGATGTCCTTATACCGATGATAAGATTTAGTAAATATTTTGACTAATTTATGATTTTGAAAACCCAGGTGTAATAATTTTTCAGTAATACATAAAAAATGACCACAAATTCCTCCAAAAAGCTGGGGATGATTTCAGGCGGTCTGGAAGGTTAGTAAGGTACTTTGTATGTGTTATCATATTTTCGACTGTTTGGAACAAAACAAAACCAACACAATATTTTTTTTCTCAACTATGCCATTTAAGGGGAGATAACTTAGATAAAGTAACTCTTATAATAATATAAGGTGTTGTAAATTTATCTATTTCAATATGTAGCAAGTTATCGGTTACAGTGCTCCCACATATCTGAAATCATATTATTAGAGCTATCTTTTCATATTTCTAATTAAAATTCTATGTTGCAGTTTTCTTTTCTACAAACTGGGTTTTCAATGCGTAATCTCAACATAATCAGACCGTTCTGCACAATCTGTGTCTTGAAAAATCCCATTTATCCGTAATAACTGTTATATTTTTGACAAAATTTAATCATTAAGAAAATCTATGGAATTTGATTAACTTAAATACTCCCTTTTTACATTTAAACTAATGTTTAAATAACAACAACACGAACAACTCAATTGAACAATACACAAAACAACATCTACATATGTAGGTCAACGACATAAGATTTTTATGAATTTCTGGAATGTTAGTGTGAACACATACTGGTATGTATGAAATGAGGAATACAGACATCCTGACAAACATGTTAAATATAACAAGAATAGTATTCTTAAATCCTTATGTTGAAAAACTGGATACTTACGAATGGTTGTTGGTGTAACACAGTTTACACTTGAACATCTTTTATAGATCCAATCTATCCAAATAGTTCGTTAACAGAAAATGACACTTAAGATGATACATGTACATATAACACATGAACCCCAAAATAGATAATCATATGATCCTTGTTAACCAGTTTAAAAGGATATACATACATGTAAGCGATAAACACAAAGTTAACATGGATTTTTTTTCATGATTGTGTATTCGTTTTTATATTTTTGTACACATCTCTTTCCTGCCTTTTTGTTGCGCAAATATTCATTTTCAGTCTTGCTTCGTATAGTTAATTTTTCTCCAGTTCTTTCACAGTTAGAATATTCTTTACAAAAATATTGCTGTAAGGATTCTTTTACGTAGAGAGAGAATGTATCTCTTTTTACAAGGCGCATCTGAATTAACGTTCCCATTTTGATCAGACGTTATTGCGTGTATAAAATATATATGCCTTCAGCAAACTCAAAAGGAACGGATGAAGTCCAAGTAATTACTTTAATTAAGTCACCAGTCAAGCCTGGTTATTAAACTGTTAGTATGTGTACTGCAAAGAGCACATAACAATGTTTGTTGGTTAAGTATTACCCTGCACTTGATTCATACTTGCCAACTTTTCACTAGATAAACATATAGATAGATTGTAGATGGTAGCACGAGGAGGTCAAAACGAAAGTGGTGGCTTTCCTCGATTCAAATTCACTTTGTTCGACTGTAAATTAAAAAAACTAGACTACACATACTACACTAACCACAATAAAAGACCATTAAAGTCTTAGATACATGATTTTTATTAGTTGTTATTGACATTGAACTACAAATTTAGCTGCGAGTACTCTCACAACTTCTCACTTGTTCGTTTTATTCTGTTCTTTTACGTTAATGTAATAGTGCGTTTAGTTACGGGAGCGGCAAATATTTGCCTCTATCTAGAGCGCTTCGATCAAAACATATTCCCGTATTTGTCCTTTTAGAATATAACTTATTCATGGGGGCTTGAATGTATACTGATTTTACCATGAATTTGCCCTTTAAGGTGATAGTTTACCCCTCGCTATCGCTCGTGGGAAAACATTTAGCATAAAGGGTCACTCTTGAAACATCGGTATAAATTCAAGCCCCCATGAATTATTTCTTAATCGAAATTAATTCATAGGGCGTGTTTATACATAAACACAATAGAAAAGAATAACCCATTCTAATTTGATCAGGAAAATAGGAATCAAGTCCTAAAAATCATAATGTTTGCCGAAAATATTATTTTTGGTTGTACATTACATAAGTCAGATAACATAACTTTCCCCATTTCTTGATAAGCAATCAGTTACAATTTTTTCATGACATTGGACAAGTTTAAAATTTACGATAAAAACGATATATTCCATAAATAGAAATATAGTTTATGAAGCATTCTCCTGCAATTTTTATGCGTGATTTTTTGTAAAACCAAGGTTGAGGACAGATAAACAGGAAAACTCTTTGTATGAATCACCCTTTGGAACTATTCAAACTATAAGCGGATATCACACTCCTGTGATGAAATAACAAATATTTCCTCAATCTCTAAAAAGATTTTTGAACAGATGGAAGTTGTAAAAGTAATATTTTGTGTAGCTTTCTTTGAGGTTTACCTGCTATTGACAGTTGAGTGCAATGGGAATCAGAACGGTGAATGCAGCAATAACACAAGGTAATACGAATGTTTATATAACGAAAACAAATTTTTATGTGTTTAATCATACAAAGTTTAACAGCTTGTCATTTGGGTTTTTCTTTGTCAATTGTTATAAATGATTAACGTGTTGAACATTCACTTTACCATGTTTACATCGGGCCATTATTTCTAACCTTGCTTAAGTCGTCTTGTCAAATTAAGCTGACAGAGTCATGTTCGACGATTTGACTCAAATTCTCATATTTTATAACAAAACTGATTAAAAAAGATACAAACAAATCAACGATGCATGTACTTGATATAATAATGAATCAGCATTTCGTGTGTATTTTACTTTCAACTGTCATCAACTTAATCATCAAGGGGACCTCTAACGACTGTGGACAATTATAACCCACTACAATTGAATTTTCTAGATCTGTTTGAATTCATAGCATATTACGTTAAACAAATATGTTAATCATATCAGATTATTTCATGGCATTTTTCATATCGCATGTATTATAAGCCCTAGGTTCAATATCAGCCCAAGAGCCCCATGGCTCGAGGGCTGATATTGACCGAGAGCTGATAATACATGCGATATGAAAAATGACATTTTATGATCTTTTTATCATCTGCTTCAACAATGGAGAAAAATAACAGATTCATATATTGATCCATTTACGTGGTTCCCAAATAGAAGTCCAAACAGTGAAAAGTTCACGGACGTCTAACCTCAAATTTAGTACATTCGATATGATATCTTTCTATCCTAAGACTCAACGGAGAAGAAAAACATTTTAATATGGACTAATCGACAAAAAAAATCATTCAACAATATACATAATGAATACTGTTTGGAAAGGTCAACTCTTTTTTAAAGTAACTTTCTAAATTATGTTTGAAACATTTTAAAAAATGTTTTAATTTTTTTTTATTATTATTATTTTACACAATATTCTTTCCAGTATCCCAATAAGTGTGTTGTACACTACTTTGTAATGTTTTCACTGAAAACGTAGCATTGAGGTGTATTTTCAGGAATTTGCCGAGTATCACCGGAATGCCATGCGATAACGTTACGGAAAGGCATGTAATAACAGTCAAAGCAAGTGATAAATTTTTCATATCAGCCCGTTAAGCACCAAGTCGAAAAACATAGAATTTACGGTAATTTAATGCTTTTATCGTAAAGTTAAATAGTTTAAGTATATGATAATAGTTTTTATCACCTGAAAAATATTTTTTGCATGAACCCCCTGAGGGGTCCGGAAGTCAGAATAAAATTCTCGGAACGTCTCGAAAGTTTTCGGTCATTTATACAGGTCTTAACAGGTTGTTATCAACGTCTTTGATATGGTCCCTTGATGGCCTTGACGACGCAATTATATTTGTTTAAAAACGACCACTGTACACTGTGTGTATCTGGGTCAATTATAACGTGGTAGCGTATGTTGTCTCAATAACATGTGAACTAATTATGTTTGAAGATTTAACCACGGGATACTGAGTGTGTATTTCATCATAGACTTACGGGAGAGAAGATTCTGGTTAAAATATTATTATTAGAAAGGAAAACAGAAAGATAATATTCTTATCAAAAGTATTTAATTCAATCGGAATCAAAGAAATGTATACAAAATATATACTGTATTTATGTTTCTGAAGAAACTAACAATGATTCAAATCAGAATATTTTCAGAGTTGCAATTAAGAAATAAGTATTTTATATTACAAGATACTCTGCTTTGGTATTTTTAAATATTCATTTGTAAAGAAAACATAAAAATTAAATCTAAATAATTTCTTGCATCCTACAAACAAAAAAATTTTATAAACAATTATCATTATATTTCTACGTTAATTACTTCATACCATTTTAGTATTAAGGTTTTATGAGTAATTATTATTTATTTTTTTGTATTGTAATATATCCATTAAACGGAAAGTAAGATAAATTTAGTAAATATTTAAATTTTAAACGATCGTGAATAAAAGTACTTGTGTGTTTTCAATTCATAAAGCATGATTTTAAATCCTTGCAACTGTAAAAATAATTTACAATAATCACAAAAACATTTAATTACAACCATAATGTTGATTATTGTATACCGTTTTAGTATGGATTTAGAAGTCTTTGCTTATATTTTGTATATTAATATATTCACATAGTGGAATTTTAGAATTTAAAAGTAGATTCATTCGATAAATAAACTGTCCATCCGTAAATACTTGACGTTCGTGTTTATTGATATTATATATATTCAAAAGAATTTGAAAAAAAAAAAATACTAACAGGAACGTTAGTTTTTTATAAAAAATAAATTCAATTTATGTTTGTTTGTTTTATTATAGTTTAACCGTATAGCATCTACGTATTTGTACTATATGGCACGGTTTTGAAAATTGTATTCATTGTGTTGACCAACTATCCTACACTTCTTGTTTCATTCACATTGTAGATCACATTTCAAAAGCACACTATCGGTTTGCGTTCTCAAAAATTCCGGATAAAATGTCAATGAATCCGGAGTCAAAACATTTAATGTAAGCCGTTTGACATTCGAATATAACTATTAGATTAAGATATGTGATGATGCAAATGCGTATTCTTTTCCTGAGTATCAGTGAGATGCTTTCTATTTACTCTTTCGTGCGCTAAGATACTACTTGCATGCAATATTATTAAATTCACTCGTGAAAGCTTATTTCCGTTTTTGTTATCTAAATTCAGGACACGGCAGAAAGAGCTTCACATGTGACTTTCAAGCACGGTCATTATTTCTAACGGTATTCTGACCTCGAGTTGTTTCTCTTTTGTTTCTTTTTTGAGTCACTGTCCCATTTTAAACTTTGACCTTTTCGAAAAGCTAAGGATTGTCTACCCAAGGAATAGATTCCTTAACTTTGTAATGTATTTAGCCTTTTAACTTTTTTCATTCGAGCGTCACTGATGCTTTTTTTGTATCTACTGAACTCGTGTCTGACGTACATTATTTTAATTCTGGTATCTTTTTATATCTACATTCCTTTTTATATAAATTGGTTGTTTTGAAAGTGTGTACAGGTATTCATAAACTTCTGAATTAAGAAAATTCTTCGGCAAAACTAAGTTTCCCTGTAGAATGTTTGAATTGATTTAAGTAAAATCAGGAAATCCTTAAAATTTGAAATGTTTTATGAGACCAAAATAAGTCTCTTCATAAGAGGTCCCAATTAATTGCATGCCACAGGTTTCACCGCATACAACATCTACCATGAGTAAAGACAGCTTCAAATACGAGTTGAGAATATAAAGGCATTCATGTAGGAAACAAAATATAAAGATATGATAGATAAAATAAATGCATCCAGAATTCCACATTATAAAGCAAACTGAGTAGGTTTGTGCAATTTGCATAAGTCATCCGGTTAGTAGAAATTAGTATTTGCCAAAGGGTTATAATCGAAAAAATTATGTACATTCCCAAGTAATAAATAAAATAGTCGAGCTTTAAAATAACTACAGATAGATGCAGTCCTAACCTGTACAGCAAGTTAACTTGATGACCAGTCATTTGGACTGGTCAAAGTTAACCTGTGACCGGATTTAGGACTGCTCTGACCAGTCCTAGGACCAAAATCTAGTTAACTTGAAAAGCGGACATGGTCCTAGGACTGCTTTTTTTGTCTGCCAAAAAGTTAACTTGGAAACAGGTCCGCTATTGATATAAGTTAACTTCGAACCAGTCCTGTCATAAGTTAACATATTAAGTAAACTTCGGAACCAGTCTTGTCATAACCAGTCCTGCAACAAAGTTAACATAAGTTAACTTTTGCTTTGACAAATCCGATCAAAACCAGACCTGTTCCCAAGTTAACTTTTCAATGTTCTGATCAACACTAAGTTAACTTGTAACCAGGACCGCTCTACATCGATTTTTTAAAAATATTTTTCATATCTTTGTTTCGTAGTATAAACATCGAAAATAAAGTAAAATTAATAATTCCGATTTATAAACCGGATTAAATACAAATATTTGAAAATTAAGAACGCATAACACGTTGCTTTTAACACAAATTTATCTGTGATCTGACAATCTATCTATTATAAAAACGATCTTGGTTACAACGATAACGGGCACTGAATATATATTCCTATACCTATCAAATTCAATCATATATGCACTTTATTATGTATATTTTTGAAAAGATGTATATTTGATGTTAGTTGTATACGTCCTTGTTAGTTATAATCCCTGAACTATGCAGCCACAATCAGCAATAGTTTATTTCATTTAAACACATGACTACAAATTTTTGTTCGCATAAAATTATATTCAAAATATTGATACGTAACAAAATTTCAGTAGTTTTGATACCTCATGCTGACTTGTACAACTAAATTATTTGACCGCATTGTCCAAAACTGACCATATGTGCACTATAATTGATAAATCTATATACCCGCATAGTAAATTAGCCATATTTTTATGTCAGGATTAAATGTATGATACAATGGACAGCAATATTGCAATATAATAACAACAAATTTTTGGTCGCATAAATTTAGGGTGCCAGCATGTCCTCTTTTTACTCAAAATACTGATACGTAACAAAATTTCAGTAATTTTGATACCTCATGCTGACTTGTACAACTACATTATTTGACCACATTGTCCAAAACTGACCATATGTGCACTATAATCATGATAATTTGTAAATCTATATACCCGCATAGTAAATTAGCCATATTTTTATGTCAGGATTCAATGTATAATACAATGGACAGCAATATTGCAATATAATAACAACAAATTTTTGGTCGCATAAATTCAGGGTGCCAGCATGTCCTCTTTTTACTCAAAATACTGATACGTAACAAAATTTCACTAGTTTTGATACCTCATGCTGATTTGTACAACTAAATCATTTGACCGCATCCACCAAAACTGACCATATGTGCACTTTAATTTGTAAATCTATATACCTGCATAGTACATTAGCCATATTTTTATGTCAGGATTCAATGTATGATACAATGGACAGCAATATTGCAATATAATAACAACAAATTTTTGGTCGCATAAATATAGGGTGCCAGCATGTCCTCTTTTAACTCAAAATACTGATACGTAACAAAATTACAGTAGTTTTGATACCTCATGCTGACTTGTACAACTAAATTATTTGACCGCATTGTCCAAAACTGTCCATATGTGCACTATAATTTGTAAATCTATATACCTGCATAGTAAATTAGCCATATTTTTATGTCAGGATTCAATGTATGATACAATGGACAGCAATATTGCAATATAATAACAACAAATTTTTGGTCGCATAAATTTAGGGTGCCAGCATGTCCTCTTTTTACTCAAAATACTGATACGTAACAAAATTTCAGTAATTTTGATACCTCATGCTGACTTGTACAACTAAATTATTTGACCGCATTGTCCAAAACTGACCATATGTGCACTATAATCATGATAATTTGTAAATCTATATACCCGCATAGTAAATTAGCCATATTTTTATGTCAGGATTCAATGTATAATACAATGGACAGCAATTTTGCAATATAATAACAACAAATTTTTGGTCGCATAAATTTTGGGTGCCAGCATGTCCTCTTTTTACTCAATACTGATACGTCACAAAATTTCAGTAGTTTTAAAACTTCATGCTGATTTGTACAACAAAATTATTTGAACACATTGACCAAAACTGACTATATGTGCACTTTAATTTTTAAATCTATATACCAGCATAGTATATCAGCCATTATGATATTTTATATGTCAGGATTCAATGTATAATACAATCTACAGCAATATTGCAATATAATAACTAGAAATTTTTGTTCGCATAAATTTAGGGTAACAGCATGTCCTCTTTTTATTCAAAATATTGATACGTAACAAAATTTCAGTAGTTTTGATACCCCATGCTGACTTGTACAACAAAATTATTAAATCATAACTGACCATATGTGCACTTTTATTTGCAAATCTATATACCAGTATAGTATTGTACCGAGCGCCTTAATGTCCTCTCTTTGCACTCCTGTGCACATTTGAGTAGAACCCAAAATGTACACGTAATCAATATATTGGAAAACTATTAAATTAATGCAAAAAAAAATTCTGAATAAATTGAGAGTGTCAGCATTTCATCTCTTTATTCATAATACCAGTCACTACCTACATGTATATAGTAGTTCATGATGGTGTGTAAAACAACACTATTATGCCGCATCATCAAAGTACCAACACTGACATGACTGACATGTCTAAATTCATTTGTACTATTTATCTGTATCTGTTGTGGTACAGGTAGAATCCTGTTTAGGCTTTTATACACGGTGGAGAAGAGCGCCGTTGTTATGGGCGGTGTTCTTGTAGAGCGGTCTTAAATGCCTCTACAGAACCTGCATGCTCAACTTTATCTGGTAGTTGGTTCCAGTCAATAGTTGTTCCACAAAAAATGAATGTTTGTACTGTGGTTTGTTGCTATTTGGTACTTTAAGTCCTCTTGTGTTATTGATAACTTGACGTTCGATGATATTGTCAGTTTCACAGTTTGAATCAATTTTGGCTTTTATTGTTCGTTTAGGTCTTGCTGGTATGACAAAATTGTCGGCTGGTAGAGCCGGCACCAGACCCTCAACCACCTTGTAAATCAGGATAATTTACAATGATTTTTAAATAAAAAACAAAGTATATGAGGTTCTCTTCTGAGAATAGTATACTGTTTATCTATTTTGTCGGTTGATTGATTTTATTTAAAGTTAAACGTCAAGTGACAACTATTTCAGTAACTTTAGTTCGCATTGAGTATAATTTTGGGAAGTCCCATGCATATATCAATATCATATCACAACCATGTTGTTCTAGAATGTAATAGATATAGTGATGTAAGAAAACTATACATTAAGAAATATTATTGGCAATATCCATCCACTTTTAAACTTATACAGTTGTTATCAGTTCACAATGTGAAAGAACTTAATAATTTAGGTAAATTTTTGTTTAATATTGAAAAAATTCGTAATATGTAGTTGTATTAATTATTTATCATATGAATTTATTTTCATTCTCCGCCATACATGTATTGTGTATAATTATTGTATTTATATTTCACTGATACAAAATATTGTAAAATTGTATATTCTATAAGCTGTATTGCTTCTGAATAAAGTATTATTATTATTAATCGGCAAAGACACATCTCTCGATAAATCTGACGAATTCAAATAGAAGCTGTAAATATATACTTTCAACTGGCTTCTTATATTGACAGTCAATTATTTCAATTCAAAAGCAAACACAAATTCACCAAATATCTTTTGGTGACCCGGCAGTCAGCGGTCTTAGGTTCATGTATTGCTTTTCTTTTTTTTAAAGAAAGCAACTTGTTTGTAGATCATCATCCATGCATCTCTAGCAAAGGGTTTAAATAAAGTGCACATGAATAGGTATACGAATGATTTCAATGATTTCGAATTATTCACTAGCGAATGAATAGTTCATCGGCAATGTTTCATTGTTCATTTTGAATAAATTGAACAAAACATGCTTTTTAAAGCGAATTATTCTTTCACTATTTCACTTTCGTTAATGATTGATTTTTTTTATCTTTGTTTATATCTCGAAGCTATTGCCGGTTTATATGAACAGTTCCGCTACATAATTAAATATATGTAAAAACACAACAGGGTTCAACATAACACACAGTTCGAAAAATGTTCGTTGATAAATTTTAAGATTGAAAAAGAGGGTTCCTATTTCCTCAAACAAAGATTTTCTAAATTGGTATTGGCTATCTCTTGTTTTAGGCGAAAGCGTACAATAACTATGCACCGTATTTGGTATCATTATCTTATTTGTATTTCCATCAAGTCAGAGTATATATTATATAATTGTCCTAATGTGTAGGAAACTCAAGGATAAAGTCTTTTAATCTATTATCTAAATATATAATATAACTGCCCGAAGTGTAACTCAAAGGTTTTAAAAATGTCATGTGAAGATAAGAAGATGTAGTTTGAATGCCAATGAGAAGACTCGCCACCAGTGACCAAATGGTATACAACGTAGAAGTTAATAACTATCGGTCACCGTACGGCCTTCAACAATGACTAACACCCATACCGCATAAACAGCTATTATATTAAATGCCAAAAATAAAACAATTCAAATTAGAAAACAAACGTCGTGATTAATGTACAAATCAATGAACGAAAACAAACATGCTATACAGCAACAACAATAAAAAATCAGCCACTCAATTTACTGGCTCCTGACTTGGGACACTCTCATATAGATTGTGGCGGGATTGACTATGCTTGCTGGAGCACAAACCCTTTTAACGATCTAAAATTCTAAGCATTTAATTTACTCGAATTATGATGTTGGTTGCTGACGTATTCGGTGAATGTACAAAAAATGTAAAAAATGAAACTGCAATTATGTATCAAAATACATTAAGCGCTTAAAGGCATGTAATATGTGAAATTGTATGAAAACACAGACTATCTAATATTTACTGTTCAGTTGGATTTTAAAGATTTAACATTGCAATTGAAAAAAAATACAGTTACATGTATGTAGTTATGTGCCCTACTGTTTTAACATGACATTAAAGAGCTGTCATCGGTACCAAATTATTTGCATTAAGGTATCGCTGGACGAAGAACGATCTTGCAATACGTATATTTCAATTAATTTTCAGCTAACAAATAAGAAGCATTTCATAGTTAAGGATTGCAAATGATTCAATCATAGGTGATTTGTGTCTGGTTTTTTTTTCTTAATTATGCACCATCTTGGTTGATTTTCTTATTTCTATCACTGTTTTACAAAAGTTTTGCCTGCAATGTTCCTGACATGGGTTTACCTACAAATGTCAGGGATTGGATAGGCCAAAAAAATTGAAGAATTCAGAAAAAATATCATTAAAAAATAAGAATATTATAGAATAATTGGGACCTGAAATTTAAAGAAACTGAAAAAATGAGGAGAAAAAAATCAATTAGTAAAACAATAAAAAATGGAAAATTGACCCAACAAATGGAAGAATGTAGAAAAATAGGCCCTATCCAGACCCTCAAATATTGATTGTTGTGCAAAAACCCAGATAGTTCTTTATTTCTCCTTTAAATTGACCAACTTGTGTACGCAAAGCTCACGCTATGAATGAGACACGATATGAATATGTAACAGGCATTTTCTATATTTGGGCATTTTGTAAAATGACTGAATATTCAGTCAATTTATAAAATGCCTAACGTTGACAGGCATTATACAAAATGACTAAAAATACCTAGTCATTTTGTAAAATGACTGAAATTTTTAAGCAAAATTCTACAAATTGCCTGTTCAGTTTCAGGCAATTTGTAGAAGAAAGTTATAATTGACAAAAGTGGACAAACACCAACATATATTGCAAAGAAAATAACTTATGATTCATTAGAATTAATTTATTTTTCAAAAACCAGCTGGGAAGGGTTGTATATCATATGATGTGTACCTTTTTGTGAACTACATAAAGTACATACTTACTCTGTATTTCAGATACCAGTAGTGAATTTGTGATTTTTTTGTCAAAATGGAAGCGGATAGATTGTTCTGTCAATAGATGTTTTGATAAATAATTTGTTTTTATAACAATCAAGGTTAATTAGAATTTCACCTAAGATTTACCTGTAATTTTTTTTTAAAGCATAACATACTTGGTACACTGTTTAGGTATAATACCTTGTTTATTTGTAATGTTTCTTTTTTAATCAGAGAAATACTTAAAAGTAAAGAAAAAATATGACAAATATTCATTCATTCATTTCTTTATTTCCTCTATCAAGAGATTCAATGATAAATTAATAAATTGGAGTCAGATTTATTTCAAAAACTACTGTTTAAGCTGTCAAATGAAAATGAGTTAAAGTTTCGTTGGCTAAACCATGTTGAATCCATTTTTAATGAAACGGGCTTATCTTTTGTGTGGTTATCTCAAACATGTATTATTAGTGACATTTGGTTAAAGAATACAATCAGAACATCACTCCAAGATCAGTTTCAACAAACATGGTTTTCAAATGTGCAAGCATGTTCGAAGACATTAAATTATCGAATGTTTAAGGATAGTACTTTTTGCTTTGAGAACTATTTTGATATTTTAGAATTTCGTGATATTTATACTTTATGCAAATTTAGAACCATTAACCATAAATTACCCATTGAGATAGGGAGATGGACAAATATTCAGAGAGATAGACGAAATTGTAAATTATGTAACTTTAAAGATCTTGGAGATGAGTATCATTATATTTTGATGCACAACCAGGTAGTCACAACAGTAGAGTGTGGTGATGCAGCCTCCCACCGTCTTCTTGAGTATTAAATCTTTATATATGTATTATAGCTTTGAGAAATTTTGCTGCTCAGGTTACGGATTAAAGAATGGAACTTGTAAAAGTATGTATTTTTATTTCTTTGTGAAATTTCTATCTATTTGAAAATTTGCAGCTTATGATTTAATACTCAGATATTTTTTGTAAGAAATCGCAAAAAATAGTTTCTATTTATTTTGCAGACAACGATTAAATCATTAAAAACACAATCAAACCTCTTCAATTAACAAGGTATTTTCAAATTCTTTCTTGAAAAAAAAGAAACTTTATTACGACGGACCTTATTAGAAAACAGAAAAATGTAAATAATACATGGTTAACCTATATGTTTATGATATTTAATGTCCACTTTCAGTTTCTTATAGAAGAGGTGCGAAAAATACAAGAGGGACAGTCAAACTCATAGATTGAATATAAACTGACAACGCCATGGCTAAAAGTAAAAAGACAAACAGAAAAATAAAAGTACAGAAGCCAAAACTTATGCGCTACTTATGTTATAACAAATCCGGTAAAATTTCCAATTCGGTAGGTCACAATCGTGAAAATGGAACGGTAAAGTAGTTACGAAATAAGGAACAACCAACTCGTGATGGCGTCCGTAAAATTTCAAAAGGGATGATTTCAAATTCCCCATTTTGAACTCTTGGTTTAATAGCTTCCTTGTGAGCAGCAATCCTCTATCAAGGAAAACATGATAAGAAATAGAAGCCCAGGAATATTGTTTCAATTGGGAGATATATACTCCGTATGCAGGCGCTGCTGGATTGTTACTACATAGAAATGAAATATTCACAATCGGGAAGCTGACATTATTTTTCTTTCGTTTAGTTTTGTTTTCAACCGATCCTCATTGTCAATTTATAGATGTAAGTCAAGATATCTGTCGTATCCTTTATCTCTAGTTCGATTGGATAGATTCGTTTAACATAGTCACCAAAGTTTGTATTATTTAGTGAGGGACTTTTATCTTTCTTCTTAAGAAGTTCCTGTAAGTAGTCAGCCTCATAATAATTAAGAAACAAATCGGCAAGAAGAGGGGCACAATTGGTTCTCATCGGAATTCCGACAGTCGATATTCTGGAAATCTTATAAAAGTATACCAATGAGCGCATTAATATTCAATTTCCAATGCATACTCATCGAAAAGTAAATTTTGAAGCAGTTTGTTTACCTAAAAATGGTCTAAAATATTTCGTAATCGCCAAAAGTTTCGTTTCTGCAAATTTGTTTGTTATTTCAGGTAAACAATGACATCAAACTAAAACACTTCATTAAGTTCTTATTGTTTGCTTTGTTAATACACGATTTTCATAGCGACGTCATGTTAAAACAGTTCACGAATACACCAGATGTGCATTGCCAAAATCAACCTATGCATACAAAAAATTAGTATACTAACTTTTATAATGAATTAGCGAGTTGGTAATTAGAAGAAAGTCGATCCGAAGGGTTTGAACCACAACAGTACATTTTATACACTTTATCAACTTCATTTTAATATTTCCTTTCAATACATGGGACAGACTTCGCTTGAAAACACTTTCCATGAATAAATAAAAAAGTAGTTGTACAATGTCTTCATCATACGTTTACAATACGTCTCTATTTTTGTGATAAAATTAAGTAAAAGTTGAAACCAATTGTTGATAATTAATGGCTTTTTTGAATTTTTATGACAATACAATATTGATTTACTCTCCAATTCAATTTGTTTCTTTACAGAATGCGAAGATGGCTACTATTCAGAAAGAAAATTAACATGTAAAAAATGCGCAAAAGGCAATTACGGTGACAAATGTGGAAAAACATGCAATTGTAACAGTAAAGAATGGTACGCATCATAATTATGTTTTTAATTATCACTGGGGTAAAGCTGATGACCGTAACTGCATTCACGGTCATCCCAAGATGTCGGATGAAAAATTAGGTCAGTTTCTGTATTGTCTGTTAAAGTGTTTCTATATCATTTTCTTTACAAATCATACATTGAAACTATGTAAATTTATAAAAGAATCACTCGGAAATCACTAATTACTTCTGAAAAATGTGCATGAAACGGGAAATTCGATTTGAAAAAATCGCCAAGATGACCGTAAATCACAATCGAGATGACCGTAACAGAATCAGCGATTCATAACAAGGCTGACCGTAACTGCTTTTAAGATGACCGTAATTTGTAAATGATGACCGTAACTTTTAAAGGATGACCCTCAATTCAAAGAAATATCCGTATTTATATAACTATCTTTTTGTATCAAATGATTAATCGTGTTGGTATACACATATTAATATGAGAGTTTTATCCTATAGGTAGAAGAAAATAAGACGTGCTTCAAATGCAAAGATTACCATATGTATCTTTTTTTACAGTAGAGGGTTTAATTTTTCAAATGAATTTTCCAAAAGACATGCAAATGAACAGGAAGGGAAAACATGCTACAAAAGCGCGATAAAATGACACCTTACAAGCATAATGGAAAAAAAATGCGGTGCACAGCCCTCAACTGCTCGACAAAAGAATTTTTTGTTTGTTTCTGGGATTCCTTTTAATGACATATAATAAATACACATTTTTAAAAATGCCAAAAAATTGCATGTACACTATTGATATTATATCGTCTTTCATTTTGTCGTGCAAATAAAATAACAGAAATATTTTGAAAATATCATTCGAATAAACTAGTGAAGGTGAGCTCCAGCAAAGTAGATCCTTAAAATAGTATTGTACGAAAAGCGTATCACAAGGCGGAACGTTGTCAATTTGTATATATACAGAAATGTTATTCATACAGTCAGGATTCTACTTCTTCAAAATTATCTCCCCATTACGCCAGTTCATGCTCACAATCGTAGAAATGGAAGCCATTGTAGGGATGACGCACAGCCAATTTTGCTCTTAAAAACGGTATCTCACTTGACCCATATATTTCATCTTTTCGTACTGTCATTTTTTTACGTTATAAAGTCAACCTGTAGCTTTGATATATAATAATGATAGAATCTGAAGCGAGATGCTATATAAAATACTCTTGCTTTGTACGTTTTAAAGACAAAATATACAACCCAAACATGCCCTAACATAAAAAGGTGCACTTGATTTTTCTCTTTTCGATAAAATCGTTACCTGTTTTGGGGAATTTTTTCTTGATTCACATAATGGTAGGGCAGACACGAACATTTCTGAACTAAAAGATTGATATGTTCTCCGTCCGTGATAAAAAAAAATCGGAGGTTATGCATTTTCTACATCCAACTTATAGATACTATATATAAAAAAGAAAATATGGTATTATTGCCAACGAGACAACTATCCAGAAAAGACCAAGATGACACAAACATTAACAACTATAGGTAAGGCCTTCAACAATGAGCAAAGCCCATACCGCATAGTCAGCTATAAAAGGCCCCGATAAAAACCATGTCGTCGACTTGATATCTTATTGTTTTGCATTACTATTTAATAGATACATTGAAAACTTATGCAGATGGTGTTTTTAAAATAAGAAAATTGTCGTTTTATTGGTTTCTATTAACTTTTTAAAATTTTGTTACTATATCAAACATTACAGTTAACATTTATCGGTTTCTCGATAAACACAGAGCTTCGATTCTTTTGTCCTATTTCAAAAGTGTTTCCGCCTGCATATATCAAGACAAATTACGATTTTAATCTGCTTCCTCTGGAACCATACACATGGGCTCGATTACCAAATATTCGTATGTATTATAAATGTTTTTAATGCTCCATTTATTGGCATTATGTTTTTCTGGTCTGTGCGTACGTACGTTCGTCCGTTCGTCTGTTTGTTTGTCCGTTTGTCCAGCTTCAAGTTAAATAAAATTGAAACTTAGTACACATTTTCCCTATGGTATGATCTTTTTAATTCTAATGCCAAATTACAGTTTTATCCCATTTTCATAGTCCACTAAACATAGAAAATGATAGTGTAGATGAGGCATCCGTGTACTAGGGACACATTCATGTTTCTTCAAATTTTCGTCGTATCGCTGTCAATTTGTGTTAAAATTTTAACGTCGATATCAATAAATATTTCATTGTTTACGAGAAATATGCAATTTCCTATCATTGTTATAAATCCTAAATATGGCCAATTATATTATAGTTTAAAAAAAGACAACAAAAAGCTTTGAATACAATACGGATATTTCTTAGAATTGATGGTCATCCTATAAAAGTTACGGTCGTCCTATATAAATTACAGTCAGTCTCTACAAATTACGGTCATCCTTTACAAGTTACGGTCATCTTTTTACCAATCACGGTCATCCTTGTTTTATGTTACGGTCATCTTGAAAATATTTTGATTATGATTTACGGTCATCTTAACGATTTTTTCAACTCGAATTTCCCGTTTCATGCACATTTCTCGGAAGTAATTAGTGATTTTCGAGTGATTCTTTTACAAATTTACATAGTTTCAATGTATGATTTGTAAAGAAAATGATATAGAAACACTTTAACAGACAATACAGAAACTGACCTAATTTTTCATCCGACATCTTGGGATGACCGTGAATGCAGTTACGGTCATCAGCTTTACCCCAGTGATTATGTTTTATCGTAACTCATGATAAATACTATTATTCCGTGTTTTAGAATAAGATTAACAAACTGCTTCAATTGCCTTCCATTTCTTCTATATGAAATTTAAATTATTGGATATTTTCCTCTTTCTTTTGCTGCTTTTATCTTAACCAGGAAATGTAAAGTCAATAACTTGTCAACTTTCCAATTTTATATTTTTTATATTGTGCAAAAAGAGAGATAACTCCAACTTATTTACAGAGAAAACGGCTTTTGAAGCTGTCACTTCCAACCCACATTTGACATGATGATCTGACATGACGTCGTTAGATTTAATTATCTTCACTCTTGACACGGTAGTGTAATTTGACTAAGTAAATGTTAAAAAGACAATGTGAACAACAACAAAAAACGATTCCTAACAAACCAACACATTATAAAAAATAAACATCATACACACAGGAGATCAGTAAATTAAGTTACGGATATATACATATTGAGTAGGCAAAAAGGTAGTTTCTGAACCGGAAAATATAGTAACACAATTTATTCATCAAGAAATATTGATTAGTGTGTCTTATCTATGTGCGGAATATCTTCAGTTCAACTATTTTAATTTTCATATCGAAAGAACTTGCCTACAACCATAAGATAAGTTCTACTAGTATTTACTGTTCCTTAAGAATATTGTTATAATAAAGAGCAATCAAAACGCGTTTCATCTACTAGTATATGCTATAATCAATAAGTGGTACTCCATTCAATATATTATTTGAACGGATTTACATATTTATTTTTAAACTTTAGGTGCGATCACATTGTAGGGTGCATCCCTGGTGACGCAAGAATCAGAGGTGAGTAATATAGTGATAAATTAAATAATGTGATTGCAATTGAAATACGTATCGACGGTTCGAAATAATTCTCAAATACGTAGGAAATTTCAAAGAGTTGTCAGAAGCTGTCTATTGTCTGTTAAAATGTTCAAATATCCTTCTTCCTTTCAAAGGAATCGTGTTGTAAAAGCTTTAGTTTTCTATGTAGTGTATTATAAATGATCGTTATTTTGTTTCTGCAATGTTGTTATATAAAAAGAAGATGTGGTAATATTTGCAATGAGACAACTCTCCGCAAGAGACCAAATGACACAGAAATTAACAACTATAGTTCCCTGTACGGCCTTCAACAATGAGCAAAGCCCATACCGCATAGTAAGCTTTAAAAGGCCCCGAAATGACAAATGGCAATTCAAACAAATAACTAATGGCCTAATTTATGTACAAAAAATGATCGAAAAACAAATATGTCACACATCAACAAACGACAACCATTAAATTACAGGCTCCTAACTTGGGACAGTCACATACATACATATATATATATGTACAAAATAGGGCGGTATTAAACATGTTAGCGGGATACCAATCATGCCCTAACCTGGGACAATGGTATAAACAGTACAACATAAGAACAAACTATAAAAATCAGTGGAAAAAGGCTAGTTGTCTTATTGGGAATCATACCATATCTTCTTTTTTTTTTAAATTAACGCATCATATGGATACATTTATCAAAAACACAAATTGGACGTGGGGGGTACTTCTATATCTTACAACAAAAAGACACTAAATACTGATATGAGAGTACTAGCAGCTACCGATAGCTTGTTCAAAGCCGCTAACAACTACTAGTAATTAAAAAAATCATACATCTAACACTAAATTCTTCTTCAAGTTTTAAGTTTTGAATGTCCCTTCGTATTTCAGCTTTGTTATGGGGTCTCGAATTGTCTATTTCGAATATATACACGTTATCTCGTTTGATTCAATGACTGCATCACTGTGAAATATTCTAATTTCTTATTCATGTATTCTTACTTGTCATTTATATTTGGATTTCAACACTGTGAAGTCACGGTTTTGATTTTTTTTTATATGTTTTATAAGAATCTGAACTTCAAACTTTGGAAATACAATCATGTCATTTCCAAGGCGGAAGACACAAATTTCGTACATGTACCTGTCTTTGTAAAATCAGAGGGTGATTCATGGCATGTCACAGAAGTATTTTTGTTTGCCCTATATCATAAGAACTTTGGAAGATAAGTAAAATTCTGTCTTTATTTCCCCTGTATAATACCCGTTGCCATGGTAACCATCAAAACAATATTTAGCCTGAATATTTGAAAAAGACCCTTTTTGAAAATTTGAAATAAGGGAATTTAAACGCTCATGGAAATTAAGTTAATCAATAAAAAAGCAATTACGGTTTTTACATTGTTAATAGACAAAACCACAAACAACTCAAAAACGTTTAAATTTTGAATTTACTAAATATTTTGTTTCCATAGCAACCATATAAAAATGGGTTAAAATTCGAAAATGAAACATTTCAAAAACTCCTAAATTTTAAATCTGTTTATCTTCAAAGACAAACAATACCATGACATGTCATTGATAAATTTTGAAAGACAACATTCTATATATTTATAAAATAAAAAGAAAGTCGTGTGTTTTTTTTTCTTTTAAAAATTAATTTTAGTAAAAAATAGTCAATTTTCACCAAAATTCAGATTGCCAAACCGATGCATACTCAAACATTTTGAACATAAAAAGCTTAAACATTTCATTTATATGTGCATTTCTGACACAAATTTGGTAATTATAAATGAGAATATATGATTGATAGAGATATTTTGATAGAGAATGAAAACTTTTATCTCTGGGCAAGGTGCTCTCCCTTTTTTTCTGAAAATTTGAAAGATTTATGTGAACATTTTGTGCATTGAAGCAAGAAACTTCTCTAAAGTGTAAGGGCAATAACAGAAACCCATGTACCATTTTTAGATATTAGATTTTTTTCAGAAATTGGGAAAGTGTCAAAGAGACAACAACCCAACCAAACAAAAGAAAACAGCCAGAGGCTGGTGACTGAATGAAGGATAGCTGCGTCCAAATATACACTTGTGCATATTGAATTAAAAAAAAAAATATCATTAGATGCTATTTCATGGTCTTACAGTATATTTCAATGAGTGGCTTAAAAATTACATTTCAAAGTTCTTTGTAGCTGTCATATTTCCTTCAAAAGCAATAAAAGCATTTTACCCCTATGTTCCATTTAGCCAGAGTGGCTTAGTTTCTTGACGTACAAGGAAATTTTATACTAGATACTCCTAGGTTTGGCTGAAATTGATTCAGCAATTTCAGGAAAAGATTTTTTAAAGTAAGCCAACTAGATGAGCAAATTGTGAAAACATTATTCAAAGGGCAATAATTCCTTAAGGGGTCAATTTTCAATTTTGGTCATATAAACTTATATGTAGATCTTACTTTGCTGAACTTTTTTGCTGTTTACAGTTTATCTTGTTCGTTAATAATATTCAAGAGATAATAACCAAAAACTGCAAAATTTCCATACAATCAACAATTAAGTGTCAGCAACCCCAAACATGGGTTGTTATTTTCATTTGAAAATTTTAAGGCTTATGTTTGAGATATAAGCCAAACACTGCATGTTACCCCTAATAGGCTATGTTCTATTTTTAGCCATGGCGGCCATGTTTTTTTTTAAATAATAGAAATTTAAGCACAAACTTCATTCCAGATGTCCTAAGGATCGTATTTAGGCAAAATTTTGTAAGGATGGTTTCCATGACAACCAAGATTCAAAAGAAAAAAAAATAATACATAAAACTCATTTTCATACCCTACCGTCTTCAAAAACAAAATATAAAGACATTTGAAGAGGGGTCATGAATCGCCTATCAACAGGAACTTGATTCATATAAAGACAGGTACTTAACACAGAAAGCATTGTCCCATGTAGGTCCTACGTATAGACACTTTATCAACTCAATCGATTAAATTATAAAGTTGAGACGTCTTTATTTTCTTGCAGAAGAGAACAAGTCAAGTCACAGCAACTCTAAAAACCCACCTACCACATCAAGTAAGCGCTTGTATATTTACATATTACTTTCAATTTTTCGAGACATTGAACTGTAAATGGTCAAATCAATATAAATACAAATCTGCTGGAAGTGTTCATATACATGACACACAATGTGCATTCCGACCAAATACATAAAATAAACAAATTTAGAGAAACTAATGTAGCCATGTATACAGGCGATGTTTTCTAAAAATGATGTGTTGAAATGTTCATCAGTACAATTGTTTTTAAACATCAATTTTTTTTTAACAAATACCTTTGAAGCAGGTTGCCATGGTTACCTGTCTGCCTGTCTGTCTGTCTTTCTGTCTGTCCGTCTGTCTGATCTGTCTGTCTGTCTGTCTGTCTGTCTGTCTGTCTGTCTGTCTGTCTGTATGTCTGTCTGTCTGTCTGTCTGTCTGTCTGTCTGTCTGTCTGCAAATAAGTTTTCCACTTTTTTCTTCCGGCTTGAAGGGATTGAGTTGATATTTTAATTAGTTTATTGTTTTATCATGACAAGTTACAGATCAAGTTCGAATTTTGTTGTAGCTCTGATAATTTTGTGCAGAGTTATGGTCCTTTGACTCAAAAATTTCACTCAAATAATCAGTTTTTCGTTATGCTTGAAGATATTCATTTGAAAATTAGTATAATAGCTTTATCGTGACAGGTTACAGATCATCAGCGAATTTTGTTCTGGTCTGATGATTTTGTGCAGAGTTATTGTCCTTGAACTTAGAAAATTCACTTAAGGTGGTACCTAACACTACAGGGAGATAACTCTGTAAATTCAGCTTAACGTTTGAATTATGTAGTGTTGTTAAGGGAATATTAAGCTTCTAAATATATTTTGCTATGGAAACAAAATATTTGAGCTTAATATCAATGATCAAAATTAGTGTTTGTCAAACTGCTATATAACCAGTGTATATTTTCTGATAAATTGGTTGGTTCAAATTTTTTGAATTTTTTTTTTTTTTTTTGTCAAAGGGTCAAAGTAAATACTTTGTCAAAATTTTATGAAAATTAAACGAGCCAAATAAATCTTAGTGAAGGTGTTGGGTACCACCTTAATTTATCAATTTGAACACTTTTTTTATCATGATTGAAGATATTGACTTTATATTTGTTACGTGTAAGTTTACACCATGAAAAATTATAGATCAAGTTAGAATTTTGTTCCAGTACAACGCATTTTTAACCGGTAGAAAACTATGTCTTGCCATGCAATACTCACAGAATGCTTGTTCAGTAGTCTTATTTATATATTTTAGAGTTTATTGTGAAGTCCATTCATAAACTAGTATATTGTTTAGGGGTCAACTTCAGCCCGACTCCATGTGCAGGATTTTCTAGCTGTGTTGAGGACCCACTGATGATCCCTGACTGTGTTCTGCTCTTTGGTCGGGCTATTGTGTTTTTGAAACATTACCCATTTCCATTCTAAATTTGAATATTTACACATACATTTTATAATCGAATCAGTACTTTAATTTATAATACGTTGACAAAGTTTA
This sequence comes from Mytilus galloprovincialis, assembly GCF_965363235.1. Classification (NCBI taxonomy): domain Eukaryota; kingdom Metazoa; phylum Mollusca; class Bivalvia; order Mytilida; family Mytilidae; genus Mytilus; species Mytilus galloprovincialis. The sequence goes on along the minus strand of NC_134845.1, from coordinate 54,544,221 downwards.
TATATAGGCGGCATAAATGTGTAGAAGATGCTAATATGTATCAATCAAACGAATTCTATCTATTCTAATTGTCAATGAGTAAAAAAAACTGAGAGGATAGCACAAACTAAAAAAATGGGCGATACTGGTACAATAGACAGGTCAAGCATATACTACAATCCACACACCCCTGTCCTTGCACATTTAATCATAGTCAAAGTGTAATCAAATTACTTATAAAGGGGAAAGGACACTAACAGTGACCCTAATAACTTGATTTTCGTGCGTTTAAACAAATGCAAACATGGCTAACTTGTGGTGATGAAACTTAAGAACTTTAACATAGCTAAATATTTTCAAAACATTTTACACATAGAAAAACCTGTTTTCACTTTTTTATCATGACTAAATGTTTTGATAATTTGTATTTTGTATACTGACAATTAAGGTGGTACCTAACTTTACAGGGAGATAACTCTGTTAAATCAGCTAAATGTTTTAATGACATTGTATTGTTAAAGAAATAATAAGCTTCTCAATGACCGACATTAGTGTTTGTCAAAAACCATATTTTTCCGAAAATGTGTCTGATTTTTGTCAAAGTAATATTTTGTAAAAAAATTATTAAATTTTAAACGAGCCGAATTAATTTTGGTCAAGGTGTTAGGTACCACTTTAAGATATATCATTTCTATTTTAGATAATGGTGATGTTGTCATCTACATGACATGTGTTGCAGTTGGTAGCGTTTTTGTTGTTGTGGGTGGTCTCCTAGTGAAGAACAAAGAGGCCATATGTAGAATCAAGTCCGGAGACAGTTCAGTGAAACATATTATTCACCACTTCAAACAACCGTGCATCAATGATGCACATAAACAAAAGGATGCAGAAAGATTGTATGATGAAATAAATGAGAAATACATGATTAACTTCGATGGTGAATAACATTCTGAGCATATACAAAAAATACTTGCATATTACACTTCAGTTGATTATTATTCATGAACTTTGAATCAAGTAAAACATTGTCTTTAAAAAAAAAGATTTTTTCAATAAAAAAAATTACATTTTATTATAATCATTATTTTTGTCAATCGATATATGTACATGTACATCACAATATGAGTTTTCTCGTTTGTTTTGAATTTGTCATGTCGTGGCTTTTTATAACTTATATGTCATGGGTTTTTTGTTCATCCTTCTGGAAGGCCACGCGATTTAACTCTCTCTGTTAAAAATGTATAGAGTTTTCTCATTGCTATTCAACCACATCTTCTAATTTGTATAATAACACACACAAACTGTCTGGTCTTACGGTTATAAATATTACTTCTAGATCATGTAATATAAAACTATGTAATTATTTTGATTTTGAATTTTCTTTTTGCACAATTATTTTGCATTAATTTCCAGACATAAACAACTACTATGAATTTTAAAGTCTTTATGGTGGATTATAAGTAAGCAGCAAATCTACCACTTATTGTAACAAAAAACGAAAACTCTGTAAAAAACTTAAAGACATTTCAAAGCGATTTAAAAATTATCTGCGAGAGGTTAAACAAATATAGAAAGATGAGGTATTCGCCGCATGAATTATGTAAACTTATTTTTTTCTGATCCTAAATGATCAATAAAAAGAAAAAGAGATTCGGAATATACATCATTCCGTTAGGAAACCAACGACAATAAATAAAAAATCACCATCAAGACGGCAACAAACAGTCTCCAACAAGTGACATTTTTTTACAAACTTAAACATCAAATTCGCAAGAGACTGTCACAAAACACATGATGATATCAGATAAGACAACTACTGTCGGGTTCTTGTTTAAGTATAGGGTCATGAATAAGATTTATATAAAAATTAAAAGACGTGATATGAATGCAAATAAGACAACTGTCCACAAGATGGTGTAAAAATTAAAAACTATAATAGGTCACTGTACGGCTTTTAAGCCCTTTATTAATGAGTAAAACCCATACCGCATAGTTACCGATAACAGGTTTTGACAAATGTAAAACAATTCAAAAGAGAAAAACTAACGACCTGATTTATGTACAAACTAATGAACGAAAAAATATGATACATGTTTACAGCAATGAATGACAACCACTGGAATGACAGGCTCGGCCTGGCTTGGAACAGCCACATATACAATGTGGCACGGTTAGACATGATAACGGATACCTACCCCATTAACAATCAAAAATATAAACAAGCGATAAAAATCAGTTGAAAAGGGCAACACAAAGACACTAAATACAGATCTAAAACAATATGCAGTTAATGACAGCTAGTTCAATGTCAATAGCAACTAAAAAAACGTATTTCCTGCCAAGTGGCACACAATAGTATAATATAATTCCTGGTACATAGGGATTAAGGTAGCCTCATTTAAATTTTCACCACTTTGTAGCACGGCCCAAAATCCTACACATACAGTTTACTGAAGTACTTATATTACAACATGTATAATATCAAAATATAAACTTGAATATGTATGATGACTATGTGGTATGGGCTTTGCTCATTGTTGAAGGCCGTACGGTGACCTATAAGTGTTAATGTATGTGTCATTTTGGTCTCTTGTGGATAGTTGTCTCATGGGCAATCATACCTATCTTCTTTTTTTGTGTTTACCTTTTTGGCTACCATTATAAACCCGACCACTAGTGTGTGTATGTCTTTTATCATGCAGACCCTGGCCAGTCAATACCAATATCAAAAAACATTAAAATTTTTTTTTCGCATGTATATATATATTTCTGTTGTCGGAATCAGCCATGATAGCATATGCCTTCTCATTGGGAATTACTAGTACCCCTAAATCATTTCGTCTTCTCACAGTTCAGTGGCAATGTAAATTTTAAAATATCAATGTGAATTATAATTAATTATACAATCATATATATATCTCTGTTTCCAATTGATCAATGTTTTTGCTTTAAATGAATGTTTTATGTAGTGATCTCAAATGTAGGTATCCGTTCGTTCCGGCCCCAAACCGATCCGGCCCCAAGTCAATCCGGCCCAAGTCGATCCGGCCCACGTCGATCCGGCCCCAAGTCGATCCGGTCCCATAATAAAATATGAATAAACTATATTCACTATATGGACGAATTTGTCACAAATTTGAACAATATAAACGGAATTTGCAAAAAGTGTCGATGATGGATGACAACAGGTAAAGTGAAGTATTGGAGTACATTTGTACCAGTTAAAGAACTATTTTAAATCGATACGAAACTGAGTGGTATTGTGTCTGTGTGTATAGCAGCTCCAACATATTTTAAAATGTGAAGATATTTTCCAAGTTGACTTTGAATGTCATGGCGATTTTTATTTTATTTACTTCTCACACAGAGTAACTAAATAAATATTTACAGTCCAATGAAACCGTTAAAATTTAACTCATCATAATGTCTTGTTTAACCAAATCATTAGTCTATAAGGGTCATTTTCAAAAAATGTAGATATTTGTGTAAGTAACATATGCAGTTGATTTCTGGACAAATATTTTTAAAAAATCATGTTTTTTTCTTTTCGTAATTCAACAATGAAATGTAAGAAATAATATCTAAACAGAAAATATCGCATATCTACAATTCTATGTGATAACATATGCATTTCAAGTTGCTAGGTATGCTTGAAAATGCATGTAAGTGCGCCGCAGTATGATAAAGATATACAAAAATCTTTGCATAATACTGAATATTTTGTTTCTGCTTTGGTGTGTTATTTTTCTATTCATTTACTTCTTTTGAATTTAGAAACTTTAAAAAAAAAAAGCAACTATCTACGAAAAAAATATTAAAATAGTTGTGTTAGGTGTTGCGTTTTAATTTGTCACTTGTGTTACTTTGTAAAACAAAATTAAAGTTCGGGTTATCTCTCTTTATGAATTTAAATCAAAAATAGTTTCTCCCGGTAGCAGCACTTCCTCTTTTGAATTATGGGTAGTTTAGCAGACAACATGATGCAGTTTTAACATCAAACTTGAGTTTAAAGGTATGTACAGTTATAGCATAACTTTTATTTTTGTCCACAATGTTATTGCAATAATAAGCAGTCTACAAATTAAATTCATATTCTTTTTATGACCAGTGTTTTTGTTTTAGAACACTTACCATGACAGAAGATAAATCATGCTGTCAGGGAGAATATATTTCATAAAAAGTGCAATTTACATGACCGTATGTCACTTGTGTTACTGTCATTTGTGTTACCATTAAAAGAGTAACATAAATGACAAAATTGGTAACACAAATGACAAATCAATAGTTCTTTCTAAGTTATTAAATGAAAAATTATCAATTTAGCAAGATGATAACGATAAACATACCATTTACACTAATTTTTATCGGAGTTATAATGAATTCTTTGTCACAAAAGTTGTTTATCCTATAATAATAGAAAAAGTAACACAAGTGACAAATGCAGTAACACAAATGACATAAAACAGTCAGATTTATCATAATAATGTTTTATTTGTTTTATTGATAAATATTTCTTCTACATATTTTCAGGAAATTTAGAATGGTACTCACAAATGCAGAAAAACAACGTCGCTATCGACAAAAACGAGACGCAGATCCTTTTAAAAGGGCAGAACACCAGGCAAAGTGCAGAGCGAAATATCAACAAGATTTTGCAGTAGGAAAGTTGAAACATATTAATGACATGACGCATAGAGAACAGCGTAGACAAAGAAAAGAATGGAAGAAAAAAAAGATAGCAGAAAGAAAAAGAAAGGCTAACAATCATGCTCAAATTCTTACGCCTCCATCCTCTCCTGTGCCAGGTCCGTTAATACATGTACCTGATCCAACTCCACAGATCGGTCTTCACAATACACGGAGAAAGAAAAGAAGAATAGCAAAATGCTATAGAGACAATATGAAATTAAAAGATCAACTTGAAGCAGCAAGACGACTCAATCAAAAGCTATACGTCCGACTAAGTAGACAAAGGAAGAATTCACCTTTAATGAAATGTCCTGATACACCAAGAACCAAAACAAACAAATTATTACGGAATTGGGACACCGAAAATAGGAAAATGAAGGGAAGTAGACGAAATAGACGAAAAATGAAAAACAAGGCAAAGAAAACTCTTATGCTTCAACTTTCGTTGAGTGATGAACTGAAGACAAAATAAGGTCGAGCTAAAAGACAGCAACAGAAGTATCTAGCAGAGTTGACTCAGGGAAGACTGCTTAAGAAATATAAGTTAATAGACAAAGCAAGAGAAGAACTTAAAATGAAAGCTGGTACAACTCGTTTTAAGAAAGGGTCCTTGTCATACAGACTCGAACCGAAAAGTTTTGAATTCTATGAAAGAGACGACAACAGCAAGATAACACCTGGTATGAAGGACACTGTGACTAAAAATGGTGTGACAAAACAAAGGAGAATATTAAATGACACTGTAGAAAAGTTACATGAGAAGTTCCTGATTGAAAATACAAACATAACTCTAAGCTACACAACATTTAGTCGACTTAGACCATTCTGGGTTCAACCCCCAAAAGAATCTGATAGGGACACCTGTGGTTGTAAGAAACACGAGAACATGCAGTTTCTTGTAGACTCACTATTCAAATTACAACATGTCGAGTCGAAATCTCTTTCTGATCTGATAAAAACTTTCAGTTGTGACATAAAAGATTTGGATTGCATGTATGGAAAATGTGAGAAATGCAAAGAAATAAATATCATTACAAACGATCAGGGAGACAACAATCCTGGCTGCAATGGAAAACAAAGAAGGAGAAAAGAAATATTAAAGGTGACGAGAAAGAAATCACTTTGACCGTCAAGGAAACAGTCACAGATAGCATTCATGTGTTGATGGATACCTTTTCTACAGAGATGCAAAGGTTCAAAATACACGCATTCAACATAGCAAATCAGATGAAACATTACAGAAATATCAAAGAAAAATTAAAGCCAAACGAAGCACTCGTTCACGTCGTTTTTGCTGAAAATTTCCAATGCAAATTAGCAAATGAAATACAAAGCATGCATTTTGGGGCATCGAACAAGCAATTAACACTTCACACTGGAGTCTTTTACACTTCATTAAGTTCACAAACATTTTGCGCAGTGTCAGATAGTCTAGATCACAATCCTTGCTCGGTTTGGGCATTTATGGACCCTATTTTGGATAAACTTCTACAAGCCAACAAGGATGTTGACACTGTGCACTTTTTTTAGCGATGGTCCGTCAACGCAATACAAGCAGAAGGGCAATTTCTTACTTTTTACGCACGAAACGACAGTCAGAAATTTATCTCCATGAAAGTGGACACGGAAAAGGAGTGCCAGACGGTGTAGGTGGAGCGCTGAAAAGACGAGCAAAGGACCTGGTGCTTCATGGGAAAGATATAATGAGTGCCAAGTCTTTTGTAAAGAACTTCCAGGATTCTGCCGTATTTGTGTATGAAGTAGGACAGCAAGAAATAGACAATAAGGCAATAATGTTATCAAAGGAAACACTCAAACCCGTTCCAGGAACGTTAAAACTTCACCAAATATGATACTCTGGATATGGAAATATACTGTACAGAGAAGTTAGCAGCCGGTTCGTTATTCGATATTCGATATTCAATATCCAACCGCTGCTAGCGGTCGGTTGGAAATTCAAATTTTAGTTGAAAATCATAAAAGATATACTTAATAACATTCAAGCATGATTTTCATAGTTTAGAGGACTGACAAGATACGTAGAAAATCGTTTCATGACCTCTTCTAACTGCCGTAAATTCTCGAATATAAACCCTTTTCTAACTGGCAAATTTCTCTTTATGAAATATAGATTTGTGTCAATAAAAAAACTTTGAAAATGTACTTTTATATATGATATTTCTTAAAACAAAAAGTAAAACCGATCAAGCTAGAAACATTTTGAAATATAAATAGAAATATTAATGGAAAGCCCAAAAGAGAAATATATAGTGAAAATCTACCTGAGACCGCTTAAATGAGGGTGAGACCCCCCTGGTCTTTCAATGTCCATAAAATTCAACCGGCGTTTTGCATTTGCGCCGATCTGCATTTCATTTGCGCCGATTTTTTCTTTCATTTGCGCCGATTTTTCTTTTCATTTGCGCCGATTTTTTTACAGGTAAATAACAGGTAAATTACAGGTGAAATAGTATAAGAGGATGTGGTATGAGAGCCAATGAGACACCTCTCCATCCCAGTAATGTTATTTTCATTTATCATTAAAGACTTCTTCCGTTAGCGAGTTGTACATGTTGTTATGATATTGTAATTATTATGTTTATTTATGTTGGCCTAATTTGTGTTGTATGGCCTGATAGTTGTTTACCAAATAATCTAATAACTGTGCAGTTTAGGAATCACTGGAACAATCACAGAATGATTGGAACTTTCTAGAATGATCCTTATAAAAGATGCGTAATTTAAACTTCTACGTTATTCCAGAAACTTCCGTTGTAACTTTCCAGGATTTTCCACAATGTTCCATTATAGAGTGTTCTAGAATTTCCATGACAACACTATATATACAGACACTAAAGTTAAACTCTCATAATTAAACTTGGACATAGACATTGATAGACATTAGTATTCACAGCATTTGGATTGACACTTTTATTCTACAAACAACATCATACTGGATTGTGACATTAGTAGTGAACGTAATATTCAAATTGGATTCCGAAAGATTTCCGGATACAGATAAAGATAACAGATTGGACTCATATTTTGACAGTTAAGTTAACAGTAATATTTGTGTAATACCTTTTGTAAACTTTTGTATATTAAATATTGTTAAATTTTACTATTGATTTGTGTCTTTTGTTGGCTACAATTTAAAGGCGATTTCTGGCCGTAACAGAAATTGGGGGCTCGTCCTGGGATCTTAAAAATATTTTATTCAAAATTTGTTTAATATTTTTATTATAACTAGCCAACAAAATTCTACAAAATGGCATTTGATGCTGGTAAATTTTTGAAAACGCCAGACCTGGAGAGTTTTGATAATTTAAAGAAAGAGGAATTAGTGTTGCTTGCTAAAGAACTGAAATTAGTTTTTAAAGTATCTATGAGAAAACAAATTATAAAAAATTTGGTTATAGACAAATTAGTTGACGCAGAAATTTTAGGTGAAGAGGCTCTTGAACTTAAGGTCGAAAATATTGACGCCTTTAAATTAAAACAGCTTGAATTAGAACATGAACTCAAACTAAAAGAATTGGAAATGAAGGAGATGGAGAAAAGAAAAGAAGATGAATTTAAATTAAAACAAGCAGAACTGGAAATGAAGGAAAGGTTGGAAATAGAGAGAAAAGAAAAAGAAGATGAATTTAAATTAAAAGAACTGGAAATGAAGGAGAGGGAGAAAATAAAAGAAGATGAATTAAAATTAAAAGAACTTGAAATGAGAGAAAGGCTAGAGATGGAAAAACTGAAAATTGAAATGGTCAAAGAAGAAAGCAACACTAAAGTCCAGTCGAAATCAGATTATTTTGATGCAGCAAAAAATATAAGTTTGGTTCCGAAATTTTGTGAAAAAACAGTTGATAAATATTTTCCACAGTTTGAGAAAATTGCTAATAATTTGAAATGGCCAATGCCGTATTGGACTACGATGCTGCAAAGTGTTTTTGAGGGTAAGGCAGCTGAAATATACTCCGCACTTCCATCAGAAAAAAGTTCTGATTATGACACTGTGAAACAGGAAATTTTGAAAGCCTATGAGCTAGTACCAGAAGCATATAGACAGAAATTTAGATCTTATAAAAAGTTTGATTCGCAAACCTATATGGAATTTGCTCGGGAAAAAGAAGATCTATTTGATAAATGGCTTACTTCAAAGAAAACAAAAAACAATTTTGATCAACTAAGACAATTGATGTTATTAGAAGAGTTTAAACAATGTGTTCATTCAGAATTAAAAACACATTTAGACGACAAAACTGTTGAGTCAATACATGATGCGGCTGTAATTTCAGATAATTATACTCTTTCACATAAAAGAAGTTTCAAGAGTCAAAATGTTAATACTTCCAGTGGAAATTACAAAAATCAAAGCACTGAGCGTACTGATAGTAAGCCTGTTCCACAGAATAAGAGTCAGTCCAGTTATAATATGTCTAGTCCAAAATTTGATACTTTTGAGAAGAAGTCACTGACTTGTGCTTATTGTAAGAAGATTGGTCACCTGATGGCTGATTGTTTTAGACTCCAGAAGAAGAATGAACGAGATAATAAGCCGAAGACCAGTGCTTGTACGACACCTTATATTACCAGTACATTGGAATGTCCTGCGAGTCAGGCTTTTAAGTCCAGTTTTTGTGATTATATGGAGGAATATAAACCCTTTATGTCTGATGGGTTTGTTGCTATTGTTGATGATACCACTCTTCAGCCTATTAAGATTTTACGGGACACTGGAGCTTCTCAGTCTTTATTGTTAGAAGGTGTGTTGCCTTTGTCCGAGAAGACTTCTGTTGGTGCCTCCGTTTTGTTACAAGGTGTAGAGTTGGGTTGTATAGATGTTCCTCTCCATCGTATTTATCTGAAGTCAGATTTGATAACTGGACCAGTTGTTGTAGGTGTTCGTCCTAATCTCCCTGTTGAGGGTGTTACCTTATTGCTAGGAAATGATCTAGCTAGGAACAAAGTGGTTGCTGAACCAATTGTTACCAATGAACCGGTGGTGGATGTTAAATCACCTGAAGATGATGCTGAATTGTATCCAGCTTGTGTTGTTACTAGGGCGATGGCTAGAAAACAACAAAATGAGAATTTGCAAGAAGACAAGTTTGATTACATGGACCTTTCTGACACTTTTATAGCTGATATTGAAGATCCTGGTAACTCAGAAAAGGCTATTATAAAACCACCTAGTGTTAACAAAAATGTTATTATGCCATGGCCAGATGTAAACAGCCATTCATTAGACCGAAATAATTTACTCGAAGAACAACATAAAGACCCTGAGGTTCTTCAGCTCAGCCAGAGGGCTCAACCACAGGAGGAAGCAGACAAAGTGGCCGAATGCTATTACCATCAGGACAGTATTTTAATGAGGAAGTGGAGGCCTCCTGATGCTACCCCAGAGGAGGAATGGAGAGTGCTATACCAAGTGGTGGTGCCTAAAGTTTATAGACAAGAAATTATTGGTCTTGCCCATGACACCCCCTTGGCTGGACACTTAGGTATAAGGAAGACTTGCCTTAAGATATTGCAGCATTTCTACTGGCCCAGACTTCGAAATGATGTCGCAGAATACTGCAAATCATGCCATATATGCCAGGTTGTTGGTAAGCCTAACCAGAAAATACCACCAGCACCACTTCTGCCTATTCCAGCCTTTGACGAACCTTTCAGCAGAGTTCTAATTGACTGTGTTGGACCTTTACCAAAGACCAAGACTGGAAATGCATATTTATTGACAATCATGTGTACATCTACCCGCTTTCCTGAAGCTATTCCGCTCAGAAATATCAAGACACCTTCTATCGTCAAAGCTTTGATCAAATTTTTCACATTAGTAGGACTTCCTAAGTCTATACAGTCCGACCAGGGATCAAATTTCATGTCAGGTTTATTTCAGCAAGTCGTATACCAGTTAGGGATTGCTCAGTACAGATCAAGTGCTTATCATCCAGAATCTCAAGGTGCCTTAGAACGTTTTCATCAAACATTGAAGAACATGATTAGAACTTTTTGTCTTCAATTTGACAGACACTGGGATGATGGAGTTCACTTTCTACTTTTTGCAGTCCGAGAGGCTGTTCAAGAATCCCTTGGATTTAGTCCCTTTGAGTTGGTATTTGGCCATACTGTAAGGGGACCGTTAAAATTGATTAAGGAAAAGTGGCTTACTGAACATACTGACTTGAATCTTTTAGACTATGTATCTAGATTTAAAGAAAAATTGTATACTGCTTGTCAAATTGCTCAGAAAAACTTAAAAAATGTACAGAACAAGATGAAAATTTGGTATGATAAAGATGCCAGGGATAGAGTTTTTGAGCCTGGTGATAAGGTACTTGTATTTTTGCCAGTCCCTGGACATCCTTTACAGGCTAAATATTGTGGTCCTTATACAATAGAGAGTAAAATTAATGATTTGAATTATATTGTAAAAACTCCAGGTCGGCGCAAACAAAATAGAGTGTGTCATATTAATATGTTAAAACCATATTTTGAGCGTACTAATGTACTATGTGATAGTAAACCAGTTGCCACTTTAGGCATGGTTAAATTTGAGAACAATCATGACAAACCAGATGTAATTGAACCAACTTTTAGTTGTAAAACTATGGAAGAGACAGTCAGATTGAAAAATTCAGAAATTTTGTCAAATTTAGATTCAAAACTTGCACATCTGTCTTTTGATCGTAGAGAAGAAATAAAAACTTTGGTATTTTCTTTTAAAAATCTTTTTCCAGATGTGCCAAACAAAACCACTGCTGTTTGTCATGATGTTGATGTAGGAGATGCTTCTCCAATTAAGCAACATCCTTATCGGCTCAATCCACTCAAACTTGAAGTTATGAGAAAAGAAATTAAATATATGCTTGACAATGATATTATTGAGCCGAGTAACAGTGAATGGAGCTCTCCTTGTCTCCTTGTGCCAAAACCAGATAAAACTTTTCGTTTCGTGACTGATTTCAGAAAAGTAAATTCAGTCTCAAAATCTGATTCCTATCCGATTCCAAGGATAGACGATTGTATTGACAATATTGGTCAAGCAAAATTTGTGAGCAAATTTGATTTATTGAAAGGTAATTGGCAAGTTCCATTGACACAGAGAGCTCGTGAAATATCAGCTTTTGTTACACCAGATGGCTTATTTCAATATACTGTAATGCCATTTGGCATGAAAAGTGCTCCAGCTACATTTCAAAGAATGATCAATAATGTTATAAAAGATTTAGACTGTTGTTATGCTTATATTGATGATCTTATTGTATGTAGTGATAGCTGGGAACAGCATTTAACACATTTGTATGATACTTTTGATAGATTGTCATATTCAAATTTGACTGTTAATCTTGGTAAAAGTGAATTTTGTCAGGCCACTGTTTATTATTTAGGGCATACAGTTGGCCAAGGTCAAGTAAAACCTATTATGGCTAAAGTGGAAGCTATTTCCAAATTTCCACCTCCTACAAATAGAAAACAACTTATGAGATATTTAGGCATGATAGGATTTTACAGGAAATTCTGTTCAAATTTTGCTACTGTTGTTCAACCATTGACTCATCTTTTACGGAAAGATTCTAAATTTATCTGGAGCGGAAATTGTCAAAAAGCTTTTGAAAATAGCAAATCACTTTTAATTAATAGTCCAGTTCTGATTACTCCAGACTTTGAAAAACAATTTAAACTTGCCGTTGATGCAAGCGATGTAGGAATAGGAGCTGTTTTATATCAAGAGACAGATGATAATGTTGAAAAACCTATATCATATTTTTCCAAGAAATTAGATGAACATCAGAAAAAATATTCAACTATTGAAAAAGAGTGTTTTGCAATGTTGTCAGCACTTCAACATTTTGATGTATATTTGAATCCCACTGTATATCCTATTCTTGTTTATACTGATCATAATCCTCTCACCTTCATGCATAAAATGAGAAACAAGAATCAGAGGTTGACTAGGTGGAGTTTATTGTTACAGGAATATGATGTAATTGTAAAACATATTAAGGGTAAAGATAATGTAATAGCTGATGCTTTATCTAGAGCTTATTAAATCACTTTGTATATATTATGTATTTTTGTTCATGTTATTCATGATAAGTTTTTGTTACACTAAAACTTCTTTCAAGGTTTTGTTTACCAAATAATCATATAACTGTGCAGTTTAGGAATCACTGAAACAATCACAGAATGATTGGAACTTTCTAGAATGATCCTTATAAAAGATGCGTAATTTAAACTTCTACGTTATTCCAGAAACTTCCGTTGTAACTTTCCAGGATTTTCCACAATGTTCCATTATAGAGTGTTCTAGAATTTTCCATGACAACACTATATATACAGACACTAAAGTTAAACTCTCATAATTAAACTTGGACATAGACATTGATAGACATTAGTATTCACAGCATTTGGATTGACACTTTTATTCTACAAACAACATCATACTGGATTGTGACATTAGTAGTGAACGTAATATTCAAATTGGATTCCGAAAGATTTCCGGATACAGATAAAGATAACAGATTGGACTCATATTTTGACAGTTAAGTTAACAGTAATATTTGTGTAATACCTTTTGTAAACTTTTGTATATTAAATATTGTTAAATTTTACTATTGATTTGTGTCTTTTGTTGGCTACAATTTAAAGGCGATTTCTGGCCGTAACAATGTGTTATGAATTGTCAATCATAACATGTATGGGGGCAAGGGGGGTCCCCATAACAGCAAAACAGTGAATTGATTTGGTGAAAAACAGATAACAAGGAATTGAAAAGGGATAATAACAGATAACAGTAAATGAAATATGAAAATAAATCTGCTCAGGACCAATCCAGTACTTAGTATATAACTTGTGGTATGGACCTAGAAAATTGTAATTTGTGTAAACAAGGAATTGTATATTTAAACCTTTTAAATATTCAATTCATTGGTGTAAACAAGACGGTTCGGCCGTTGAGGCAGTTCTGACTTGGTTGATTTTTTTCCGTAACTTGTACAATAAGTTAAAGTATGATTGTTGAATTTTTCTGAACGAAATTACTAGTTTCTGTTTTTTGATATAGGGATATTTTTAATCTAGGGAATTTGAGGGATCAATTGTTAATGATTTAGGTTTTTTTATTTAATTTTTGAAAATAGTGCAGCCAGTGACACTTTATTATAAATTTGACTTTTAGATTTTTTTCTTTTGAAAAGCAATATATATATACTTTACAAGTAATAAAAAAACATTGATGCACAATATATTTTTTTTATTTAATGACCTCATGATAAAACTTACTTATAAAATACAAAAATACCCAGATAAGTGGAGACAGGACATGTAACTGAAACACGCATGCCAGTTATGGTTCTTCTGATAATAGAAATTGCCTCAAGTGACAATTCTGATAGTATAATAGAATTTGGACCTAGTGAAAATTTGGATGACACCAAGTGAAACACCAATCATGCATCTTATGTGAAATTATAGAATATGGAAAATTTGGGTACATCATTGGAGAAGCTGTAGGATTTTAAAAAGGGTATTTGTTGAAAAATTAAACTGAAGACACATCTTTATTTGCATCAATGGTTTCAGAGCTTCAATTTTCGCCATGTGAAGCAGTTAAAAAGCTTTTAAAAATATGGAGGTCAGGGTTCTCTTTCATGTAAATGAAAAGAGAGGGAGTAGCACTTAATATAAATGCTAAAAGAAAAAGATGTTGTATAATTTCAAAAGCCATAATTCAAATCCATACCACTTAGTAATGTAAAACAATTCAAAGGAGAAAACTAACTGCCTAATTTATCCACAAAATAGTAAATAGTAAATAGAAACTTAGTAACACAGTAACAAACTGCAGCCACTGAATCCAGGCTCATGACTTGGAAGTAGGCACATACAGAATGTGACTGCGTCAACGTTAGCATGCTAGTTGGTGTCCAATCCTCCCCTAATCAGGAACAGTGGTGTAACAGTACAACATAAAGATTATTATGTGGTCATTGAATAAAAAAAATCTATAGGGTGTATCACTGCTTTTTTTATAACAAAATCCATACTATAAGTTATTGTACAAGTAATAAGTGAATTATAATTTGTACAAAATGCTACATGTTCACAGACAATGGAATTTATTACAAAGTATAATAATAATATATACTGGAATGGTCCTTGGTCCAATTGATTTTAATATGTTTATGTGATGTATGTTACTGAAATTCTTCTGCAAATACAGGGCCACCCGATATTACCAGTAGAAAGACCCCAATAGATATACATTGTAAGAAGATGTGGTAAGCGTGCCAATGAGACTAGTATCCATTCAAATCACAATTTTCAATTATCTTCAAATTCTACGGAAGATTAGTTGTCAAAATGCTAACATTTCAATTTTCAATAACAGTTAACAGCAAATGCATTCTCACAATAACAGATAACAAAATAGATAATAGTCCTATAACAGCTAACAAAAAATAAGACAATAACAGCTAACAGTAAATATATTTTCAGAATAACAGATAACAAAGAATTAAAATGCCCCATAACAGCATAACAGTTAAACCCCTTGCCCCCCCTCATGTATATAACTGTTGTCTCCTGCTTAAAATCAAGAAGTAAAAAACCTAAGATAAAATAATAAAATTGAGAATGGAAATGGGGAATGTGTCAAAGAGACAACAACCCGCCCAAATAAAAAACAACAGCAGAGGGTCACCAACAGGTCTTCAATGTAGCGAGAAATTCCCGCACCCGGAGGCGTCCTTCAGCTGGCCCCTAAACAAATATATACTAGTCCAGTGATAATGAACGCCATACTAATTTCCAAATTGTACACAAGAAACTAAAATTAAAATAATACAAGACTAACAAAGGTTTATACTAAAATGACGAATTAAAAATATATGTAGCAGCATTTAAATCCATAAAAACGGAATACATTCAAATCATAAATCTGTTCTTGCCGAGTATGTATATGCAACACATCTAATGTATTCCTTTCTTATGATTTCGTCTCTATTTCTTCTATATTTGGCAAAATTGTCGATAACGAAGGTCTCTTTTCTTTGTCTGGCATACGTACTTGTGGGGACATTTCTAGAGTTTGCATTTTCTCACAAGGAAGCTATTAAACCAAGAGTTCCAAATGGTGAAGTTGAAATAATTCCTTCTTTAATTTATGGACGCCATCACGAATTGGTTGACCGTTATGGAATGTGTACTTGTACGTTGTCTAAGAATGTATGACATTTGCCATCAGAAGGAGCGTCAGACAATGTCAAACGTGAAGCAGTCATCGATTTCATTTAGGGAAAGGAACCGTAACCCGAAACATTGGGATAGCCATTTACCAATTGCAATGTCACTTGATTTGTCTGTATACTCTGTGCTCAGCCAATGTAAAAGTATGAACTTACCTGTAACTTACCTGTAAATCCAATTAAGAAAAAATATAAAATCGGCGCAAATGAAAAAATGAAATCGGCGCAAAATGAAAGAATGAAAATTTTCAAAATCGGCGCAAATGTCATACGCCCAATTCAACTAAATCATAGACTCTGTATATATAAACGTTGTATCAGAAGGATTACTCAGAATAATGTCATCTTCGATATCTACAGAGGGCTTATATAGATTGTCACTTTTTAGCTAAAAATTGTCAAAATTTTAGGACAAAGGCCGGCACAGGGTAATGGTGAGATCCCCATGATCTCTCAATCTTTTTAATATTATGCAGACATTTTATTAATAGGTAGATACAAACGTGACTAAAAGGAATTTGGGTACACTGTCTGTCTTCAATGTACATGTACATGTACATGTATAAGGAGCGCCCAAAGTGCCAGTTGGATATTCAAAATTTCGAAGATGACATTATTTTCTGAAATCCTTTTGATACAACCTTTATATATACAGAGTCTATGATTTACTTGAATTTTATGGACTTTGAAAGAACAGCTGGGTTTCACCCTCATTTAAGCGGTCTCAGGTAGGTTTTCACTATATATTTCTTTTTTTTTAGGCTTTCCATATTTATTTCTATTTATAGTTCTATATGTTTCTAGAGTGATCGGGTTTTTTTTGTTTTTTTTTTAAGATATTAGATATAAAATAACATTTTTGGCGTCGTTTTATTGATAAAAACATATCTTAAAGACAAATATGCAACTTACTTAAGCTTTTATAAGGGTTTATATTCGAGGACAACGAGAGTTTAAGACAACTTGACTCGGGTCATAAGACGATTTCCTACATTGTATGTATCTTTTCGCTCCTTTCAACTATAAAAATCATGCTTTTAATGTTATCAAATATTACATTTTTTTATGATTTAAAAATAAATTTGAATATCCAACCGACTACTAGCAGCCGGTTGGATATTGAATATCGAATAACAAATAACGAACCGGCTGCTAAGCATAATATTATGAAGAGAATCTGTAGGACATTGCTAGAATTGCATGGGAAATTTGAGTTTAAAAACACAATCACGATTTTATTTGCAATTGTACTATATTGATGATAATTTATATGCATAAAAAAATCATGTTTTTGAGAAATACCTAATTTTCTTGATATTTAATGGTTCACTGCTAGCGAAAATCATGAAGTGCTACGTCGAAAATTATAAGATCTCCAAATATCTAGGAAAGACAAATCTTATAACGTACTCTACTGTATGAGTTTTTATCTCCTTTTGTATCATGATTCTTCACGATTACACCTACAACGTATTAACAAAACATTGTACATTATAAAAAAATATTTTGAATTGTCAATGAAAGTAATTTGTTTATAAAATACAAACTAAATATTAGTCATCAAACATTAATAGAAATATTTAATCTCAATATTCATTTGCATACAAATGTTTCCTTGTGTCAATTTTAGAATGAGAGTTCAAATAAAGAGCGGAAGAACGAAGTTCAACGTTTTCCATAAACAAATCTATAAGGACTAAATTTGTATCAAGCAACGAGTTCGAAATGAGATAAAAAATACATAAAAACAAAATAACAGTCCTAAGAATTGACTACTTTTTTTTTTACAGCAGTGATGATTTAAACTAGTTATATAACAAGATGGAGATAACACCCTAAACGGACGCACACGTAAATAATCTTAGTCCTAGAAACATGATCTTTGTTATAAGTTGTTATAAGCTTTGGACTTGCTATCAGTAACTACGAGTACTATCATATATTTACTTATTGTCTGCTGTTGAGCCTGCCACTAACAGCAAAAGTAGGCGAAACGTTGTTGGTGTTGGATGAAGCAACGGTATGACATTGTACGTCCGGTCTGTCTTTTCGTTAGATGTTTTTTGCTTTGTACGGATCTGATGAGTTTATGCCTTTTCGATTTATATGTGTATTAGTTAAAGGTTTGTTCTTATGCTTTACTGTTATATCACTGTGTCGGGCTAATTAAGAGGAGGGTTGGCACCAGCAAACTAGTTTAACCCCGCCACAATTTGTATGTGTCTGTGCAAAGTCACGAGCCTTTGGGCTGTTGTTGGTTAATGTCTGTCATATTTGTCTTTTGCTATTGTTTCGTAATACATATTAAGGTCGTTTAGCTTCACAATTGAATTGTTTCATAATGTTCATGTGATAGAGAACTGAACTGTATGAATTTCCTCACTGTTGAAGGTCGTACGGCTTCAGTTTTGCTAAAATTACTGTTATAATTATATCAGGTCAAACAGGTCTAGAACTTTCACCAGTGTGTAAACTTGTGTCTTGTGTTTAAAGCCTCTGTGTTGTTTTGTATGAAGAACAGCAATAACAGCGATTTCGTGTCATAAATTTATGAACTATATACATTCTTATTGCGTGGTGTCTGATCAATTGAAGGCTGAATGCCAACTTTATCAATTCAGTTTATAATGTTTGATTTTAAGGTGGATCATAGGTTTCCAAAGATGAAATTTTCTTATACCTAGCTTAAAAAAATAATTTCTATGCTCTTTTCAAAAATATCATAAAAAGTATGGGTCACAATGCTATTTTTCAAGCTATGCGTCTTTGAAAATTGCCTGAATTTGTTAAGACTGATCATGGAAAAACACAATTTTGAGCATAAAAAGAAATCTATGAGATAGAATTTTGAAATAAATTGTGAGAAGATTGGTTTTATAATATGTATTAAGTCAATAAAAAGAAAAAAAAATGGTGTCACCAAACTTGATTTCTTGCTACAGATATAAAATTAAAAAAAATGCCCTATCAGATCAGTATAATATTTTACTAAAAGAGTTATCTCCCTTAAATGGTTCAGTTAAAAAAAATGATTCTAAAACACAAATGTTTGATATTTGTTTTAATATGTTGGATAATGCAATAAATCAGCAAGTTTACTTCATATAGATAAACAGTCTAATCAAGAAAATTGCACATCTGTGTACATATTTGCAGATTTGGGCAGATAACTAGACTGATTGTGTATGGCGATAGTACAATCCAAGATGTCGGTACACCATGAATCTACCTTAAAATTAAGACACTTAGATTTAATCATTTAATCTTATTTCTTTATTTGTTTTCGTCTACCAGCGATTGACTCAAAGATTTTACAGGAAATACTCGGTATAATTTATGATACATGTTCATAAAAAATACTTCCCAAAAGTATATTTAAAAAAAAAACTAAAAGTTTTTTTTTTTAAACTGCAATATAGAATTAAAACATACGTGTTAAATTTGAAAGGATATCATGAATGATGACGTGATGTTTGGAAAATTGTTACAGACCAATTTTATGTGTCAAATCAAGTCTACGGATGTATTGTATTGTTTTTGTTTGTGAATATAATATTTCCTCAATTTCTATAATAGACTTCAAAAATATGAATGGTTTAAACACACTATTTTGGACGGTTTGCATAGAAGTGGCATGCATTATTTTAAAATCTCACTGCAGTGGTCAGATGTCCCGAGGGATATGCATCATCAATAAGAGGTAGTATACTTACTCAAAACATAAATTTGATTGATAATTTCATATTACATGGTTGTTGAATTTGTTGTTTTTATAGCACATGTGGATATTTGACTTCCCGCTTTCCTGATGCAATATACATCCATCGCAATAACAGGAGGTTTAATTTGATGGAAAATTATGAATCAATAAAGTCATATATCATCATAAAACAATACATGAACCAGAGTTACTAGTATACAGATGGCTAAAAAAACAGCTCAGTTTGATATTTGCAGTTCTGTTTTTATTCAAAAGTAGAAGCGTATAAGCGTCAAAAAATATTTCTGTTGATATTTCTGAGGTTCGCGTTTTAACAGACCAATTCGGAAAGTCCATAATCACATGGCAAAATCAAATAACAAAACGCATCAAAAACGAATGGACAAGAACTTTCATATTCCTGACTTGCCGGTACAGGCATTTTCAAATGTAGAAAATGGTGGATTGAACCTGAAACCATAATTGCGAAATAACGTATCCAGTCAGGTGCCTATAACTCAGTAGCTGTTGTTCGTTGCTGTACATAATTTTTATTTTTCGTATATTGCATTTGTTTTTTTTGTTTTGAACATACATTTTGAAAGTCAGTTTGTTATTTTTCTCGATTATATTTGTTGTATCAGGGCAGCTAGCTATATTGAGTGTATATTTTGCACATTGGTGAAGGCCGAGCGGTGAATTATTAAATTTGCTTTACGTCAAGTTATATTCGCCTCTTGTGAAGAGTTTTGTCATTGGTAACCCTACTAGTCCACATCTTCAAATTTTTATTGTATATCTTTTCTTTTGATACAGTAAATATTCTGTTTTGCGACTTTTGTTTTAACCTAACATCTTGGACCACATCTTCTTTTTTTATATTGTACCTACATTTATATATGTTCTTTTGACACCGTAGCGACTGTTTTCAATATAGAGGCAAACCATATGATTTGTGTTATGATCTCAGTTTATCTATATAGTACGTGCTATGAATCATGTAGTGATATATCTTTAATATTTACAAAAGTATGATTTATTTAACTTTCAGACATGTTTGCTGTTCAACTTTTGAGTTCAGGAATGGAACATGCGAAAGTATGTAACCATCAGATTAATTCAATTTCATTAGAACGCTATTTAGTCTATTCGATGACACAAATTCTCAGCAGTGCTGCCTAGATCTATTTTTTAAATGTTTGTTTGTAATTTCCTTAAAATTATTACAAACGATTTTTAAGATTTCTATGTCATATTTAGATTCTGCATATCAAAAATCAAAACTGTCAAGTTTTTTTCTTCTTAAATTGTTATAACGAGAACATGCTATTAATACACGCACGCAGTCTCATATAAAACCATCCAATACAACCCTTATCATCTCTTCTAGATTATATTACCGTATTACACACTTTTAATCCTCAGTAGCGCTATACAACAGTTTAGCTTGGCTCAACTGCTTCTATGATTCTTAAAAAGAAAACAAGTACATCCAGCCGTTGTATGAATACTGTTTGAATGTACATGTACCATGAAATGTTCGTCAATTGCACCAAATATCGTCAAAACAAAAAAACAAAAGATTTTCCAGTAGAAATAATATTTGTGGAACTTTAAAAATAATTAACATGATTAATGAGGCTTTAATCTTTTTTTACAACGGATTTGTTCTTTATTATAATGTTTTTCCTTAGGGGTCTATCATTTGGTTAATTGTTCGGCACGTCTTTGAATGGTGTATAAACATCAAAGAACAGGCTTCGGCTGGTCCTTTAACACAAATGTGCACTACTTCATCGTAAATCGAAGCCCCAAATGAACTCCGAAAACATCAAAAAGAACCAAATTGCAAGAAAAAAAACCCCACAAAACTAACGAAGACCAGTGCAAGTGCTTATATTACAAAGAAAAACCCGATGTGTTTTGTCATTAATTTTGGTAGTATTCGTGAATTCTCAACTGTATCAATATATTTATGCCAATACCATGGTCTGCTTAGATGCACTTGACAAAGTGTCCATGTCTTTCGGTACATGTGACGAAATTGTTGTGAACTTATTCATAAAACTGATGCATGGTTATACTTTTCTGTTAAGTATTTAATTCTGATTTAAATGAAAATATATTCAATTTGCATGCTTTTAATATAACGCAAATTAATGTTGCATGAGAGAAATTTTAAGAGTGGATATGACTGCGCATGCCAAATAGAAAATATTAAGTAGTCTACTACATGGATATTTGTTTCACAAATGTACGGTTTTTGTTTTATCTTATAATTTCCCTTTAGGATGTCTAGAAGGCTACAATTCAGAAATGAATTCAACATGCAAACCATGTACAAACGGACGGTACGGTCGGAAATGTCGAAATAGATGCATATGTATCAGCAATGAAAGGTATTGGCTATGTTTGTATATTTATATCATGTCTATTTCAAGTTTACTTAAAAAAGTAGTAATAATGTGATAATCATATACAGTAGTTGTCGTTTGTTTATGTAATTTTTACGTGTCTCTCGTTCTCTTTTTTATATGGATTAGACCGTCGGTTTCCCCGTTTGAATGGTTTACACTAGTAATTTTGGGGCCCTTTATAGCTTTTTTTTTGGTGTGAGCCAAATTGAATGCTTCGTGTTAAAGGCCTTACGTTGACCTATGTATGTATGTATTTAGTCATTCTATTCAAACATGACAACAGATAACTTAGATACCAACTATTAAGAAAACAGTATTCAATTGTTGACGTAATAAGCGGAATAAAAAATCAAAAGAAAATATTTCTATAAATATTGCTATCAGTGTCAAAGAGTTATTATAAACCTATTGAAATACAGTTGTAAACGAGAAAAAGAGGAGATTAAAGGAAAGGAGTAGGTTCAGTAAGGCCCCTTTTAGGCCCCAAAATATAGCTGTTTTAGAAAATTGTGAAAATGTAATCTTTAAGCTATATTTTGGAAAGTAAAATGCTTCTGCTACATAAATATGAGCTTTTTTTATGACAATGCAATGCACAGATATCGCGTTCTAGCATCATTAGGTCATGCTAAATTACTGAAGTCGTCAAAATTTTAGCATTTTGGTTGATTTCTAGACGGTTTCCGTCTAAAATGAAAGTGGCCGCATTCGTGTTCATTCATAATATTGAAATGTAAGTTGTATTTGATGATAATACAAAACATATATAAAGGTTGAGGATGAACACGGATGCGGCCACTTTCATTTTTGACGAAAACCATCTGAAAAGTGACGTTTTTTGGCATATTTGATAGCTTTTTCATATTTAAGCTTGAATCAAAGCGTTTTTAATGACTAACTCAGTTAGAAATCTTTCACATAAACTAATCGAATCCATTGAAATAGACACTTAAGTGTTTAAAAAGGGTTCAAAAACTTTCGTTAGATGAACCTGAAATTTGAGGCCAAAATCGGCCCTTACCGGACCTACTCCTTTGAATACATAATGGACATACGAAAGGTGCAAGCCTTAATTTTGTACAGAAGAAACCTTATTATATAACATTAGCTACATTGACAAAGCAAATGTAGCCAATAGTTTGTGTAAACTACTCAGGGGTTTTGTTTTTCTTCATAATATACAAATATCGTAAATGCCGCTAAACCCGTTGCAACAGGCTGTCCTAAATTATATGCCAAACTTATTTTTACTCATTGCTGAAGGAACTGATTGTTATATAATGATAATAAATTGCTATCATGCTTTGCCATTGTTTTTGTTTTTGTGCTCACGTTGTAATGTTGTGTTATGAACTGATACCCTATCCTTGTTATTATGAAAATGTTTGAGGAATTCCTTTTCTAGACTTAAAAACCTAGTTATTTATCAGTAACATTTATGAAAAAGGTACATACAGTGGAGATCAGTTCTAACCTCTCATAAATTCTGTCAGAATCTGTCAGGAGAACTGTTCTAGAACAGTATGTAGAACTGTCAGCCTGACACCTTTTAGTCAGTTCTAGGTTAGAACTGTTCTAGCTAGAACTGATTTGGTCAGTTCTACCTAGAACTGATTTAGACAGTTCTAGCTAGAACTGATCCTGACAGTTCTACCCTAGAACAGTTTTAGACAGTTCTAGCTAGAACTGACCAAATATTTGGTCAGTTCTACTTCTAGAACAGTTCTACGGTTAGAATTGATTTCAAATTCTACGGCTAGAATTGATTTATAAATTCTACGGCCAGAATTGATTTATAAATTCTACGGCTAGAATTGATTTATAAATCCTACAGCTAAAATTGATTTATAAATTCTACGGCTAGAATTGATTTGGTTAAAATTTAAGAACTCTTTGTCTAAATATAAAGGCTTCGGCAAAATAGCGATTAATATTATAAAGAGTTTTGCTATTTTGCCGGTTTTAACCCCGCCATATTCTGCATGTATGTGACTGTTCCAAGTCAGGAGCCTGTAATTCAGTGATTTTCTTTTGTTGATGTGTTACATAAATTATTTGTTTTTCTTTCATTTTTTTAACATAAATTAAGCCGTTAATATTGGGGGGGGGGGGGCATTATTATTTCATTTATTTTACATTTGTCATTCGGGGAGTCAGGATGACTCGTTTTACATAACACAATTATCTGACCTTAATGTAATACGTTATTCCGGCCCAAACCAATAGGGATGGATCCAGCAGTTTAAAAAAAGGGGGGGGGGTCTAACTAAAATTTATTGTCCTCATTCAAATGCATTGATCGTCCATAAAAAGGGTGCTGTACAGTTATTCAGTTATAATTTTAGGTCAAAAGGGACTGTAATATATACAAGTTATAGCAATATTGGAAAACAATGACCTCAAAATTTTGTACGCATGAATTTATAGTGCCAGCATGTCGTCTTTTTATTCAAAGTATTGAATCGTAAACAAATATCAGTAGTTTTCATACTTCAGACTGAGTCGTGTAATAAAATCTTTTGACCGCATCAATCTAAACTGACCTTATTTGCTCTTTCGTTCTGCAAATCTATATAGCTGTACAGTAATTCAGTTATAATTTTAGGTCAAGAGGGACTGTAATATATACAAGTTATAGCAATATTGGAAAACAATGACCTCAAAATTTTGTTCGCATGAATTTATAGTGCCAGCATATCCTCTTTTTTTTCAAAGTATTGAATCGTAAACAAATATCAGTAGTTTTCATACTTCAGACTGAGTCGTGTAATAAAATCTTTTGACCGCATCAATCTTAACTGACCATTATTGCTCTTTCTTTCTGCAAATCTATATAGCTGTACAGCAATTCAGTTATAATTTTAGGTCAAGAGGGACTGTAATATACAAGTTACAGCAATAATGGAAAACAATGACCTAAATATTTTGTTCGCATGAATTTATAGTGCCAGCATGTCCTCTTTTTATTCAAAGTTTTGAATCGTAAACAAATATCAGTAGTTTTCATACTTCAGACTGAGTCGTGTAATAAAATCATTTGACCGCATCAATCTAAACTGACCTTATTTGCTCTTTCTTTCTGCAAATCTATATAGCTGCACAGTAATTCAGTTATAATTTTAGGTCAAGAGGGACTGTAATATACAAGTTACAGCAACATTGGAAAACAATGACCTTAAAATTTTGTTCGCATGAATTTATAGTGCCAGTATATCCTCTTTTTATTCAAAGTATTGAATCGTAAACAAATATCAGTAGTTTTCATACTTCAGACTGAGTCGTGTAATAAAATCTTTTGACAGCATCTATCTAAACTGACCTTATTTGCTCTTTCTTTCTGCAAATCTATAAAGCTGAACAGTAATTCAGTTATAATTTTAGGTCAAGAGGGACTGTAATATACAAGTTACAGCAATATTGGAAAACAATGACCTCAAAATTTTGTTCGCATGAATTTATAGTGCCAGTATATCCTCTTTTTATTTAAAGTATTGAATCGTAAACAAATATCAGTAGTTTTCATACTTCAGACTGAGTTGTATAATACAATCTTTTGACCGCATCAACCAAAACTGACCATATTTGCTTTTTTTTATGTGAGTCTATATAGTTGCACAGTACTTCAGTTATATTTTTTTTTACTGTAGTATATATAAATAACTGCAAGATTGGAAAATTGAACAAACATCAGTAGTTTTCATACCTCAGACTGACTCATGTAACAAAAATATGTGTCTGCATCAATCAAAACTGACCATATTTGACAGCATCAACCAAATCTGACCATATATGACTGCATCAGCCAAAACTGATCATTTTGCTTTTTTTAATGTAAAAATGCGCGAAGCGGGTTTTTTAATAGTGTGCACCACATTTTTTATGTTATTTCGAATAGACAGAAAAAAATGATAAGTCATTTCTTATAATCTAATTCTAAATTCCATTTTAAACCTTGCCAAACCATGAAAAAACGTTGATGACATTACGGTCACATGACTAACTGATGTGTATGGGCGCTGATAACACAATAACGACAGAAGGCCCGTTACATCCAAACTTAAATTATAAAATAATGAACCGTCACAAAAAGTGACTTTTTAAGTCAGTAGTTCATGATGGTTTTTTTTAAACAAAACTATTTAACGGCATCATCCAACACTCACATCACTGATTCATATACTTTATTTTAAAATGAAAAGTACATGTATGAGAAGTTCTCTTCTTGGAAAGGTATATACTGACTATACTAGCTGTTAATATAATTTGAAGAAGGAAAATGATTGGTTTTGTTTGTAGCCTTACGTCCAGTGGCAAATATTTCATTCATGTTCAGATCGAGTATATTTTTCTGACGTTCCAGACTCCCAGATATTATTCATTATCATTTATATGGATAAGTTTGGCAACGAGATAATGCAAATTCTGAGACCTTAGTGCAAATGTACATAGTTTTCTTGTGTTTAACAACACTGTGTTCATTACTATGATATCCCATAATTCATCCACTGTACAATTTTCGTTTGAACATTTGTCAAAACAGAATCTTAAATCATGAATGTAAATCCAAGGCAAACAAGGTAAATTAATGCAGAGTTATATTTACGAAGAGACTGTTAAAAACGGGGAACGAAGAAACGTAAACAATGATGTTTCATTTGCGATCTCATAAAAACATTTCTCCGATGAGTTGGATAACCTCCTATCCACTTCGATATTTGTACTTGTAACTTTTGATCAGTAAAAAATATAGAAACATCTGGATTCTGCTATTATATATAGTAAAGTAATTGGAACTGATTTTTTGTTCTAACTTCTAAATTGCCCTTTCTGCAGTGACGTCATTTAGAACATTCCTGACTGATTTAGTCAGTTCTGCTGACAGTTCTACGGTTAGAACTGATTTGGTCAGTTCTACCTAGAACAGTTTTAGACAGTTCTACCCTAGAACTGATCCTGACAGTTCTACCTAGAACTGATTTAGTCAGTTCTACCTAGAACTGATCCTGACAGTTCTACCTAGAACAGTTCTAGGGTAGAACTGTTCTAGCTAGAACTGTTCTAGGACAGGTTAGAACAGTTCTATGACAGAATATTCTGACAGTTCTAATGAGAGGTTAGAAGTGATCTCCACTGTATTTTATGTTATCAACTCCTCCTACAATTTTCAAATATCATAATGTTCGGCTAAGTGCTTAATTCTTACCAAATTTAGAACAACTTTTAGTCAAATCTAGTTTTGTTGCTTGATTTTCATAATTTTATAGGTGTCATCACATAAGAGGATGCATTTTTGATGGGCAGACAACCAAGAGCAACTCTGAAAATAACAATACTACACCAAGCACGTATACTGGTAAATTATATTTTCAAATATTGGTGGTTTATCATCTTAAACCAAAACAACATATTAATTTGTAAAAATTTGGTCTTATTATTTAATGACATTTTTAATTTACTGGACAGGTGTTGTTAAAAAGAAAATCGCGTAGTGGTATTTACAACTTGTGGATGTGACACAGTCAGTGGATTAAATATATTTTATTAAGTAATTACAAAGTCAAGAAAGATTCTAAAGTTCAAATGTTCGAATGTTCACAAACTGTCTTTAAAGTTGAATTGTTCGAATGTTCAATAAATCGTCACACGGACACGTGATCGTATAGTGTTATAACTGTTCAGTCCTGATGGAGTACTTCGGATATTAAGCGCATTAGTTCCAGCCTACCCACGAGGGGGAGACCTTGGCGGAATCTCCGGTACCAATCTGTTCTAATCGAATTGTGTCCTTGAAGTCCATTGAGGGATCTTATATAGTCCAGTGGTCCATACAAATGTCCGTAGCTGTAGGCCGGTTACGTAGTAGTCTGGTTGTTGAGTAATACTAGTCTGTGGTTAATTGTCAAACTATGCAATTAACCCCTGACGGATACATGGTACAGTGGAGATCACTTCTAACCTCTCATTAGAACTGTCAGAATAATCTGTCATAGAACTGTTCTAACCTGTCCTAGAACAGTTCTAGCTAGAACTGTTCTACCCTAGAACTGTTCTAGGTAGAACTGTCAGGATCAGTTCTAGGTAGAACTGACTAAATCAGTTCTAGGTAGAACTGTCAGGATCAGTTCTAGGGTAGAACTGTCTAAAACTGTTCTAGGTAGAACTGTCCAAATCAGTTCTAACCCTAGAACTGTCAGCAGAACTGACTAAATCAGTCAGGACTGTAGAACAGTTCTAAATGACGTCACTACAGTAAGGGCACTTTAGAATTTAGAAGAAATAAATCACTTCCAATTACTTTGCTATTTAATAGCAGATTTTCTATATTTTTTACTAATCAAACGTTACATGTACAAATATCGAAGTGAATTGAAGGTTATCCAACTCATCGGAGAAACATTTTTATAAGATTGCATAGAAAACATCATTGTTTACGTTTCTTCGTTCCCCGTCTTTGACAGTCTCTTCATAAAACTCTGCATTTGATTCATGGAAGTTTAATCTTAATTTACCTTGTTTACCTTGGATTTACATTCATGATTTAAGATTCTGTACAGTGGATGAATTATGGGATATTTTAACGAAAAAAGTGTTGTTAAACGTAAAAAACTATGTAGGCTACATTTGCATTATCTCGTAAATAATCTGGGAGTGTGGAAGTTGGAACGTCAGAAAAATATACTCAATGTGAACATGAATGACACATTTGCCACTGGACTTTAGGCTACAAACAAAACCAATCATTTTCCTCCTTCAAATTATTCCAAGAAGAGAACTTCTCATACATGTACTTTTCATTTTAAAATAAAAGTATATGTTATGAATCAGTCACGTAGTGTTGGATAATGCCGTTAAATAGTTTTGTTTAAAAAAAACCCATCATGAACTACACTGACTTAAAAAGTCACTTTTGTGACGATTCATTATTTAATAATTTAATTTTGGATGAAACGGGTCTCTGATTGGCTGACGTTATTTTGTTATCAGCCCATAGATAAAAGTTAGTCATGTGACCGTATCATCATCAATGTTTTTTCATGGTTTGCCAAGGTTTAAATTGGAAGTTAGAATTAAATTATAAGAAATGACTAATATTTTTTTCTGTCTATTTGAAATAACATAAAAAAATGTGGTGCGTGCACACTGTTAAAAAAATCTGCTACCCGCGTTATTCAGTGTGCACCAAATTGTTTATGTTATTTCTTCATAGACAGAAAAAATATTATAGTCATTTCTTTATAAATAATAATATTATCGATACAGAGAGGAAATAAGGGCGCGCTAAATCGATTTTGAAATTTGGTATTGTATTTATCATGCAGTATCTATCCTGACATAGAAATATTATTGGTTTACAATGAGGCCATACATGTACATGAGATGTATATATGTACATGATAAAGTATATGTTCAGTTTTGGTTGATGCGGTTAAATAATGTTGTTATTAAAACAATTCAGTCTGAAACTACTGAAATTTGTTAGCAATTCAATATTTTGAATATAAAGAGGACATGCTGTCATTTGAATTATACTATCCATTGTGATTGGTTGTTGTCTGCTCTTTGGTGGGGTTGTTGTCGCTTTGACACCTTTCGCAATTTCCTTTCTCAATTTTATAAGTGATTTACTATGCAGCTACATGTATATAATTATCTATATATACTAAGGTTTACATCATAAAGTGTAAATATGGTCAGTTTTGGTTGCTGCAGACACACAATTTTGTTATACCAGTCTGTCTTCGGTATGAAAACTACTGTAATTTGTTAATGATGCAATATTTTGATTAAAAAGAGGACACGCTGACACTGTTAATTGATGCAAAAGAAATAAGGTGTTCCAATATTTCTATCATTTGTATTATACAATCAATTCTTACATAACAATATAACAAACAGATTTACTATGCAACTAAAAGAGTTAACAGTACATAAAAAAGAGCAAATATGGTCAGTTTTGGCTGATGTAGTCATATATGGTCAGTTTTGGTTGATGCTGTCAAATATGGTCAGGTTTGATTGATGCAGACAAATAATTTCAGATATGAAATCTAACGATGTTTGTTTCTGATGCGATATTTTGAATAAAAGTAGGAAATGCCGGCACTCTCAATTGATGAAATTTTTTGTTTGTGGTCTTTAATTTCCAATATTGCAGTTATTTATATACTACAGTCCCTCTTGACCTAACATTATAACTGAAGTACATACTGTGCAGCTATATAGACTTGCATAAAAAAAGCAGATACAATGTATGGTCAGTTTTAGTTGATGCGGTCAGTAGATTTTATTACACAACTCTGTCTAAAGTATGAAAACTACTGATATTTGTTTACGATTAAATACTTTGAATAAAAAGAGGACATGCTGGCACTATACATTCATGCAAACAAAGTTTTGAGGTCATTGTTTTCCAATATTGCTGTAACTTGTATATTCCAGTCCCTCTTGACCTAAAATTATATCTGAATTACTGTGCAGCTATATAGATTTGCAGAAAAAAAGAGAAAATAAGGTCAGTTTGTATATAAAAAAGAAGATTTGGTATGATTACCAATGAGACAACTATCCACAAAAGACCAAAATGACACAAACATCAACAACTATAGGTCACTGTGCGGCCTTCAACAATGAGCAGAGCCCATACCGCATAGTCAGCTTAGATTGATGCGGTCAAAAGATTTTATAACCCGACTCAGTCTGAAGTATGAAAACTACTGATATTTGTTAACGATTCAATACGTTGAATAAAAAGAGGACATGCTGGCACTTTAAATTCATGCGAACAAAATTTTGAGGTCATTGCTTTCCAAATTTGCTGTAACTTGTACATGTATATTACAGTCCCTCTTGACCTAAAATTATAACTGAATTATATATAATTACTGTGCAGCTATATAGATTTGCAGGAAGAAAAACAAATAAGGTCAGTTTAGATTGATGTGGTCAAAAGATTTTATTACACAACTCAGTCTTAAGTATGAAAACTACTGATATTTGTTTAAGATTCAATACTTTGAATAAAAAGAGGACATGCTGGCACTTTAAATTTATGCGAACAAAGTTTTGAAGTCATTTTTTTTCCAATATTGCTGTAACTTGTATATAACAGTCCCTCTTGACCTAAAATTATAACTGAATTACTGTGAAGCTATATAGATTTGCAGATAGAAAGAGCAAATAAGGTCAGTTTAGATTGATGCGGTCAAAAGATTTTTGTATAACAGGTCCATCCGAGGTAAGAAAACTACTCGTAAACAGATATCACATTTGTATAAGATTCAATATTTTAAATTAAAAGAGGACATGCTAGTATTATAAATTGATTGCAAATAAAATTTTGAAATCATTAATGTTTGCCAATATAATTGGTATCCTTGCCTAAAAATGAAATGGATTCCTGCAGTGTGCAGCTAAAAGTATATAGTTTTATATGAAGAAATCAAAAATGGTCAGTTTAAGTTTATAGTGGATCGATGGCAGATCCAGAGGGGGTGACCCCTTTTTTGGACGATCGATGCATTTGAATGAGGACATATAGTTAGACCCCCCTTTTTTTCCATAAAAAATATTCTGTGTAAATCGTACACCCAATCGTAAACATAATAACTTTAATTGCTTTAGATGTGTTAAAGTATTACTTTACACGTTAAACAATGTTAAATAAAACGCTAAACCTTTATCAATCACCTACAGCTGAAATCTATACTATGTTGTGATGTTATGATATTGTTTCAGAAAAGGGGAGAAGGTTTGGTACCATTAAAACGTTTAATCCCACTGCAAATGTTTGCACCTGTCCTAAGTCAGGAATCTGATGTACAGTAGTTGTCGTTTGTTCATGTAAAAGAGGGACGATATATACCAAAGGGACAGTCAAACTCATAAATCTAAAACAAACTGACAATGCCATGGCTAAAAAGAGAAAAAGACAAACAGAAAAACAATAGTACACATGACACAACATAGAAAACTAAAGAATAAACAACACGAACCCCACCAAAAACTAGGGGTGATCTCAGATGCTCCGGAAGGGTAAGTAGATCCTGCTCCACATGTGGCACCCGTCGTGTTGCTTATGTGATTACAAATCCGGTAAATAGTCTAATTGGGTAGGTCACATTCATGAAAGGGAAGGGGATTGTAGTTACGACGTAAGGAACATATTTATGCGTGTTTCTTGTTTCTCTTTTTTTTTAATATAGATTAGACCGTTGGTTTTCCCGTTTGAATTATTTTACACTTGTCTAATAATTTTGGGGCCCTTTATAACTTGTTGTTCGGTGTGAGCCAAGTCTCCGTGTTGAAGCCGTACATTGACCTATAATGGTTTACTTTTTTAAATTGTTATTTGGATGGAGAGTTGTCTCATTGGCACTCACACCACATCTTCCTATATCTATTAAACGAGAAGACCTCATTTTGTGTGTCGCTTCTCTTCCTTCTAGGCGAGTGATATGAGAGCCAGATTTACATTTTTAATGCACCTTCCTAACACATGGCTAAATTATATTTCACTGGAAAGCTAAGAATTAGTACTTTCTAAATATCTCGGTCGTCAAAAGAAAATATGGTGCATTTTTTTAAAATCGAGGTAAAGGTCATGGGTGCAATTTCAATTCACGGATACTTCCAGTAGAAAAATCGAGTCAAAACAAATGCAAAAACGATACAATTTTATAGGAATGCTGTATTACTGTTGGGAAAATATATTTCTATCATAGTATTAATTAATTTTGGTTGATGTTAACGGTTACGCATGTTACGTAACGATTTCTCTCGGAGTCTTTGAAAATAAACCATTAAGTGGTCCGAGTACACAGTTATTTCGTAGTGCATTTCTTTTAGACAATAAATAAAAAATTTAAAAAAATCCCACCTGCGCTTTCTCAATAATATTTTTACAGTGTGTTGTACTACTTTTGGGACAAATTATATGAAAATTATAGAAAACTTCATCAGCTCTAACTCAAAATATGGACAATTTTATGTTAAGGGGGTCTTGAAATCTTTTGACAGCTTCCGAAGTGCTAATTTTTTACCTTTTTCAGCTGAACCTAATCACTACTTTATATTAATATTTATGACCCAAATTTTTACAGTGTCATTTCACCCCCCTTCTTATTATAGGAGAAATAAAACATGAAGAAATAAATTTGGAAGGGGTATAACAAAAATTGGCAAGTAACACACTGTCCACACTAAGGACTATATAAATCGACAACGAAAATCAAAGGACGATAACTGTGTACTCGGACCAAGTCACACAAATGTATCTGTAGTCGCCCTTGCATTATCTAAATCTTATAATACCTCCATATCATTTGATTGCACGTATTTACAAACATATATCTGCGAATTTGATATAAATAATCCGAAACAAAATATTTGAAGCAAGGGAAAAATATAACATATGACGTATTTTTAATTGTTTAGAAAAGTCCCACGATGAGTTGTACATTAAAATTGAGGAAGCGTATGGTTTCCTCTTAGTGATGACGT
The DNA here is from genome assembly GCF_965363235.1 of Mytilus galloprovincialis. Classification (NCBI taxonomy): domain Eukaryota; kingdom Metazoa; phylum Mollusca; class Bivalvia; order Mytilida; family Mytilidae; genus Mytilus; species Mytilus galloprovincialis. The sequence goes on along the minus strand of NC_134845.1, from coordinate 54,510,685 downwards.
TCGGCTACTTTGGCACTAAGTATTACTTTTTTATATCATGTTTCATCGCTTTAAATGATCGAAACGTCGGACCAATGGGATGTTGGACCATTTACATGTAGGTGTCGGAATATTGCGATATTGGAATATTATAGCTTCATTTTAACTTGTAATCTCATCATTCTTATCGGTCAACATAAAAAATTATCCATACAAAGACAACTTCCTTGGCATGGGCATATATCAGAGGTTCCGTCTAAAGTTTAACTAAAATGCTAAAATTGTGAAGATTTCAGTAATTAAGCATGACTTAATGATGTTAGTACCCGATATATGTGCATTGCATTGTCAAAAACAGCCCGTATTCGTGTAGCAGAAGTATTCTACTTTCCAATAAATAGCTAAATTATTACATTTTCACAATTTTGTAAAACTGCTATATTTTGGGGCCAAAAAGGAGTCTTACTGAACCTACTCCTTTGACAGACTGTATATCATAGTCATTTTAAACGGGTAATTTTCCGTCATTTCGACATAAGATAAAATTATAGAGCTACTGTATACAATATTGGATGTACCTTGGCCCTGTTGAGGCTGTATACATGTAACTATAAATTGCCATATATTTTTAGTTTTTGTTGAAGCTGATAATATGTTGTGTAGTTTTCTCGGCGGCAATCCTCGGGCAGAAATTAAGCCCGGTTAACTGATCAAGTAATTAAAGTTGTTAACCAGAATACTTCCTTGTGAACAGGCACGTCATCTTTAATCGTCAAAATGTTAGTAAAAGCTATTTTATGTTCAGAATTAAATAGCTCTTTACTTTCTGATTTCAAATTTTGTAGCAAATAATTAGCGATGCAAGCTCATGGTATAAAGATTTAATAGTAAAATTATCAAGAGTTATTTTGTAAATCAGATCATTGTAGAAGATATGTGTAGTTACACTCAATACAGCTTAAGTTCTCCCCTCAGACGATACCTTATGAAGTTGTGTAACTTGCTTATAGGCTTTATACATTTGCAAAATATACAAACAGACAAATCAGAATGAGTTGTAGATCTACTGCCCTCGTTGATATATGAGAAGAGACTCAGTGGTCGGTAGAATTGGTACATGTAGTACACAGTCTTTGTACAGACAAAACAGAAGATGATAGGTGGTGCTTACTTTTGAAATATTTATAGCAACTCTTATGATACTTTGTATTTTCAAATGGAGTGTTTTCATTTTTTTCGTATTCATCGACCAGTCTTCTGTAAACTTAATCTTTTCGTTTTCCCATTGCGGAAATACAACTGTATCTTCATTTAAGTGTTTTTAAAACTACATAGTTTCTATGTAGTAAATACATGACAGAATATGCATCTGTGTCAATCAATGGATAGTTTTTGCTCAGTTTTAAGCATAGGAAGGGTTTCATTGTGAACTGGACTGTGAAAATTTGACACGACTCGGAAGATTTTCTACAATTTTCCGATACGATTCCTTATTTAGAAAGAGGTGAATTCTACAGAACTCAAAAACTATGTTTTACTTTGATCTGATCTTAATTTCGGACGATTTTATATCTATTTAAGCTACGTTGAAGTTAAAGATAAAAATAGAACCGTTTAAATATGAGTTATCGTACTCTAATAGCAATAAATATATTTTGTGTTTTTACTGTCTTCTGATTGGTTAAAATTATTAGTTTTATTTTCAATGTTGTCAATTTTGATGGCGACACGCCCACTTTGACGTTGTGTATTCATACGCCAACATGTGTGTACGTTTTTATTGTTAATATAAATAATATAAAAAGTTCTTTGAGCCTTAGTTTTGATAGAAATTTATTTATAATCAATGGCAATAATTTATTTTGATTTTATTGAACCATAAAACTAATTTTTGACTCTTCACATTTTACATAATCCGCTTCGCGGATTATTCAATGTGAAGAGTTAAAAATTAGTTTTATGGTTCAATAAATTCAAAATAGATAATAGCCATTCATTAAATATTAAGTACACGGAAATCGACTAATGTATTCAGTAAAAAAAACCGATAACGAAATAGATAAGGGATTCCGGAAACTATAATGATTTTACCCAACATCATAAAATAACAGAAATTCGTGATTTTAAGAAATGTTGAGATAAAGTCTTGATCTTGAAAAAACGATAACTGATGAGTAATTTGGTGTGTTCTAAAACGGATAGAGTGCAAATAAAATTAATAAAAAAATAATTGTAGATCCGAAAAGGTCAGGATTATGAAAATTTTCGTACAAAATGTCAAATATTTAGAAGGGAATGCAAAAGCATGCGGACTTACAGTTGTAAATATTGTTTGTCATTATTTTAAGAATCTAATTCACTTAATTATTCTGTCTAAAAGAAGAGATACGACTAATTTCCGTCGCTTGAAAAAATTTCTGAAATAAACGTCTTTACAAATTTTACAAAAACTGCACCGTACGATTTTGTGACGACCGGGCAAAAATCCAAGTTAAATCATTATTCTTTCATTTAAAAAAAGAAATTAGCCGTGTATTAGGTGGGTGCATTAAAGTCCTTAACTAGACGTCTTTTTCAAATATTACACTCGCCTATATCACCTGGGGTCCACACAAAAAAAACTGTTCACATTACGGGACTTACAGCCAAAGAAAAGAACGATCTATGCAAAGTACAAATATTTATATGTCAGATATTTTATATCGTTAATTTCGTTACCCTCTTAAGTACGCATCAGGGAACCATGTAACAGTGTGCACTTATCTCCTGAAACTGCTCTTAGAGTTTTAAAACTATAAATAGAATTTAATTCAATAATAATTAAATTCAGTTATTGTAATTATATAACTTGGTATGCCTATTATTGATTTAAATTGACGGTGTGTTCGATTCATTTTATACTGGTCACTTTAATATGCTAATTAGTTTAGCCCGCGAAATGTTAGTCCGTGCAATTTACCTCGTATGGTTTGGTCATTTGAATTCAAACCTTACACGGAGCTTGACCAAAGCTATAGAATTTACCCGCCCTCCCTTTCCCCATTATGAATATTTTCTGCTGCTTTTCATTTATCGTTTCAGTTTTGGAAGAATGATTATAGAACCAGCGTCATGGCATATATAACAGACTGAGTTTGGAGCTTTTTTGTATTGTGAATGGACAGGCGGAATTTACTTTAAGCTGCTATGGACTACCCAGTGGCTCCTGATATAACTTTGTTACTGCTTGATCGCCCTTCAGTAATTCAATCGTCATCAAGTTTTGATTGACAAGTTGATTGTGTTTCTTTCTTGCAATAAATGCCATGACAAATTTACAGCCAAATAAAACATAATTTCTTTAGTGATTTTGATTTATAGTTTATTCGTTGGATTCATTAATTACATCATGAGGTCAAACAATGAGAATACAGATTTAAACAATACAAGTACACTTACATTTTATCTAGGCCCCCTTTCAATCTATGTGTGTATATATATATATATATATATATATATATATATATATATACAATAATAACATACCATCGAAAAGAGAAGAATGTCGATGTGGTTTTACAGAATAGAAAATGGCAATAAATATGAATAAAAGAGGACATGGATAAAAAAAATAACGAATAGAGAATAATAAGGTGCTTGAATATAAAGAATGGATAATAATAGACAAAAAGTATAAAGAATAGAAAAAAAAAACCGGCATAAACATTAAAGAATACAGAAATGATCCTCATAGACCTTTTTGTTTTAAAAACAATATAACCTAATTTTAAGTTATGAGCGAGTATATCTTATAACATCTGTTTGTAAATGCAATAATCCTTTCTTTCATTTGAATAAAAAAAAAATTATTCGATATAAAATATGTATTTATTTGTTAATTCAGGTTGCACTATTTTAAATAATTCTTCTAAGTCTTCTTCTTCCTCTAAACTGTAAAAGTAACTAATGTGTGCGTTAATATTTTCTGTCTATAAAGATTATGCTTGATGGCACGTGCCAATAATCAAAAATTACATCCCAGCTCCTTTGTTCTAACAGGGGTGATCTGAGCCGGATCATACCTACCAGATCACCCCAGTTTGAGTTTCTTTGTTATGCATGCTTTCCTTTGTTCTGTAGCATTTTGGCGGGAATGTCAAATCCACTATAAAACTTATAATTAATTATACGGAAAAGACTATCTATCAAAATTCACGTAGAAAAAATCCAGTGTATATGCTGGGATTCGAACTCAAGACCTGTAGCATATCAAGCCGCGACACATACCACTACACCAGGACGACTGGATACGAAATAAAAGTAATTTGATATACTTAAAGGAAGCAATTAAGATCTTTTTATAAGTGGGGCGAGTTGTCAGACCTTTATTCAGTGGGGTTTTAACCTTTTTCGTTAATTAATGAGTTTTCAGACTGATTGTTCAATTTGATTTTACACTTTTTCAAAGTGAGCAAGTCGGTAAACAAGAGTGGGACGATATTTTTATAAAGTGGCGATATAGTGTGGGCCGATTGGCAAGTGGGGCGAGTTGACATTCTTTGATATCTACTCATCGTATTTGGGGGTCAAAAAGGGTATACATCATATAGTAATATATAAAGTATATTGTTATGGTTGTGTGGCGATCTAAACTAGATTTTATGAATTGTAAATGGTTTTTAGTCTAATATAAAACAGCTGGGATGTAAAATAGTTATCCCAGTCGGACTTGGTGTGTCAGTGTTAGATCACCCTCTGGCCTCCGGCCATCGGGGTGATCTTACACTGACACACCGCGTCCTTATGGGATAACTATTAAGTAATAACATCAACGATCCATAAAATATATAGCCTGAGGCTAATGCCCTCGTGGAATAACCCTTACTCGGGTTAACCATTTGGATTTTCATTTCTTAGCGGAACGTAATTGTACATTGTCGTTATACATGACATAAACTACTTCATTAAACGTAATTATCATTGAAATATATAGACAATTTAAAATTTCTATCAAGTTACGCAAGCGTATTTTGTATTAAATTCTTGACCAAATAATACATGCTATAGCTATTTAACACATGCATAAGATACTAAAGTGTACATAAGGTTCTAAATCATATAAGAATTTTTAAACATATATATATATGGACCCCATTTCAGCTTAATTGTACACGATTCAGTATTTACAAAACGCAGATCTATATGCATGTAGGGGTATACTATATAGCTAGAGATGTAACTATCTTTGGATATTTCCGGATAACCTTGATCAAACTACATGACATAAGAAAACTTTGTTGTAACATATTTATACCATAGAATAACATAAGCATGTACTTTTAATTAGAGTATTTCTGCACAAATCAGGAGGCAAAATTGGACTTTTTTTTAACTTAAAATCGAGGGCGACACAATGTTCTTGATGTTCATTTAGAGCGAAGTCGGAAATCGCAGATTGGTATAATTGCTGACTTTGCATGGTGTGTCAAACCCTTATTCCATTACAAGCATAAATTCTCAAATGCATTCATGTACAAATAGTTTTAAATTCAAATTCATTTTTTTGATTAAGTAATGCCACTTATTATCATATTGGGAATTTAGATTCAAAGAGGAACCTTACAAGAATGAAATTGCAGTTAATAAAAAAAGGAATATTTAAAGTCAACATCAATCTTAATTCATATTCACTATGTTACAGTGGGTATTTTTTGGATTCATCTTCAATCGTATAATCAACTTTGATATTCAATATTAAATTCAAAAATACATCTATAAGAAGTCAAACATTGCCACTTCAAAACACAATTTTTTTTTAACTTTTTAACCGACTCTTATACAAACAAACATACATTGACTAAACACATAGAGGGACCGTGTCAATGTGTCAAAATATATCTTTTGTAAATCTTCTTCACGGTTTGGTTTTTATCAGCAGAGAACACAAATATCAATTCTGTAATTGTTTATATTTTGTTTTAAATATGAGCCAGAATTACGAAATTCTTATATTATTTTTTACATGTCCTTCATTTATGCATTTTTGATTCTTTTATCCGTTTTTCTTATAGTAAATTCCTAATCTCGTTTCGTTTTGTTTTTTTTAATATATTTTGGTAATGGTTGTGTCATTGCATCTATGTTAACTGTTTTACTTCCTTTGACGGTTAAGGTGTTGCTATTAATCTCTGACGGCGGAGATGGATTGGCAGAGTTGTCGTGTTCTGTTGCATGGTCATACTTCCTCTCGTCATTGGAAAGATTAGTGACGACATCAGCTCATATCTTTTTTTTAATGTAGTTGAACATTTTTTTGTAAAGATAAAATTAAAACATACCGAACTTCGAGGTAAAATTATATAAACAAATGTGAGAATGATGGCAGGAAACAACCTTTTACAACATGTACCACTGGGGTAAAGCTGATGACCGTAACTGCATTCACGGTCATCCCAAGATGTCGGATGAAAATTTAGGTCAGTTTCTGTATTGTCTGTTAAAGTGTTTCTATATCATTTTCTTTACAAATCATACATTGAAACGATGTAAATTTATAAAAGAATCACTCGGAAATCACTAATTACTTCTGAGAAATGTACATGAAACGGGAAATTCGATTTGAAAAAATCGCCAAGATGACCGTAAATCACAATCGAGATGACCGTAACAGAATCAGCGATTCATAACAAGGCTGACCGTAACTGCTTTTAAGATGACCGTAATTTGTAAATGATGACCGTAACTTTTAAAGGATGCCCCTCAATTCTAAGAAATATCCGTATTTATATAACTATCTTTTTGTATCAAATGATTAATCGTGTTGGTATACACATATTAATATGAAAGTTTTATCCTATAGGTAGAAGAAAATAAGACGTGCTTCAAATGCAAAGATTACCATATGTATCTTTTTTACAGTAGAGGGTTCAATTTTTTAAATGAATTTGCCAAAAGACATGCGGTGCACAGCCTTCAACTGCTCGACAAAAGATTTTTTTTTGTTTCTGGGATTCCTTTTAATGACATATAATAAATACACATTTTTAAAAATGCAAAAAAATTGCATGTACACCCATTGATATTATATCGTCTTTCATTTTGTCGTGCAAATAAAATAACAGAAATATTTTGAAAATATCATTCGAATAAACAATAAACTAGTGAAGGTGAGCTTCAGCAAAGTAGATCCTTAAAATAGTATTGTACGAAAAGCGTATCACAAGGCGGAACTTTGTCAATTTGTATATATACAGAAATGTTATTCATACAGTCAGGATTCTACTTCTTCAAAATTATCTCCCCATTACGCCAGTTCATGCTCACAGTCGTAGAAATGGAAGCCATTGTAGGGATGACAATCTGCCAATTTTGCTCTTGAAAACTGATAAATTTATCCACATAGCACCATTACGATCGATCGTTATATGTCAGTTATATTTTAAAATACAAATGTATCTACTAGCTAATGAGCATTAGTTAATGATCTTGTCTGCATTGATTCAACTTAAGAATATTGTCTGTTTGGATGTCAGATGGAATTTTTGAAAATTCTTAAGCATTTAAAAAAGTTCTAATTAAATATTTCGTGGAAGGGCAGACTAAACATTTTCAGTGGTTGAAGATTATAAACCCTAGTTATCACACACACATTTTCATCATCCAAATTAAAAGACTGTCGTCAAGTACTTTTAGAAAAAATAGCTATTCGAACACACCTACTCTGTTTTTGTGATTCATTAGATAGGTATCTCAATTGACCCATATATTTCATCTTTTCGTACTGTCATTTTTTTACGATATAAAGTCAACCTGTAGCTTTGATATATAATAATGATATAATCTGAAGCGAGATGCTATATAAAATACTCTTGCTTTGCACGTTTTAAAGACAAAATATACACCCCAAACATGCCCTAACATAAAAAGGTGCACTCGATTTTTCTCTTTTCGATACAATCGTTACCTGTTTTGGGGAATTTTTTCTTGATTCACATAATGGAAGGGCAGACGCGAAAATTCTGAACTAAAAGATTGATATGTTCTCCGTCCGTGATAAAAAAAAATCGGAGGTTATGCATTTTCTACATCCAACTTATAGATACTATATATAAAAAAGAAGATGTGGTATTATTGCCAATGAGACAGCTATCCAGAAAAGACCAAAATGACACAAACATTAACAACTATAGGTAACCGTAAGGCCTTCAACAATGAGCAAAGCCCATACCGCATAGTCAGCTATAAAAGGCCCCGATAAGAACCATGTCGTCGACTTGATATCTTATTGTTTTGCATCACTATGTAATAGATACATTGAAAACTTATGCAAATGGTGTTTTTAAAATAAGAAAATTGTCGTTTTATTTGTTTCTATTAACTTTTTAAAATTTTGTTACTATATCAAACATTACAGTTACCTTTGATCGCTTTCTCGATAATCACAGAGCTTCGATTCTTTTGTTCTATTTCAAAAGTGTTTCCGCCTGCATATATCAAGACAAATTAAGATTTTAATCTGCTTCCTCTGGACCCATACACATGGGCTCGATTACCAAATATTCGTATGTATTATTAATGTTTTTAATGATCCATTTATTGGCATTATGTTTTTCTGGTCTGTGCGTACGTTCGTCCGTTCGTCTGTTTGTTTGTCCGTTTGTCCAGCTTCAAGTTAAATAAAATTGAAACTTAGTACACATTTTCCCTATGGAATGATCTTTTTAATTCTAATGCCAAATTACAGTTTTATCCTATTTTCATAATCCACTAAACATAGAAAATGATAGTGTAGATGAGGCATCCGTGTACTAGGGACACATTCATGTTTCTTCAAATTTTCGTCGTATCGCTGTAAATTTGTGTTAAAATTTTAACGTCGATATCAATAAATATTTCATTGTTTACGAGAAATATGCAATTTACTATCATTGTAATAAATCCTAAATATGGCCAATTATATTATAGTTTAAAAAAAAGAAATTTATGAAACATATTTATATCCGCTAACCGAGCCCCTATTGAGATCGACAAACTCAACAAAAAAGCTTTGAATACAATACGGATATTTCTTAGAATTGATGGTCATCCTATAAAAGTTACGGTCGTCCTATATAAATTACAGTCAGTCTTTACAAATTACGGTCATCCTTTACAAGTTACGGTCATCTTTTTACTAATCACGGTCATCCTTGTTTTATGTTACGGTCATCTTGAAAATATTTTGATTATGATTTACGGTCATCTTAACGATTTTTTCAAATCGAATTTCCCGTTTCATGCACATTTCTCGGAAGTAATTAGTGATTTTCGAGTGATTCTTTTATAAATTTACATCGTTTCAATGTATGATTTGTAAAGAAAATGATATAGAAACACTTTAACAGACAATACAGAAACTGACCTAATTTTTCATCCGACATCTTGGGATGACCGTGAATGCAGTTACGGTCATCAGCTTTACCCCAGTGTATTAATCTCTGACGGCGGAGATGGATTGGCAGAGTTGTCGTGTTCTGTTGCATGGTCATACTTCCTCTCGTCATTGGAAAGATTAGTGACGACATCAGCTCATATCTTTTTTTTAATGTAGTTGAACATTTTTTTGTAAAGATAAAATTAAAACATACCGAACTTCGAGGTAAAATTATATAAACAAATGTGAGAATGATGGCAGGAAACAACCTTTTACAACATGTACAGCTTATGGACGCAATCGAAAATATACTTCGCAAATGCTCTCGAGAACTAACAAAACCTATACATTTGTTTGCAAAAATGCTATATCAATGCTATGTTAAAAGTTCGTAATTGCATACGGCGAAAACTAAAAGGGTTGGGGCTTTTTGTAAACCATAAAAATCAATTTTATAAAAGAAGAACATCCATGTATATGTTTTGACATGCCATAATTCAATTTTTCACTGAATTTATACTGACATTAATAAATAATTGCAACAGTAGTATAGAAAGGAAAGGAACAAAATTTGAGTGGGATTTCCTTGTCCATCTTAAGCACATGATATTATCGTGGGGATCTTGATTATGTTGTTTATGTTGTTGTTTAATTTATCACATATAATTGTACACGTAAGCAGCTGTTGTTTTCTTCTCGTAATTCTTATTATGACTTTGTCAGTTGACTTCGATTTATGTTTAGATATCCTTTTGATATCGTCCTGCATTCATTAATTGCAATAAAAAATATATATAAGTCCATGCAGAACCAAACGTACACTATTTCTATTAACTACCAATAACACACATTACAAATCAACTCAACAACGAACATTTGATCTTAGATTGATTTGTCTATATATTTTGATTTTAGGTCCATTTGATATTTGAGTGGTACTGACGAATTTATTATCAAAATGACAACACAAAATCATTTTCTGCGGTGAAATAAAAAATTAAAACCAAACAAATACTGTTCTCTTTCTCATATTACTTATTATTGTCACTACTGCTTCGCTTAAAACTGATTAAACATTTCTACTATACTATTTGCCTCCCTTCCTTGTAAATGGTGCACTACGTCACATGGAGTCTTTCCAGCTTTATTTTGTTTGTGTATATCGGCTTTCTTATCAAGTAGTAGCTGTACTATTTTTTTGTTTTCTTTTATACATGCAGCATGAAGTGGAGAATTTCCCTTTTCATTGCACATATTAACATCTGCATTATAATTCAATAAGAGTTCAACAATGTCAAAAGACTCTTTCACGCACGCAATATACAAAGAAGTCTCCCTTTTAGTATTCAATGCATTAATATCTGCATTATGTTCTACTAAAAATCTTACAATTTTTTCATGTTTTTCTCTACACGCAACATGTAGTGGAGTATATAAAGATTTATCACGTAAGTTGATATTTGCACTCTTAATATGCAATACTTTACATATTTCCAAATAGCCTTTACTACAACTTATAAAAAATGGCGTCATTCCTTGCTTCGTCATTAAGTGTATATCCGCGTTTGTGTTTAATAAAAGTTTAACAATTTTAACTTCACCATTCGAACATGCGATGTGCAAAGGCGATAAGCCATTTTCAGACTGTACATTCACTTTGGCGGAATAATCTAGCAAAAGCTTTACAATATTATCATTGCCAATTTTGCATGCTTTATGAAGAGGCGCTATTCCTTTTACGCTCGTTGTGTTTACATTAGCCATATTCTTTAAAAGCATACATGCTATATTATGGTGATTGCTTTCACAAGACGTAAAAAGGGGTGTTTTGCCAGTGGTATCGCATTCATTTATCATACTTTTATCATGATTAAGGAAAAGTTCAACAATTTTAAGATGTCCATTTGAACATGCTATATGTATCGCCTTTAGTCCATTTGTATCTTTGTGTTTGACATTCGCATTCTTCGTCAACAGGAACGTTACAGCATTGTAACTCCCATTGTCACAGGCTCTTTGCAACGCTGTTCTGTTTATCTTCTCGTCCTTTCTATTTACTTTTGCACCGTATCTGTGAAGAATCGTCAATGTAGATACATCGTCATTAATCGAGGCGATATCAAAAGGCGTTAGATCTTCGTTATTTGCAACATGAAGTGACGAATTGTCCAATGCAAGAAGTGTTTGTATGACTTTGTTATGACAACCTAAAGATGCCATAAACAATGGAGTTCTTTTGTTTTTATCCTGTAAATTTATCTGCCCCTTGCTTAGTTGAAAAAGTTTAAATACCAAATCTTCATAACCGTTTTCAGATATTATATGTAGAGGTGTAGAATCATTTTGATCGCATGTCAAATCTTCAGCTTTCAAACTTTCAAGAAATGTTAGCAGTTTTATTCTAAATTGTGAAAACTGCATTTGCATACCAGTAAATACATGACTATGATAACCTTTTCTTATATCCAACACTAGTCTTTGAAAATAAATGTCTTCCTGTTCTTGTTTCACCATGATTACTAATTCGTCATGCTTCTGTTGTATAGAAGCTAACTGCAGTCGATTGGCAATGAATGTACAATTTCCATATTTTAGTAAACAATGAATAATACTGCTTCCTACTATAAACAAAAAGTTTTGGAATAACGTATCGTGAATACAGGCAAATCCGACGTCTGTTTCCTGTACGTATGTTCCAACCAAGTGATTTAATGCTTCTAGAATTACTGTAGTTGAAGGGACGTACTTAAAACCACATTCATAACACATGTCAATAAGCAATTCTTTCGTTGTTTGATTGTCAAGACTTAATATTTGTCTATCAATATTATTATCTTGTATTACAAGTAAAGCTACTGCAAGAAATGCTATATCAGATTTTTTCTTAATGTTCCCAATTTCTTCAGTAAGGATTTTATATGGATTTACAAAAAAACATAGCTGTATCCTCTTGGGTTTTGTACAGTGCGCATAGCTCAGGGAAAAAATTATACATCATGAGTGTTTCTTCTTTTAATTCTGGTACGTTATACCTTTTGCACATTTTTTCCCTTTCAATATGAGATAGCTTCAAACTATATAAAAGCAAATCGAAATGTTTTGGCGAAACATTTAATATCCGAGAAAACCTCGATTTATAAATGTATGATCTACAAGTAAGTATAAGTCTCGTATTCGAACTATCAGTAAATGTGTGTTTGATAAATGTTTCTTCATTTTTCCATCGCTGAATACATAAGTCATCAACAGAATATTTCCCTACTGGATCATCAATTATAAATACCTGTTTTGTTTCGGGCAGTAAGTATTTTCGAATTTCTTCAGGAAATAAAACAGACAAAATTTGATATTTCTCATTCTGTTCTAACATAAAAGCTGTGTTATATGCAATGGCAGATTTACCGGATCCGGGTGGTCCCGATAATATCACGAATCCATTAGTTTTCATTGATTTTAACACTTGCGTATAAGCTTCAGTTAATTCAAAGTTTCCCTGCCGTTTTCTCCACGCCGTTATTACCTTTTCTTGTAAACCTGAAAACAAGAAAGGTTGAATTAAATACCATCTATAACAAATGAAGGATACTAGTATTATAACTTTCATATCATATGTGGTGTAAGGTTTTGGACACAGTTTGTTAAGCTGGGGTCACACATTCACGATTTTGTGGATGGAAATTCAAACTTTAATTAAATTTTGTATATCAAATAATTTAATCACGACAACAATCAGATATTGTTCAGTAAGCGTCGATATTCAACCGTTTCCAAGCGAATGTATCCCGATAATTCCGTTCTTAATCCACTTCTTCTCCAATTTGTGTCTTTTCGCCTGGTAATTATCTACCGATTCTGTCACGACTGCGTCCCGATTCTACCGAATGTAATACGATGGAGATCAGACAGTGACAAGACAGTGAACCGACGCTGACGGAAGTTATTCGTTCGAAAACTGTCGGCATACTCGGGATGGTCAGGTACTTGCGGAACGTTATCCTATCACGGTCCGCTCTATCGCATTGCAAACGGCTTTGTCTGGTCTCAGTCGTATTGTATTCTGTAATAGTCGGGACTCTAACGTGGGTATCATTGACGAATTGCGTATTAATAACGGGACTGTTCCGGAACGGTTTCGAAAAGATCTGGACTCATTCGGCAGAAAAACAGCAATAAAATTGTCTCCAGATCATTCCCGTTCCACAGGACACCGTCCAGAATTAACAGAACATTGTTAGGATTTTGATCCGATACAGCAGAATCTGTCATGACATAGGCACGACTGTAATCCGACTAGACAAAATCGGCTGAGAATCCCCGAATGTAACAGGACGCACCTAAGTGCGGGGTGCTTCGCCGAACTATTTGGACCCTTCCCGACCCGTAGGAATCTGTTACGAACTTAAACGACTGCGTTCAGACAATGATAGGACATTCCAGTTAATTGAAGATAGTAATCCGACTTTTTCACTTTTCCTGTCGTATCGCTGTCTTATCTCAAACGGGAGCAAAAATGTGTGCACCCCGCATAATAGATCACAATCATGCCACGGAAGCAAGTTCCACAATTGGGGAATGTCACGAATATACAATTTTTCTGGTGATAAAGTCAGAAATAATAATGGAACTAAGATTCATTATCATTTTGATCAAGTTTAGTAGATAGACTTGTGTATTTACGATATAATTCACCAGGGGTTGAATTTATACTGATTTCAATATGGGTTGGCTTTTCATGCTAAATAGTTAACCACGAGCTAAAACGAGTATTAGTTCAATCCCCCATTAATTATCCATATTCTAATAGGACAAATACTCCAATTCTTTTTGATCGAAGCGGTCATTGTAAAGGCTATTAAATTGCGTTAAAGAATAGAGCAATCTGAATGAGTGACATGCTTAAATTATATACAATAACGTTTTACGATAGGTTTAGATTAATTTAAATAATAATATTGATATGTCTCATTTGTATAGATAAAATTGTTTATAACACATTTTAACATCATTTGTTTTTGTTTCCAAGGTTGTGATGATTTTCGGTTTCACAAGAGTGTACAAAAACAAAAAAAAACAATTTTGTTGCATTAAGAGTAAAGTGATATCTAGCAGACAGCCATTATTCTAAGGAGTACTTATTATGGTCCGCTAGTGGCCGATTTTTGTTTTATAATCGTATGACGCACAATTCATACAGAACCTTTATAAGACAAAATAAAAACATCTCGCAAAGTTCCTTAGTTTTATTTTCAAAAATACTACTGACGTTTTATCATGTACCATTTCCAATTTAAAGTCACTATATCGTGCTTTTAATTGTATTTATTTGATTTTTCAGCCTATTTGCTGATAAATTTCCATTCTCAATTTTACCTCATACTTTTAAAAACGCTTACGTCGTTATATATCCAAGCACATATCAGATTATTGATTCTACCGAACATTGAAAAACTGCTTCTTACAGTTGCTGCTGGTCGTGTTTTCGTGTTGTCAACATGGACATAGTTGGCAAAATTAAAACATGAATTCATGTCAAACGTGAATAATTTTCAGTTTTATATTTTACAGCAAATTATTCCGAAACTAAAGTTTTAACTCTGTCTGGCAAATATGATATAAGATAAAGTTATTAATTTGTCATCTGCTATTATTTATATAGGTCTTCAGCTTATTTTAGGGTTGAGCTTTACTCATTAAAAAGAAAAAGCACATCGAACACATACAGTTCCAAAGCGTTCATTTATAAAAAAAAAGTTGAAATTCAACCAAATTGTTCTGATAATAGTTTATTCATAATGCAATAACATGTCGCCAACTTTTTCTGCACAAACATTCATGAAACCTCTCTAGTTATTTTATTTCTTTTAACATTGAGTGCTTAACCGTATCATAAGTCAGGCACCTGATGTTCGGTAGTTGTCAGTTGTTGATTTGGTTCCTAAGTGTTTCTCGTTTTTTAATAGATTAAACCGTTGGTTTTCCCGTTTGTACATATTTACACTAACGGTTTGGTTGGCCACGGAGTTCGTGGTTAAGACTGTACTTTGACCTTTAATGGTTTTTATTTTACTAATTGTGACTTGGATTGAGAGTTGTATTATTGGAACTCATAACACATCATCTTAAACATGATTTATCCAATTAAAAACAAAAAGAGACCTTTATATATTAACGAATAAAAAAACCCTGAAAAAAACTTGTGTGCGTGTTCATAAGATTTATAATTCTTTCACCATCTGTATACAGTAACTTAACATAAAATGTATATTCGAATAACAATGTAAAATTGAGAATGGAAATGGGGAATGTATCAAAGAGACAACAACCGGACCGTAGAAAAAACAACAACAGAAGGTCACCAACAGGTCTTCAATGTAACGAGAAATTCCCGCACCCGGAGGCGTCCTTCAGCTGGCCCCTAAAAAATATATACTACTTTTTGTGTGTTTGAATATTAATGCCACAATCAGCATTTCAATATAAAACAAACTGAATAGTTTCTCATCTACAATAATTATTAATCATTGCATACCAAAAACATCAAAAGGACTGCATGTTGTCTCCTTTCGTTTGAAGTCGTCCTTTCCCTTTAGCACATGTTTCGTTTCTGGAAAAAGAAATATTTCTAGATATGTTATCGTGACTGTGTATGGCTTTTGATGCCTTACATATGCATGTAACATTTTTAAGTTTCTATGGTATTCACAGTACATGTAATTAAAACGAGGAAATTATAAAAAAGTGAATAATAAGGAGTAATACGTTATTTTTACAAATTTACGATGTGATTATAGTTGAATTGATTTTCGGCTAAAACCAATTACAGAGACAACAATATAGAACATAAATGCTTACTAAAGGAGGGACGAAAGATACCCAAGGGACAGTCAAACTCATCAATCGAAAATAAACTGACAACGCCATGGCTAAAAATTAAAAAGACAAACAGACAAACAATAGTACACATGACACAACATAGAAAACTAAAGAATAATACTACCTGTGTCAGGTGTATTGTTGTATAATTGAAAAAAAGTAGAGGGATTAAAGTCTCTAAACCAAAAGGTTACTACTCCGTAATTTGGAATTGATAGATGATGTGCACTAAAAATACAATGTGAACGAATGAATGTTCTTTTTACATGTATCTAGATTAAAATACATAGCATGATCGTTATCTTGCAAAAGATTTCCCTCAAACAAACTCTCCGGCCGTCTATTTGTAGTTATGCGCGTAGTTTGTCATCAAAAATACTGAACCATGGCGTTGGTTTTATGCCTGCAGTAGTTATCCTTCAATCATTGATACAGGCATTTGTTGATGTCTAAATTTTGTGGGAGCCTTTTAGATTCAGGACAATTTAGGTAATTACAAAAGTTAGAAAACCAGTTTATTTTTGACATTACAAAAGTGTCGACATCTTTGATGTTTGTGTGCATTGTTATCTCACTTTTTATTTAACCTGCTCGTATTTTTTTATCGATTGAAATCAACTTCATATAAAACACTCAGGAAGTGTTTTGACATATTCTGAATTATGTTTTCCATGTAAGTTTTTAACTCACCAAATTTATCTTTATGTTTTATCAGCAAATAGGCTGAAAAATCAAATAAATACAATTAAAAGCACGATATACATGATATAGTGACATTAATGAATAACGACCTTTTAACTTATTTATGTACGACTTATAATAATTAGTTTTACTTATCAGTGTCTATTTTCGCAATATAGCCTGTCAAAACACATGTTTGATAAATTTATCAAATAAAGCGTCTGATATATATTTAGCATGTCCATAATTGGTCGGAATTGCCATTCAACTTTGTTTATGATTTGACTATCATACATATTATATTCCAGCGGCACTGATGAGTCCTATGTAGACGAAACTTGCACCTGGTGTACTTGCTTATTGTGAGTTGTAATAATTTCTTCATATTTTGTTTTGGTTTTCCTTATTTCTATCCAACATTAACATTAGGCATGTTATAATTCAGCGATTTATTTAACCTTTCCTTGATTGGAAATGTTCATTAACAAGTACATTTGTTTTGTATTACACACTAAAATTAATAACGAAATTGCTTTCTAAGATACATTCACCAGTTTCTGGGTTTATGTAGCCTATTTGTCTCAAGGTATAATTATGTGAAAGTAATTTCAGATCAAAACAATATCAGCCTGATATATACAAAACCCATCAGTATGCGCAAAATATCTGCGAACAGTGCATTATATTCCTGCAGTAACAAGGTGCAAAAGAGAACCTTTGTTTCTGATAAACGAGAATAATAAGCCATTTTTGTTTTTAAATCAAACAACTTTTTTACAAAATTTAAAAGAAGATTTGACCATGAATCGACTGCTAGCATTCGTCTTAAATCTTTCATTTTACCCACGACTTTTCCCAAATTTTTACTTATTTGCAAGGCATGCCTTGCGTTAGACTATATTATTACAAAATGTAATACTTTCATACATGTTTTTTCTTAACTAGGCCTAAATGCATATCAAAAACAAACGATATTGCTTGAGTTTCGTCAGATTCATAGTTGAAAGGTAAAAACGCCAATAAACGATTATTCAAGCTTATTACTTACTTAAAAAAAGTACACATACAGCAGCAATGCATATTATTGTAGCTAAAACAGCGGGTCGTCCAACACTATCTGTAATTAAATCGTTAACTTATTGTTTTCTTACTCTTTACTGCATATAAACAATCACATACATCGTAAATAATATTTTAAAAAGACAATAGTCGTGGTGATGCTTACATTTAGAGATTTTTCTCTTGGCACACATTTGAATTGGCGGTAAAAAGTACTGTCATAACAAAAAGATCTGATCAGTGTAAATGAATGCATAAATTCTAAACGTTGAGTAACATTTCAATTTGGTAATAGTAGAGTTTTTATAGTTGTCTTCCTTTGATAGAATTTGTAGTAATAGAGAGTTAAATTTTACACAATAATTATTTCTAGTTTGAAATAAGTTCAAATGTACATCGTCTCAGTACAAGTGTATCACTCGTCGAACGTTATCTTCTAAATCAAAGGATACTATAATTACTTTCAATTGGTATACTTAGAAACCGGATTTAGATTCGCTGATAGTCATATTAATGCACTCGTCAATTTGATAGGAAGATATGATTTTTTTTTTTTTACTATATTTCTTTCTAGTATTACCTGATGACGTCTCATATCCATATTTCGATATGATTGTTGACATTTCTTTTTTTTCGTCGATCCTGTAATATATTATTTTCAATTTGTTTAAATTTTGCTTGACAAATCTTTCAATGTTTAAGGTTGTACAAAAGAATATTTGTATATATGCTGGCATCGCGATGATAATTCGGACTGTCACATACAAAAATGTCTGTGATATCATCGCAAATAGATAAAACGAAAAAATGCGGACGGAGTATCTCTAAACTGTTTCATCGTTCCACCATCTAGGTAGTTTGATTTGTCCCTATTTCGTAATTTAAGCTCAATGAGGTTTTTGACTTTATGACATTTGAAGTGAGGAATCTTGAAACTTTTAAGGGTTAAACGGAACGAATCGCCGTTGTGTCTTGTTCAAATTCCTTGCTCTCGTCATTTGTTAAAAATAAGAATATGTAATAGTAAAAGTTGACTGATAAGTTAATATTGATATTAAAAGACCTCTTTTAATGTCAATATTAACTTAATCATTGAAATTTTACTGACTTACAAACCGTCGAAAATATATGAAAAGTACATAAAAAGCACTTGCTGAAACCTAATTCCCCTGAACTGGACGAGTCTAAGTATGTTCAACTTAAATGATAGTTAAACAGTACTCAAACTGATATAAACAATTAACAGTTTTCAATTTGAAATGTAAACGGACCGATTTAATGGCATTACATCATATAACTTTTTATTTATGTTATAAAATAAATTAGCATCTAAATAACACAAAATGATAGTTTTACAAAATTATGGGGTAAAACTATATTTTTTCAGCCAACTTTTCAAAATAACGATTCCTTATTTAATAAATCAGGCAATCAAAACCCCACGCAAACCTCATTTATAACTGACCAATGAATATTATGCTCAACAACTTCTTGCTATATATACTTGATGTTTTTGATCTGTCAGTAATCATGAAATAGATTCGTAAAGATCAGACCTTAGAAAACAGTAAGTAAACTCTTCCAACAATTAGCTTTTTAAACAGCTTGTTTCAGAACATCTAATCGGACAGACCTAGATGCATAATCTTTTCTTCCTGCGAACTAATATCTTGTGAACTTACACGATAATAAAAAACGACTCAGTTTGTCAGTCTGGTAAAAACGGGGTTAATACTCTTATATTTACATCTAATCGTCCTGAATATTAATTTTATTTGCCGCTGGTCGTCATCCATTATCACAATTTATTTTACCGTTTAAGTATACAGTGAAGTGTTTTTCTTATACTGGTTTATATAACAACTTCTTAAATTTTCACCGATCAGAATTAAAATATGGCAGGTGAAATTTTTCAACCAAACACTTGTGATTGTTGGGATATCTTTGACGGTAAATAATATTAAATCAAATGTACCTTTTCGGATATATATAATATTTGGCGGAACATATTATTGAATTAACTCCGTAAAACTATTATTAAGTCATGGGTCGGTTTTGAGCTTATTATTCTGTATACGCATCTTTCTATAAAAAAGACCGAATGTTGACTTTTATTTATCTATGTCTTTGGGTTGCTGTCGCATTAATGTATAAAATTGAGAGAGAAAAGAAATGGAGAATGTGTCATAGCGACAACAACCCAATCACAGAGCAGACAACAGCCGAAGGCCACTAATTGGTCTTCAATGTAGCGAGAATTCCCGCACCCGTAGGTGTCCTTCAGCAAGCCCCTTAAAAATATGTATACCAGTACAGTGATAATGGACGTCATACTAAACTCCAAATTATACCCACGAAACTAAAATTAAAAATCATACAAGACTAACAAAGGTCAGAGGCTCCTGATTTGGGACAGGCCCAAAATTGCGGCTGGGTAAAACATGTTTATGAGATACCTTTATTTCCTTTTATTCAAAACAAAATGCAGGGGCGGATCCAGTCATTTTAAAACGGGGGGTTCCCAACCCAGGATAAAGGGGGGTTCCAACTATATGTCCACATTCAAATGCATTGATCGGCCAAAAAAAGAGGGGTTCGAACGCCCGGAACCTCCCTCCCCTCCCCATTTAGCAAGGGTATACTGTGGGACAGGAGAGGTCCAGAGATGTCAATATATCTATACCCAAGCGAATCATTTCATTGGCGGATCCAGGGGGGGGGGGGGTTCCGGGTGTTGGAACCCCTCTTTTTTTGGCCGATCTATGCATTTGAATTGGGACATATAGTTGGAACCCCCCTTTGTTCTGGGTTGGGAATCCCCCTTTTCAAAATGGCGGGGTCCGCCCCTGCATTTTGTTTTGAAAAAAAAAGGAAATAAAGGTATCTCATAAACATGTTTAACCCAGCCGCAATTTTGCGCCTGTCCCAAATCAGGAGCCTCTGACCTTTGTTAGTCTTGTATGATTTTTAATTTTAGTTTCTTGGGTATAATTTAGTATGACGTCCATTATAACTGTACTAGTATACATATTTTTAAGGGGCTTGCTGAAGGACACCTACGGGTGCGGGAATTCTCGCTACATAGAAGACCCATTGGTGGCCGTCGGCTGTTGTCTGCTCTAAGGTCGGGTTGTTGTCTCTATGCCACATTCTCCATTTCCTTTCTCTATTTTATCCATTAATGCGACAGAAACCCAAAGACATAAATAAATAAAAATATTTAGAGTCAACATTCGGTCTTTTTTTTATAGAAAGATGCGTATACAGAATAATAAGCTCAAAACCGACCCATGACTAAATAATAGTTTTACGGAGTTAATTCAATATTATTTTCCGCCAAATATTATATATATCCGAAAAGGAACCTTTGATTTAATATTATTTATCGTCAAAGATATCCCAACAATCACAAGTGTTTGGTTGAAAAAAATTTCACCTGCCATATTTTAATTTTGATCGGTGAAAATTTATGAAGTTGTAATATAAACCATTAAAAGAAAAACACTTCACTGTATACTAAAACGGTGAAATAAAAATAATGATAATGGATGACGACCAGTGGCAAATAAAATTAATATTCAGGACGATTAGATGTAAATATAAGAGTATTAACCCCGTTTTTTACCAGACTGACAAACTGAGTCGCTTTTTTTTATTATCGTGCAAGTTCACAAGATATTAGTTCGCAGGAAGAAAAGTCACCCGACCCGGACAAATTTCCGACTCTGAGCCGGCCAGTCTTTAACATCTTTGTTTGACCCGTTCGGGATTCGAATAAATGACCTCCCCGTCCCGAGGCGAACGCCCCCACACGAGATCAACCAGGAGAGCGGTAGTGATCGGTAGTACAGAATATCATACCAAAAAACTAAAGTACAATACACAGTACAGTTTCAAAGAATTATCACAGTTACTAAAGCGAGCTTAAAGTATGTAACCTAAATTGGATGCGTGAAATGATTTTTTAAACTACACGTAAACATGGATGATCGACTTCAGGGTAGATTTTATGGATCAACGCTCTTGGCAAATTAAAAACTCTTACTCCTATTATTCGAGTGGTCCAAATATTGCCAGCTGTTACAAGTCTAAATTTCTGTCCTTATTCAATATGCCCTCGTTTTTCCAGTGGTATTTTAAAGTTTCACGTCCGACCTCACTGTCGACCTTCTACTGTACGACCTATTGTATTTTAAATTCATGTGTTATAGTCATGAACATGCATGAAATATTTGCTACTACTGGACGTAAAGCAAACAACAATCAATCAACTTACTTGATTTCTCTGTACTACATTTTGTAGTACTTAGCACATAAAGACAAGATCTTGTAAAATGCTATAATAATTTTCAATTTCCATTTAAATTTTTATGTTTTTTTTTTCGGGGGGGGGGGGGGGGGGGGCTCTTCAGTTCATCACATAACTGACTGCTTATTAAAAAGATTTAAATATTTTTTTACTATGGTTTTTATCTTCTGTTTTAATACGATTTATAACAAATGATTTGTTTTTGTCTGGAAAGGATTAAACTAAGAAAGATAAAAGTTTTTTCAGGTGTTTTTGCTTCATTTAGACATGAAGAGGGAATAACGGACGACTAGATTAAAGAGTTTGTTTTCATATAATGCATTGCACTTGCGAATATATCTCACCTCACACGTTTTGATCGGGCCAGTGAAACCTAGTTTAATACGGTTTTATTCATTGAAGTTTGCATGCATAGTTTTTATTTAAAAAAAAAACACAAATAAAGCAAGAACTATTTAACAATTAATTGGACTAAATAGACAAAACTATTCATTTTGTATTCGCATGTAACGTAATGTAGGAAAATTACCAAATCAGAAACAAAAGGAACATTTACCGGATGAATATTGTGAAGGACCTTATGCATCTAGGTCTGTCCGATAAGATGTTTTAAAACCAGCTGTTTGAAAAGCTAATTGTTGGAAGAGTTTACTTACTGTTTTCTAAGGTCTGATCTTTACGAATCTGTTTTTTATATCATAAATAAATAATTATATGATGTAATGCCAGTACATCGGTCCGTTTACATTTCAAATTTGTAACTGTTAATTGTTTATATCAGTCTGAGTACTGTTTAACTATCATTTAAGTTGAACATACTTAGACTCGTCCAGTCAGGGGAATTATGTTTCAGCAAGTGCTTTTTATGTACTTTTCTAATATTTTTGACGGTTTGTAAGTCAGTAAAATTTCAATGATTAAGTTGATATTGTCATTAAAAGACCTCCGAACAAAAAGGGCTGTTCAAATCCCCTCGCCTCGTCGTTCAAAGGTCTTTGAATATCAATATTAACTTATCATTGAACTTTCACTATTACTTAAACATGTTAAATTAAAGTCCTAAGTTTAATAAAGTAAATATACATTTTTTTAAATATGATTTGCAAGGCTGCATGCCCATTATATATAAATTTGTTTATTAAAGTACATCTATCGTTTTCATATATTTCTTTTCCGCCATGCATAAGATTTATCTTTACTTTGACTTTATTCTATATATAATTATGTAACTAGAACACAACCGTGAAATCGCGGGCATTCAGAGCGTAGTTTAAAGTATGTAAAGTGTTGATGGAAGATTTTTTTAACATATTGAATGACTGGAGAATTTCAGCAAAAGCATCATAAGTCATAGGTTATTGGGGATAGGAAAATGTTTTTTTTTTATCCCTCCTCTTTCATTTCCAAAATTTCTGTTTCATTTTGGTCTCTTGTGGAGAGTTGTCTCAACATGGTAATCATACCACAACTTTTTTTTTTGGTAATCAAGGAATTTTGTAAACGATTAATGACTGGAGAATTTCAGAAAAGGTATCAAAAGTTCACATGAGTAATTTTAGCGCTTATCTGTATATTATGAACATTCATTACTATATAAATAAAGTGTATTTATTTTCAATTCTAAGTTTAACGTGAGGGTACCCAAATTGCACTTATTTTGACAGTTTTTTAACCAACGTTTATATATGCTTCAGACAAAAGTTTTTATTGTGTGCTGATTGTGTAGATGTATCATTATTTACTATATGGTATCACTAATTTAATTTTGAATCCATATGGAATCATAGAAAAACTTGTCTGAACTGACCTCCTAACCATCAATGATTCTGTAATGAGGAGTACCCAAATTGCATCCATGCTTAAATTCGTATCGTCAAAAGTCTAATAACAAATGAATAACAGAGCTTTTGTTTAATTTCTTCAAATATTTTGAACAATTGGATATTAGTTCATACTTACTCCTCATTTTTTAAGAAATGGATACTTGTAACATATTGTATTTGCTAATTTTAAAAAAGATGACGTTTTGATGATGTCGCATGGCGACGTTTCCGTACATTTTGCTTTTTCAGTAAACACTTCATATGTTGAGAAATATTGTGAACGTTTTGTGTATATCTAAATATTTTTACCTATGTTGAAAGACGTGCATAGTATCAAATCAAACAAATACAAATTGTTCTCTAGGAAATCTTGTAAGATTTCTACTGCTATTTTTGATAAATAGGTGCAATTTGGGTACCGTCATGTTACTATTCGATCCATGGTGGTCAATTGATATAGTATACAGACCCTCTCCATTTCAGAAAATCTGTGACCGTCGTGGATAGTAAACTTAAAATGATACCAGATAGAATTAAAATACACTTTATTCGTAGTATATGTATGGTCGTTTAATAGTTTAGATTTGTTTAAGAGATCGATTTATGTCAATCATTTTTATGAAGAAACGAGTTTCTAATACGTAGGAAGATTTTGCACAATGTAATTTAAAGTATTATTTCCTTGTTTCAAAGTAAAAAAAATAATATTTTTTTTCATATTAAAAAGATACTCGGATTTGTTTTTTTGATCAATAGAACTTATTGCGACCAATTAAATTGTATTTACAATGAGGTTTATATTTAGGTGTGTGTAAAATAGGGAAACAATAAACTGGTAAGTTGTTGACCATTTAGACTTCGTTTAGATAACACACGTCTTCAAAATTAATGGTTTAAAATAAAATTTAGGGAGTTAAAAATTGAAAAGTGAAACGCTAAAATGTATATAGAAACCTATTCTATCACTTTCCTCTGAGCAAAGTCTTAAGGGAAATATATATTGAAACTGTAGATCATAGTGGGTTAAACGACAACGAGACAGCAATCAAACAACAAAAACACATAAGGACAGCTAGTGGGTTACATATATAGTGTTCACCACTGGATAGGTGTATACACAACATGCCAATTTCTAAATCATCCCTTATTTCTTTATCATTGTGAATAATGTATCCCGGAAAATAGAATTCATGTACTACATGTCTTTGATTTTACAAATGATAAAAGATCTGGCATAAAAACGTGATTCTCAATATAATTTTAAAATTGAGGAGAAAGCCAGAATAAGAAAGTTATACAATTTAAAGAATACCAATCCTAAAGTTTCATTGCTAAGATGTATATTGTCCCCTTCTTTTATCCTACATGAAACTTCATGAGAGCCGATGATTAAATATCCACATATTTTTCCGAAATGTTCATACATAATATTAATATGGCGTCAAGTGTTTAAACAGTTATCAAATCGGTATGCGCGTTAAATAAATATTAAAAATGTCATATGAATAAATAAATGCTTAAGAAATGATGCAATTATGTTATCAATCTAAAAATATTAATCATGAAATAATAAATAAATATATATATATATATTAAATGACTGAAGCAATTAAAATTCTTAAGGATATTGTTTCAATATTGCCGAAAAACTGAGACTACTATAAATGTTATACATGTAGTAGTCTCAGCCGAAAACAATACGTAATATTGATAATACAAGCAAGTATGACAAACCAATCACAAATTTGTTGTTTGGGATTATTCATGGTTGACTAGTTCTATATTAACCAGTGACACGTGTCCTAATTTTTAAGAAAAGGCACAGAAAAAGTATGAATAAAAATAACCGGTTCTTCAAAACTATATTTTCAAAATGCATTGCATAATTTAAACCGCTTTAAAGTGTTTCATTTTACTTTATGTTTGTGCGTATGCAAAAAATTGATAGCAAGTTAAACTTCAATGCTCATGACTTACGAGTATTATATTTCTTGTGGAATTGATAGATGAGCGGTTTTTCACAAATACCGAACAAAAGAATATAGCGTAAACTTCAATTAATGGACAAGCAACCAACCGAGAAACTTAAAAAATTTAAGAGGCATCTACATATACATGTATAACTAGTTTTGAGTTAGAGAAATCATTCAGTGCCATATGATCTTATTCAGATTTGTGCGTTTTTACTTAAGGCAAAAAAAAGTTATTGAAGAAAAAAAAAGATACATGAAATAACGAATTAACATAAGTTTACAAATACATACCTAGGTGCATTTAATTAAACAACATTTAAACTTTTTAATACATGTTTTCAATTGTAATTTTATGTTTATGTACCCGATATCGAGTTCTTATAAAAATAAAAGTCACTTGAATGGGTATTTCTGGTGTATATACATGTATCACACGTGCTATCTACATGTACAATATACGGAAATGACACGGCTGGGTAGTGTAACGTTACTGAAAGAAGACTACTGTCAGGTGTATATCCCCGGGCGAAGAATTTACTAGTTTGTCAACACGGTTAGGTGTAATTTGTCATATCGTAAAGGTTTGAGTCGCGCTCATCTCTTCTTTTTTATAATATTTATTGCGCCAATAAATGGAACTTGACACATTCCCCATTTCCATTCTCAATTTTATTAATTGTGTCATATTTACCTCGAAACGATTAACCTTGTTACACGTACATGTAACATTAGAATACTGACTTCAGCTGTTAAATAACTTTATAATTACTAAACTGATTACAAAAATTTGAAATTATGTACTTCTCCTTCCGTATGCCATGTTTTTTGTGTCAATTCTATCTTTCCATTGTAAAGTTTCAAGTCTTTAAATAACATCCATTTGTAGAACTGATTATTTCGATCCTTCAAAGATGTGTAGAATAATAATAAAGAAAAAATATTATTTAGTCTCTTTCATATAAATACTGTAGATTAGTATTTGATCATCGATTCAAACATAACATCCAGTGACAAATTTTTTTTTAAAAATTAATCAAAGTTTTATTGCACTTTTGCTGTTAACAATTTACTTATTCTACAGCTTCAATTAAGTATCCCTTAAATTAGTCATTGAATATTTAGGGAAAAATATTCAATAAGTATATTTATAAAGTAAGTTGTATTATATTACATACATAATATCAGTTCTACAAAGTACAATTTCATACCAGAATACGGTACGTTTCTTAACCCAAACTGTATATGATTTATTTATTGAAGCTTCACTGTACCGTGAAATTGATGATGATCCTTGATACTGACAGCATGACTTTTCAGCCGACAGTAGAATTTCGAAATTTTTTTGTTAGTTTACTCCGTGTAATTGTGAATCGGAGTCTTAAATGATTTGATATTTTTTTTCTTCATTAAATTGTATTTTTTGCGATCAAACCAAAGATAAAAAAAAAGATCGAAAGTGCACGTGATATAATTAACGATACATGAATGCGGTATCCAAGCATTGTATTGTGTTAACTAATAACAATACTAATTCAGTGTAGCTATAATAGATATGATAAATTATATATAAACATGACAAAAGAGTAGAATAGCGAATTTCATTTGATGCATATCACCTGATTGGACACATTTCATACATGTGCAGTCATGAACTAACTAGGTCACAGCTTGAATTTGCTTCGCAATTATAGAAATTCGAAATATTCTAAAGTTTTAAGTATGATTCTCTTATTTTTTTTTCTCTAATTTTATTTATGCTAATTATGTCCCTGATTTCATTTTGAAATATTTTTAAAATATCAATGGCCTTGTCTTTCTTGTCAGACATGTAATATGCTTTATAAATTGAAAAGTAAATTATAGTTAATAAATAGTTCATATCAAAATAATCGTCATCTTCAATTTTATAGCCAGTTACTAAACTTTTAAGACTGAATATATGCTTATCAACTTTTAATAGTGCTAAAAGCTGGTCAACTTTGTGCCAATACTGCACATTATATGAACAGAAAAAAAAGAAGTGTTTATAATCATCATGTTGCTTACAATGGAAGCACAAACTACTCGGTACTATTTTCCATTTATAAAGTAATTCATTACAGGCTAATATATAATGCATTATTTTCCATTTAAACATTTAAGATTTGTTGACATGTTACACGTGGATTTCTGGAGTAAATCCAGATTGATTTACCACGAAGGTTGAGGCATTTGGATATGAGAATATCTCTTTCAGCTTCGTCATCGAGGTAAATTCTCCATAAGCTTCGGATTCTTTGGAGACCAGTAATTGTTCTTTCTGGTACTGCTTCACCGACAGCTTTATACATTTCAGGGTGAGTCAGGTATATTTTTTTCAGAGTCTCTCCATCCGATATTGAACCAAAGACATCTGTTTACTGTATAAATACAGGTTTAACACTAACTAACATGTCTGAGGGCTCAATTGTTTTAGGGTCTGTTTTTGTTTTTTCTGCGTAGGACGCCATTTTGGGTTCACTTTGTTCATTGGATTTTGCCATAACTTTGCTGAAATCACCTTTAAAGTTGTTTTTGCGATATTAAGTCACTTATAAAATTGAGAAGGGAAATGGGGAATGTGCCAAAGAGACAACAACCCGACCATAGAAAAAAGCACAACATCAGAAGGTCATCAACAGGTCTTCAATGTAGCGAGAAATTCCCGTACCCGGAGGCGTTAGTTCTACATACTAGCAAGCATCTATAGTACTGTGAAGTAATTGTCAATGAGAAAACAAAGTTAATTACGATTTTTTTTCCTCTAGTGGTTACACACCCGTTACCTTAGTCGAGGGCCGTAATTTGAGAAATATTTCATGTATTCGTACAAAGAACAAAGAACAAATCAACTTCTTTTAGAATACAATTGATTGGTTATTTAAGGTAAATGATTTGCGACAGAATAGGTGAAAGTTGGCCAGAAGCTTACCTCGAAAATAATGAAATATAAAAAAGGTAGAGTTATTTTTTAATTCTGTATTCTACACATACATGGACTTCACTTTTTACAGTAAAAATAAACAGTTTTAACACCGACAGCAGGAATCACAAGCAACGCGGGTTCCATAGATATCTTCAACGAATTTTTATATATCCCTGGCAGTTTTCGGTTTTTATCAGGAAACGTTTCCCATTCGTTTTATAAATATTCCATAACGATATTAGTTAGAGATTTAATCCAATCCAAACTAATAATTATTTTTTTTTTATCCCGCATCTTTTTAATTAAATCTTTTTTAAATTAACTCAAAACTATAAAAAGTGTAATAACTTTCTGAAATTAAACCCTAACATACGTGTTTATCAGACGCTTAACAAAACGATATACCATACGATTGATGAAACGCTAAACGCTATCACATACCATACGATAAACGAAACGCTAAACGCTAAACCATACCATAAACCATACGACAAATAAAACGATTAACGATACCATGAACAATACGTTATACAAAAGAATATAGGACAGAAAGTCACAGACAAAAAGTCACGGACAAAAAGTCACAGGACAAAAAGTCACAATTCTCTTTTTCTGATTATTTTCTTTGAATAAAAAACGTTTTTTTCTACAAAAATATTTTTGTATTTTTCTTGAACAATTGTATATAAACCAACTTTGTAAACAACATTTATAAAAAAAATATCAAAGATGATTAAATAGTTGTTACAAAAACAAAATGTCAAAGTGGCTTGCCACTCAAATGGCTTCATGGTGCCAAGAATCTTTCTTTTGCACGATCAAATTAAATAAATCTTTATTTTTCAAGTATAATGACACATTTCCTAAACTTTAATAGGGATATATGTATTAAAAAGTAAATATTTCAAGATGTTCAGACAATTGTCAACATATTATTTGTGAATTTTTGTCCTGTGACTTTTTGTCCTACCAAACTTGTGACTTTATGTCCTGTGACTTTTTGTCCTGTGACTTTCTGTCCTGTGACTTTCTGTCCGTTTACCATATAAAACCCTCAACGGTGACATTTACCATACGATGAACGGGCGATGAACGAACGCTGACCGAACGTTGTACGGACGCTATACGAATGATGTACGAACGATGACCGAACTCTATACAAACGATTACCGAACGCTGTACGTACGATTCCCGAACGAAAAAAGTGTTAACTTATACGTTACAGGGACTGTATAAGTAAATGAGATATGGACTTTTTGACAAATAAATTCCTATTGCAGCCAATATCTCCCGGTTCGGGACAGGATATTATTTCCACAAAATACCGCCTGATTATTGATCGGAGATATTTAAGCAACCAAAAGCACTTTGAATCAAACAAATTCTTAAATTGTAAATTAAGGTATTTTGCTGGGTGTTTTTTCCCGATCCTATTTCGGACCCCCTGATATAAATAGGGCGTATCTAATTAGTCATGCCCGATTAACTTTAAGTAAATTGAACCTCAACTTAAAGACCTACATCGGGTAAATAAGTTTGAGGTACAATAAGTAGACAATGGAAATCCTTTGTGAAATGAGATCGTCCCAGGTTTCTTAGATAATTATTCGGCGTTAAAAACAATGAAAAATGAACGAGCAGGTTTGTAACAAGAAAAAATGGTACACGTTGAAATCTTCGACTTTATTTCGGAATGCTACAAAAATAAATACTTACACGACAATTGGTATTCGTGCACAGTGAAAGCTTCGCTTCCTCACGTTTCTTTTAAGACACTCATAATCTGAAAAAGAGTAAAATAACAATATATAATATACATAAAGTATCAAGGAAATTGTGTAAATTATCTTTAAGAGAGAAAATTGTGTGCCAGAGTAGAAACTTATAAATTTAATTGACATTTCTCTACGAAAAAAAAACTTGTTTTCCTAAAATATTGCGCAGACATCACTGGACATTTGAATAACTTTACGGTAAACAGTATTTGTGAACAAAAGCTTGGAGTTGTTCTTTGGAGGGAATTTATAAGTTCGAAGAATTGTGTATCGAAGTCGGTCTTAGTTATACTTTAAAGCTGGTGTTAAGGTCGATGGACTTCTTAATCCATGGCGACTGCCCGATCCCAATTTTAATATTAACCTTAATCATCCATACGGCTAGTACTGCTTGAGCCTTCGATATTGAATATTTGTGAATTGCTAATTACCACTTACGGATGAACAATGTAGAAATGTACAATGTCATGTACAATGTTGGATGAATTCTTGTTTTGTAGCTAACCAAACCTCTCATTTGTCCGAATGTCGCATAAACGTGATTAAGCATGATCAGCCAATTTAAATTGAGTACTCATTGTTAATGATTTTAACTTATTTCAATAGATATCTAGTTCCTTAATATATTAAAATTTCCACCTGTCACTAGCAAGAATACATTGTCATATTTATGTAATGAAATCATGTTCCAATACAACGTCCGTCGATTAAGAAATAATTGCCAAATCCTTTCTTACATATATGAAGAGCCTCCCTTTGCAGTTATAGTTTTCAGCATGTCTTCGTTTAAAACCGGTAGTTGCACAACTATCTTTTAAGTTATGCTCGCATACCATTATATATTTACTGATCCTCATTTTGTTTATCTGCATGTATATTTTTTTGAGAAATTTTCAATATTTTGTCTTCTGCTATAATTTTTTTTCACTATCCCCACTTCCATTGATTCAGCAGTTTTTCACATTATTCTGACAAAATATTTCGAATTTTTATGTTTATCCTCCTATGTATGAATGACTATTTTATGTAGTATAGATTGTCGGTCGCATACTACTTCTTTGAAATTGTGTTAGCACACACGCATTTCTACAATTTCCCCTAGTAATCAATCAAGTTAGTTTTAATGACCATTTTTTAAACGGCACATCATATTTTGAATGATCAAAAGCAACGATGAAATTAACATTTATCGACGTTTTAATCTTTTACCTTAGGAAAGTTAATAGAAGTGTTAAGAATATGTTAGCGAATCATTTTTTATCGTGATGATTACCAATTTATAAAGCTTAACATTTTCTTACATTTTTAATTTGATTGAAAAGAAAACACACACTTTAAAGCACTTGTAATTTTCATCATTTGGAAAATAAAAGAAATTTTAAAACTTACACATTCTCTTTGGAAAACTGACAATTTATGTACCTGGTGATAAAATGTAGTTAAATGGACATAACTTAAAATAACAGGAACAATCTTCCTCGGATGGTTCGCAATAACATTTTTGCCTTGGTTTGACTATAAAATCATATCCTCTTGTATAATCACAGCGGCATGAGCTATCTTTTTTCAATGTACCATTACTTTGAGCGACTTGTCCGTCCTCACTACAGGAAGATTTTTTATAAACACAGCGACTGTTGCCAGAAGATAGGAACTTAAATGGTTGGTAGAAATCATTTTTGCAATCAGCTCCTTGCAGTGTTCCATTAGTAGAACCAGATACTGTTAGTTTGTGTCCTACATACAAAAACATATTGTAAGTAAAGAAGTAGAAAAAAACAAAAGTAAAACATCTTATGATAAATGCCAACACTTTTTTTGACCCATGTCAATACATGAATAAATAAGCAAGGTGGAAGGACATTGAAACTCATTAGTCGAAAATAAAATTACGCTGTGGCAAAACAGAATAGAAAGAACGTAACAAATCTTTACCAACACAACATAAAATATTAACAACTGAACAACACAAAACCCATCGAAACCGGGGATGATCTCATTAAATAATTTAAGAAATAATTCCTTCATGTCATGCTTTATGCTCATTTTAACATGGGTTGGCATTATACTCGTCTTATCTATATAAGCTTGGTTTGTGCATTTTAATGAACATGTTTCAAATATTTATTCGTATTTTTTCAGCAAATTGAACGTTACATTTATAGCCTAGGATAATCTAGCTATAGAATAAGAAAACATAATATTTCGGTAATTTATTGATCTCAAGGTGATAATATTTCTTTTATGAAGGCCACGCTTAATGAATATTGAAAATAGAAATTAGAATTTACTTTTTTTTTTTGAATATTACTAATTGACTTCTTTCAAAATAGGTAAACATTTGTTAGTCTTTAAATGACCAATTTTCCAATTTAGAATACTTGTATTTATCTTAAAAGTATATTTGGTAGAGAAATAAACTTCTGTCTAAATGATGCAAAATGGTGATAGGGTCGCCGACTTCGTCATGTTCGTATTTACGGTACACATAATCCAAAGTGCTGTTCTAAATGAATAATTTCATGAAAAAACCTACAAATAACCATAACGTCATAGCGTTGAAGGCCGAAAAGCTCCATTTTGTTTTTACAATTCTCAGTACCATCTAGGATAACGTTTATACACAAGAAGAGTTCTGTGATCATAGTGTTATTTCCTATTATAACCATTACCAAAACCTGAGATTAATAGTTGAACAACATTCATAATTTGACAAAAAAGCCGTTGTATTGGTTAACGCATCGGACGACAAACAGAACGGTTCCTGTGACGATCCCTTTTGGGGAAGGAAAATGTAAGTAGTCAACTCAGACGCTAACAAGACCTATGAATGGACTTATTAAGAAGGGATATAGTTACGATACTGTTGTCATGTCATTAAAGATTGCATATTTCGGCTTTAATATGGATTCACTTATAGGGTCTTTGCATCGGAACTAAACACATTTATTCAAATACTAGTCGTTGGCATGGCACTAGTTATGTTCTTCTAATATATGTTATGATGATATGATACTAAACCCCTTACTTGAGGGATTGTGCCTAGTAATCATATGATTCAGACACAATCCTTCAATCAGTTTAATTGAAGTATGGAGCTGGCATGTCAGTTAACAGCTAGTAGTCTGTTGTTATTTATGTATTAGGCCACACCAATTTAATTCCTTGTTCGACGAACCCGCCCGCACCTATTTTTTTTTAAACAGAACTCTTTTATTTTTTTTTTATATTGCCACTTCCCGCATCCGGAAATGTAATCGTGTCCATTTCCCGCACCGTTTTTTTGTAAATCTTATAAAAAGTTATTTATACTCGTTTTTATAATCACAGTCTTACCTATATATAACGATTTTAAACATATAAGCACCCCATCACACTGTGTAAATATCTGAATTAATATTTGATTCAGGATGTGATACTTGTGTATCTCAAGACTTTAGTGGGAGTGCACCGATATAAATATATAACAGGGGGGAAATACCAGTCAAAACAAAACATTGGTTTCCTTCCCCTTACTTATATTCCCTTTCAAGAAATGTTCCTTGTTAGAATAAACGTCAAAGAACTGCGGAAAGAAATGCCTTCAACTGCAAATTAAATGTATGCTGGCAATACGAAACTAATCCATACCCGCTGCATGTTTATGCACATGTCCTGATTGATTCAAGGGCCTGTCGTTCAGCAGTTACAATGTATATATCGTTTGTTGATGTTCATAAACAATATTTGGTATTGTCCTGTTTGTATATATAAATTAGATCATTGGTTTTCCTGTTCAAATTGTGTACACTTATAATTGTGGGGTCCCTTATATCTTGCTGTTTGGCCTGGGTCGAGGCCCTGTGTTAAAGGTCGTACTATGACTTGTTTTTGGTATCATCAGGTTGGGAACAATCCTCCCTCATACATGTATGGGATCATTATACTGTTGTAGAAAAGAAATACCAAGGATTTGTATAGTGCTTCATTTGAAAATTCGAATTTATTACTTAAAAAGAGGAGAAATACATCATATTTTAAACAACTAGAGGGGTCCACTTGTTTTAAATAATATTAAATAAAATGTGTTAACATGGCTAAGGTCCAGGAATACCACAAAATTCTTAGAAATGTTTTACCATTTTATACCAGATAGATATATAGTTCTTTGGTAAAATATGAGCCCTTTTGTGCTACATGTACTAAAAAGTGTTATTTACAAAAAAATACATTATAACTTAT
This sequence comes from Mytilus galloprovincialis, assembly GCF_965363235.1. Classification (NCBI taxonomy): domain Eukaryota; kingdom Metazoa; phylum Mollusca; class Bivalvia; order Mytilida; family Mytilidae; genus Mytilus; species Mytilus galloprovincialis. Next base: position 54,475,657 of record NC_134845.1, on the reverse strand, counting down.
ATTGACCCCTCATAAAAGGCTAGGATACTTATAAAATTATTCTTAACCTAATTATGACTTGGATGAAGAATTGTCTCATTTATTAGCACACATACATATAGCAATTCTAATAATTCAATTATTTGTTGGTGAACAGGGGAAAATACTTCATATATTAAAGAAATGTCAAAGTACAAGTGATAAATCATGTTTGAATATTGTCAAAACCTACTATTTTATGTTTACAAAAAAAAAAAATATAATCGCTCGCCTTTACTTTTCAAGCTTCGCCTCAAAAATTTGCAAATTAAATATCTTTTATTAAAATTTTCAAATCGCTCGCTCGCACCAATTTTTGGAGTCCAAAAATCCGTAGAACAAGAAATTAGATTGGTGTGGCCTTAATGTCATTTTGTTGATTTTCTTTTGTTACATCTTCTGACATCAGACTCGGACTTCTCTTGAACCTAATTTTAATGTGCATATTGTAATGCGTTTACCTTTCTATATTAGCTAGAGGTAAAGGGGGAGGGTTGAGATCTCGTAAACTTGTTTTACCCCGCTGCATTTTTGCGCCTGTCCCAAGTTAAGAGCCTCTGGCCTTTGTTAGTTTTGTATTATTTTTAATTTTAGTTTCCTTTGTATAATTTGGAGTTTAGTATGGCGTTCATTATCACTGAACTAGTATATATATTTGTTTAGGGGCCAGCTGAAGGACGCCTCCGGTCTCGGGAATTTCTTGCTGCATTGAAGACCTATTGGTGACCTTCTGCTGTTGTCTGTTCTATGGTCGGGTTGTTGTCTCTTTGACACATTCCCCATTTCCATTTTCAATTTTATACTTTTATGTTTCAGAAAAAAAAGCCAAAACAACTTCAATTAATCACTTGCACCAGCAAACTGGAAAGGGATTGAAATAAGTTATAAACATTTGTTTTAAAAATCCGCCATAAATAAATATGTTTAAACCTATATATCGGAAAATGGAGATTTGATGGCTTTCAAATAGTTATCAAAGGTACCAGGATTATAATTTAGTACGCCAGACGCGCGTTTTGTTTACATAAGAATCATCAGTGACGTTCAGATTAAAACAGTTAAAAAGCAAAACAAATACAAAGTTGAAGAGGATTGAGGACCACTTCCAAAAGGTTGTGCCAAATACGACTAAGGTTATCTCCTCTTGGGGGTAAGAAAATCCGTAGTTTTTCAAAGAAAAATTCAAAGTTTTGTAAACAGAAAATTTATAAAAATGACCATATAATTGATATTCATGTCATCGCGGAAGTGCTGACTACTGGACTGGTGATACCCTCGGGGACGAAACGTCCACCAGCAGTGCCATCGAACATTAAAAAAAAAAAAAACATTTTCCGGCGAATTTTGTGCTATCTACAAAAATGTTTACATTCTGAGAGACAACTGTTTTATTTTAACCTGATTCAATTGTTAACTTAATAAAATGACTCTTGAAATAATGAAATATTTCGATTTTTAAATTACAACGACTTACAATTTTTGTTTAATAAAATGTATGATATGCAATAAATTGGGGAAATGTAAGTCCTCCTCATATATTCTAGCTATGGTCAACGGCGATTAATCCAAAAATACATTTGTTTGCCATCGATGATTATATCGATTTTATGATAAATATATGCTCGCAAAAGATATAAAATGTGTACATTTAAATACTTATATGATGAGAAAGTTGTTTACCTGGACCATCAAAATCTGGCCCATTTCTACAAAATTCTGATACAATCTGTGTGTTTTGATCAAGCAAACAAAAGTAGCTGGCCACGGATCCACAATACACTCCCGCTCTAAGTTTCCAGTGCGATTGAACAGGACAATGAAAGCTGAAACCTGATTCAGATAGCTTCCATAATGACATTATCTAGAATAAAAACATGTAGTAATTAAAAACGTAATTCAACATATCTAATATATAGTTATAAACATTGATAAATGTATTCATCGGGGAAAAGGGGGGGGGGGGTAAGAGGGGTCCGATATATGCTTGTTAAGTGTTTGCAATTAGATTCATGCATTCAACACTGGTTCCCCACTTAATTTATTCTAATATGTACATCGGTCATTATTACCTGTACATGCATATTGTTCACATGGGTAAACAAACAACAACGGTCCAACCTTACCGGATAGCACGAATGGACGCCTAACGGATGAAAATAAAAGTTGTCCGTTGACAAAATTGTTATCCGTTGGGAGTCCGTTGATGTACGAAAAACGATAACATTTCGGGCAGAATTGATGTCAAACAAACATTCAACGGACGATTACCACATAAAACGGACAACTAACGGAACCGTACACGATAAAACGGATGAACAAGATATACGGAAAAATCCAAAAATCAATAATAATACATGTAAATCGCATAAGTATTTAAACAGTTTCTGTTTGCATATTCTTCAAAATGTCGCCATAGAAGAGTATCTAGCAAGAATAAGAGCTGAATGATAGTGAAGACGTGACCTTACTCTAAGATCGATTATGAATAATAAGAATGCATGACAATTAAGATATCTAATATTTCTGACTCGAAATTTGGAATTACATAGCATTTATCCGTTTTAGGTCCATTCATCATTTGTTTTATCCGTAATATGTCCGGTAGAAATCCGTATCAATTTCGTGCAACATCCGTTTTATCCGTTTAACGTCTGGTAGAAGTCCGTTGGTGAAATTGTCTACCGGATGAATAACGGACAAAAAGGATGCCTACCGGACGTTCAACGGACATTTCAGCCATTGGACGTCAGTTCAAAGTTTTAAACATGCTTAAAATTTTCAACCGGACAGATCGGCGTCGACGGATAAAACTTTCGCTAAACAGACATGAAACGGAAATGGACAGACGTCTAACGGATAAGAACGGACGTTTAATGGACATGAACGGATGGAAAAAAAGTTACCCGTTCGGCGTCCGTTTGAGCTATCCGTTAAAATGTGACCGAAGCTTTACATATTCACAATAAAATCCACGTCCTTTATATCTTGTTTAAAATGAACACTCAACCCAAACAAAACCTACGTCGATTATCAACTAGTTTGAAATACATGCAAACATTGATTTTTTCTACCAATGGGACCGTAGCAGTGTTTAGTTTTTATGTACCATACTTCATTTTGTACTTACAGCTGCTACACTTACAACACACCGAGTGTATGTCAAGGGAAACACAGCCTTACTTCTTTTAAACTTTCAAAGCACGTGTTTATAAATGTATAAATATGATGCGTATGAACAATGTAGAAAGACAGGAGAAAATAATAATTATTACTATAACAATATTATAAAAAAGAGATATCTTAATTTAAAAAGCACGTAAAACTAAAAGGGTAAAATTATAAATATAATAAACAACCTTCAAAAATATATAAAATGCTACTAGAATTCCAGATAAAGAAACACAATGGCTAACATTAAGGTCATGACAAGGTAGTCTCTATTGGTAATATACCGATGTTGAAGCTGTCAGACGTTGATAATTGAACATGTTGAATGTTTATAAAAATGAGTCCTACTAAATATGAACTGGTTTCTACAGGTAGTCGGTATGAACTTAAAGAGCCATTTACAAAAACACCGTTGTATATAAAGACAGAGAAAACATATTATATACACAGTTAAATCTACGAAATCAACATACGAGGCAGATATTTAAGATGTTCATTCTGAAGTGCTCTGTATACGTTCTTAATGCTGAAAATAGAAACATATACAGTTATTTAACATCTTTTCGTGCACTGTCTCAGATTGTTTACTGTTGTATTTTATATGTTCCATTGAGATACATTTAAAATAGTTATTTCGAGATTTGCATTTATGAATCGGTTATTTTAAAAATCAAAAGCCCGGTTTAATCAACAATTTTCTTCTGAAAATGCCAGTAGCAAGTCAGGATTATAAAATTTGCTGTGCCTTGTTCCCTTGGTAGAAATTATTTGTTTTGGTAGTTTTTTTTATGTATTTCCATCTGTGTGAATTTACCTACTTTCGCTTTCAGTTGATCAAATGCTACATTTTACATTGAGCTCACTTTCACAGTAAAGTGTGTCCTATATATTATATATAAAACTAGTTGACATGCTTTGACTTGAGTCAAAATCACTAATGTACATTAGCATGAATGGGTCGTGTTTTGTTTTATTGTACAAGAACAATTTCTGTATTTACAAATTTAATGTCATTATGATACACTGTACTATTTACGTTATATTCTTAAAAAGGACAAATTTATAAACATCATTTCCTTTTAGTCTGTCATAATCATTGGCAAAGTCAAATATACGCCATCTGAATTTAATAAACATGGTGGTGTGCTTACCTGTTTAAATCAAGAGTCCATTGATACGTTAGATACACATTTACCGTTGAGAACTGATAGACGAGATTTGTGAGTTTAAAATCAGGGACCATCTCAAAAGTATGATCTTTGTTGGTTTTAATTCACACTATAGAATACCACATGTTGTGTGTTGGCTATATTTCACACGAGGTTACAGTTTGGACACCGAATAAAGGAGACAAGGATAGTTAAAGTATTATTTTTTGAGAAATGTGACCACCAAATTATGTATTTTATAGAAGGAACCAAACAATAATTATTTCAAGCAAAATGTGAACTTTTCCAGTGCTACATTTTCTAAAACACTTCGGTGTACAGATTTTGAGACTTCATATGCAAGTTTTGGGATAACAACATTCCTTTTGGCGATTCGTACCTGTGTGTTTTATATATTAACGCAATATTTGAATGAAATGCTAGCTTCGTAATTAAAACGTATTTATATAAGACAAATACAAAAAAAGTGTATGTGTCACTCGGGGTATCATATTCTGGGGGGGGGGGGGGGTAGACCTTTTATCAAAACAAGATTAGATGAATCCCTAATAAATAATAAGATATTTGATGCAAAATGTCGGAAGTACATTCTTAAAATGATATCATCTTATTTTGTATAAATATATCAAATGTAATGCATCCCAGGAAACAACAATTTTTGTTTCATATGGGAAATATTTATTTCGTATAAAATGTATTTAATTTGTCCATACTTGTTTATTTTTTTTAGATGAGATTATTAATTGAGTGTTAAATCCTCTGAAATAAAAAAGAAAAGGAAACGTTTAGGTGATTTCAAATAGTTATACTTTCAAATTATTGATGTTCCATTTATTGATTATGGAGGAACGGAGAATTTGAATAAAATAGATTCCTAAGAAAAATTCTGGTTTACATACACTTAAAGATATTCATGTTTCGTTAATGACAACTTCAAAAGAGTTATCGTATTCGAATTTTTAATATTTGCTTGTCACAATCCTATCAAATGACATACTAAACACCTAGTCTTTACTTTGGTTGTATTAGTAGTCCTAAATCAATATTGAGAAATCACTGTATCTATCCTGTATTATACATGGATAACAATTAAGGTAATTATCTATACAAGAAAATCGCATTTTCTAAGAAAATAGTTAGTAAATAGTGACATTGACATCATTAGCGTAAATTTATAGTTTTCCTGGGCATATATCAATCACCATATCAACGTATGATTTCGAAGAGTGATTTTATTATCCTGTCGTCATTTCAATTTTCAAATTAAAGACATTGAGATGATTTTTCAGGATTAGAAGAACACTAACTACAAAACCTAAAATGGAATAATATCCACGTGATCTAGGTATGTGTTAACATAAGGCATATTACTGTTTATGTATATATATGGACGTATATCTAGATTTTAATCTTTTATTAAAGTTAGTAAACATTGTTCAGTTGTCATCTATATAGGTTTAAATAAATTGAAAACCTTTATTGAATGGCTACCCAGGGGACACCTGAATAATTTTAAAAAGTGTGCTTTAGAATATGTGAAGCTCTGTATACCTGATATATTTGTTTTCGGATAGGGTCAAATGATGTATGAATTTCTGCAATTTCAGTGCAGGGTGTGCCCAGGGGGAATATTGGAGTAAACTTTGTAGAAATGCAGTTGCGTGTATGTCTAAAAGTTAAAAAAGTAGCAACCTGTTAAAAACTGCATCGAATGTCCCCACAAAAGAAATGAGATTTAATGTAGACAGACATTAACTGGACAGGTTTAATAAAAGGTGAACATATTAATTTCGTTCTAATGGTTGAGCTGAGATAATGAACTGTACCAAGTTAATTGAGATGCACTTAATCTAGTTGTTAGGCTGCTGTTTTAATGTTCTAACGACTTTGTGTTTGGTTTTTGTTGTTATGCTGCATGTGTCCAAAGTATTTGGCTGCTGATTAATATCCTATGTGTTTGGCTGTTTAACATTGTGTCCAATTGTAATAAGGTATGACGATTTGATTGTCACTGTATTTGTTAGCATTCCCATATATCAACGAGTTATGCATAGGTAAGCTATTTAAAATCATGATGCTAATTGATGTTATATGCCTCAAAATTAGTTTCTGTTGATGGACACTACTTTTACAGCATTACAGCTATATGATTGAAACCTTTCTTCTTTTGATTTGAGACCAATTTAAACTACAGGTAGTACATAATATGTTTGTACACATATCAAACGTGATTAACATTTGCTAAAAATGTAAATTATTCTTATGAATATCTTTGGTTTTTTTCCGATACCAACCCTTCAACTTCATCTCCTTACAAATGTATATTAAGATAAAAAAAAAAAAAGAAAAAAAGGTGAGCTTATCCTTCAAGTTGTCAAAATAAAGAGGTTATCTTAACTTTATATACCTATATGGAGTTATTTTCTTTCAGAACGACAGGTCATTCTTTTTCAGAATCAACCCGGACGACACCATGTTTCAATGATATATGCTACAAGGCATAAAATAATGACCTGTGTGAGGTCATTATTTTCCTTGATAAACATGCAATCTATGATTTACTTCAAAACTTTATTCGTCTAATAGTTTTTTGTTGCCGATTTGGAAATTTATTTTTTAAAGTTCAATCGATGATAGGTGTAAAAGAAACCGTCATTGTAGTCCCGCATTTTAATTTTAGAAACAAATAACGTGAAGTATGTGAAGTTTTGTTAATTTATCGCTACAATAAAGAAACATTATCATATATGTCAGATGAATTTTAATGTAGACTTTCATAAAATAAATCCAGATTTAACATATTCGTGTATAAGATTTTGAAAATCTTTTTGAGTCAAACTGAATGGGTTGATTGATTTTTGGTTGCTTGCGTAACGTCCAGTGGCAAATATTTCATGCATGTTCAGAACGATACACACTGAATAGGAAATCATACTGTGACCTACATGTATTTATATTCGTCTTCGTGTCAGTTCTTAACTTTTTAAAATTTATGTATATCTTTTACTCTATCAAATGATCAACTAATAAGATAATCTTATATTCTATTGAATAACATAAACGTGACTCACGAAAGGGTCGGGTCCGGAGGGTATATAATTTATCCTGATTATCTTTTAATAAAATGTATTGCTATTCAAAAGACAATCTTTCTGAATTTTTCATTCGATTCAAGTAAAATTGTTAAAAAAATAACCACTTTTCCGCGAAAGAAATAACATAACAAATAGAAAAAAAAACATACCCCCTCCCCCTTTTCCATAAGCTAAGTGGTACAATAAATTACCTACAATGTGTCTTGTATTTGTCATACACCGTTATCGGATGGTAACAATACATTTGTGTCTTACTTCATGCAGTTACAGTAATATTTTTACTGTGTATGGATAATAATTTTTAAAGATTTATATCTAAATTATTTAGCGAGTTTTATTTCACATTATAAATGAGCCGCAGGGCGTATTAAAACCTGAACGCATTAGAAAGGAATATCCCACTTAAGTGTTGTCGGTAAAATAGGATACTAAATTTTACAAATCTTTATAAAATTAATATTTTTTTGACGGTATATAAGTCAGATAATGTGATAATGTAAGCCTATTCTACAAGTTTTAAGATATGATTAATACAGGGTTAGTAGATACAAGATTTTAAAATCTTATGTAAAATTAATATTACAGAAATATATGTTAAATTGCACTGTTGATATAAATACATATGAACTGTTTGTTGAATAAATTGAAAACCTTTTGATAAACACTTATTCAAAGTGTTTGTACATTAAATATATCAGTTCTTTGTCATGAATTTAAATCAATATTTGGTAAATTTATCAAATTCAGGCAAACGTGAATCGTCAACTGAGACATGTATTAAATGATAGTCATGTGTTAAAGCATTACCGAACTAGTGTCTTTTAACACTTTGTATCAATACAGAAGGTTAATCGACCGCGGCGATTGTAATCAATGATATAAGAGAGAGGGACGAAAGATACCAAAGGGACAGTCAAACTCATAAATCTAAAACAAACTGACAACGCCATGGCTAAAAATGAATAAGACAAACAGAAAAACAATAGTACGAATGACACAACATATAAAACTAAAGAATTAACAACACGAACCCAACCAAAAAATAGGAGTGATCTCAGGTGCTCCGAAAGGATCAGCAGATCCTGCTCCGCATGTGGCACCCGTCGTGTTGCTTATGTGATTACAAATCCGGTAAATAGTCTAATTCGGTAGGTCACATTCATGAAAGGGAAGGGGAATGTAGTTACGACGTAAGGAACATATCCGATATCATTTGTGAAACGGTTATTCCATAACGGTCAACCAACTCGTGATGGCGTCCGTAAAATTTACGAAGAGATGATTTCCACTTCACCATTTGGAACTCTTGGTTTAATAGCTTCCTTGTGAGCAGTAACCCTCTATAAACAAAATCATGATAGGAAATGCAAGCACGAGAATATCGTATCAATTGGGAGATATATACCCCGTATGCAAGTGCTGCTGGAATGTTGCTACTTAGAAATGGAAAGTTCACAATTGGAAAGCTGAAATCATCTCTTTTGTCGTAAAGTTTTGTTTTCAATCGACCCTCATTGTCAATTTCTAGATGTAAGTCAATATATGAAGCCGACTTAACTGTATATGTAGTATCCTTTATTTCCAATTCGATGGGATAGATGCGTTCCACAGAGTCACTAAATTTTGAATTGTTTAGTGAGAGAACGTCAACTATATAGCGGAAAGTAAGAGTTAAAGGATATTGCTAACTTCTTATCTTTCTTCCTAAGAAGTTCCTGCATGAAGTCAGCCTCATAATAATAAAGAAACAAGTCGGCAAGTAGAGGGGCACAGTTTGTTCCCATTAGGATGCCGACAGTCTGTTGAAAAACACGTCCTCCGAACGTAACAAATATGTTGTCAATCAAGAAATCAAGCATCTTGATAATATCGGTTTCAGATAATTTTTTGTTTGAATCAGAGTGATTCTTTAAAAAGTAGGATTTATCCCTCCCTAAGACAAGATACTTGTATCTACGTTGGCCATTCTTTTTTATGATATCTTAGATTAAGTGTCTTGTTTTGAAAAATGGCTTATTAAGTCTTTAAAGCGACCACAAATATTGATCAACGAAGAATAACTGTGTAAGGGATCAAAATACACCGTTTATACAAAATTGTTTTTTTCGTTTTTATGGGATGACATTTAGGTAGTATGACTGTCTTATTCTAAATGAAAGTATTCCTTATTGACCATTTGACCAATTAACATGTTCTATATGTAGTGAAATGAAGAGTTAATTTGAGCTTGTTCGTATTGGTTGCACACGACGACGCATGTTCACTTTAATAAAAATAAGAAAAGTCAGACCATGGTGGTAAACACAAGAAAAGAGGGGATAAAATATCAATAAAGCGCTCCATATTTAGACCTTTTTCTCAGATGAATACTGATGGTAGGTTAAATACCATAATTTTGGACAAACGTGATGATTTTAATTTTCCTATAGTATATGTGTCTCAATTGATACGCTTCGCTAGAGCATTTTCAACCTTTGCTTAGCCGCGGTTGACAATGTTTTCTCGGGGTTCCAATCTACTCTATCACCCTCTCAGCTATCTGTTATTTATTATACTGAATGTGTTATCATTATTTTCTTTTGCAGATGCATTCTATTTAAAAGTATTTTCCAGGGACGTCACGTTCATAACAACTATCTTTATAAATGATCATACAGTTCAACTACTTAATTTATTTTCTAAATATGAGAAAATATTTCGTGCAAACATACATTGGAAAAAATATATATGATGTTGATTATTTTTGTTAAATTACCGAAAGGAAAGGAAGTACAAATTGAGTACAAAACGAACTCTAGTTACAACATGTACAATGTACCTTCACATTTCTAAAAAAAAATGAAGAGTAATCTGTTTGTCTGGAATAGTGAAAGTTGCCAGCTGTGTGTCGTAAATATCCAAAAGATGGATACAATTCTTACTTCTAAAGAACTTTGAAACAAACACAAATGCAAACTGCGGCATCAAATGTTTAGTCAGATGAAAACATTATTCTTCAACGTGAAATTCAATAGATATACATGATATAGTTTATCAATACTTGGCGTTTTATGGCGTTGATTTCAAAGTAGATATCTGGTAAAACGTTTGTTATCTGCTAGGATACAAGTTGTGTGGCCTGCATTTTTATGTTACCCCCAATTATAGAAATATTTATGGCATGCGTCCATTAACATTAATTTCAAGAAAAAAGGTGTTAAAATTTTATGAAGTTAAACTAATGAATAGAACTTGCTTTTATACTTTTTTTTATAAAGTCTTGATATGTTTAGTCGTTTGATTGGTTTACCCTACATCCCCATGATCCCCTTTCAAACATATTCTAAAATAAATGGTTTGGATATTTTTCTCTAAAGCAAAGGACCATTATATTTCAAATCAATCCAATAAAACCAACATTAACACAAACCCAAATTTTAAAAGAGTGATGATATATACCAAAGGAATATTCAAAATCATCAGTCATGTGTAAGTTGAAAACAACTCGACAATGCCATTTGAAAAGGCGTAAAACGAAGAAAAGAAAAATTTTAGTACATACAAAAACTTAGAAAACTAAAGACTACGCAAAACGATCCCAACCTAAAACAGGCTTAAATCAGGGGTTCAAGAGGGGTGTCGGGAATTTAGCGCGAATATATACATGTTAACGTTACTACCTGACTTATGTAATTATGACGTTACTTATATAGCAATGACTAGACGTTAGAATAAACACGATCTTTACACAACGCATTTTATCTACTTTACACAACATTTATGGTGCCGTGACTGTCGGAAACAATGGGATCGAAGTTAAAAGCAGTACGTAGAGGACACAGAGGACAAGTTACAAAGTTATTCAAGAAATTCGATGAGATTGAAAAGAATTCGCACTTAGACAAAGACGATGTAAAACTGATTTCGGATGCAGTTGAACAGAAACAGAGGACTATCGTTGATTTGAATGAAAAGATACTGGATTTAACGTCTGAGGAGAATGTAGAGGAGGAAATTCAAGAGTCTAATGAGTATATGTTTAATTTAGAGTCCAAACTTCGGAAATGAGAAAAATATCAAATTCTGATTCAATTTCTCAAAATGTCGCATCAACGTCTCTAGATCCAAATGCAAATAGTTTTATGCCATCTTACCCCACAAATTCATTGCTTACCAATGCCAATGTTATACGCAGCAATGAAACTGAAATTAATGTACAGCCAACCCATTCTGATAATTTTCGCTCCATGCAAAATACCCATAGTGACTTGCAGTCTACAAATAATTTATACAATCAAGGCTTTTCTTCGGTATCAAATAGCAGTCAAAACCACCGATTACCAAAACTAGATTTACCGCACTTTGATGGGGAAATTTTACAATGGCAAACCTTTTGGGATTCAACTATTCATGTCAACAGTACTTTGACCGAGATACAGACATTTAGTTACTTGAAGGCCCAACTCCATGGCCATGCCGCCCAAACTATTGAAGGTTTCGCACTGACAAATGCCAAATACACGACTGCCGTTAATTTGCTCAAAGAGCGTTTTAGATCGCCTCACAAGATTATTCATGCCTACATGAAAGCTTTAATGGATCTTCCTTCACCGTCAAATGATTTAAACAGCATAAGAAGGTACGGAGACCACCTAGAAACGTACGTAAGAGGTCTTGAATGTTTGGGTAAAACACAAGAAATGTATGGAGCGCTATTAGTACCTATAATTATTAGTAAACTACCAGTAGAAACGAGAAAAAGTATTGCCCGTGAATATGATAGCGATCATAAAACTCTAAACGACCTCAGAAAAGCCATCACAAAAGAAGCGAGAATTCTTGAAGCGGGACAATTTACCGACCATGACAGTTTACATACTACCGCAACACACGAAGCTCGTAATAAAACTCAGCGAAATTACAATACAAACAACCCACGTTTCAATGACAAAAAACGTCCATGCATCTTCTGCACTGGTATACATTTTCCGGGAGATTGCACGATAATTTCTGACGTGAATGAAAGACTGAACATCGTAAAGCAAAAGAAAAAATGTTTTAACTGTCTAGGAAACCACGGTGTTTCCGAGTGTAAATTGCGTTACCGATGTAAGAAATGCAACAAGAAACATCACCCCAGTATTTGCGGGGAACAAGCTACAGATAGAAATGGACAGGACAGCAAGGAAAAATCAACCGTTGTAAGCTTGGTAAAAACAGAAGAACCAGAAACTGTAGTAATGTATACGTCACAACACACTAGCGTTTTATTGAAAACAGCTATCGCACCAATATCATACGGGAAACAGATCACAGAAACTAGTATTTTATCTCACGAAGGTGCCCAACGTTCAGTAATCAGTCAGAGAATAGCCGAAAAACTACAGATAAGACCAAGCGGAAGTGACACAATTGAACTGTCAGCTTTTCGAGACAAGGAAGATAATATACGCCATTTGGATACAGCAACCGTTCAACTACAAACTGACAAAGGTGAGATTGTAATCATTAATGCATTGATTGTTCCTGATATTGCAATCCTACTTCAAAACCAGACAAAATACCTTACATGCAATTTGCCTTACTTGAAAGATTTAAAGCTTGCACATCCGGCAAATAACGCTGATAGCTTTGAAATTTCACTCTTGATAGAAGCCGATTATTATTGGGATATAGTTCAAGATCACGTGATTAGAGGGAATGGACCTACAGCCGTAGCGTCAAAAATTGGTTACTTGTTATCTGGACCCGTAATAAGAAACGGAAACAAATCATTGACTTCATCAGTTCTTTAGAATGTTACTTCACACCATGCAGAGGAAAGCGAGATCGAAATATTTTGAAATCTAGAATCGTAAGGAATACGTTTAACCACAACAGGACGCGTACGATGAGGAGAGTTTTTTTAAAGACTTATCAACAAGACTGTATCAAATTTGAAAACGAACTTTATTCTGCCAAGTTGCCATGGAAACTGGATCATCCGGACTTACCTTCAAACATCATTATCGCTAAAGCAAGGACCGAAAGCACAATTAGAAGACTAAGTCGTGAACCACATTTATTAAGAAAATATTCAGAAATTATTGAAGACCAAATGAAGAGAGGGTTCATAGAGAAGGTTAACGAAGAAAACGACAATGGTAAAAGCACTCACTATATACCACATCATGCCGTACAAAAGGATTCGACAACAACACCAATTCGTATAGCGTATGACTGTAGCTGTAAAACGTCGCCAGATCACGTAAGTTTAAATGACTGCCTAATGTCAATACCGCCAGATTTGAACGACTTGACAAAAATATTAATGGCCGGATTTTGAACCAAGAAGCACGCAATAAGCACGGACATTGAAAAGGCTTTCTTGTATATTGGATTAGATGAGAAAGATCTAGATTTTACACGCTTTTTTTGGTTGAGCGACACAGATAATCCCAGCAGTACTCTTACAACATATCGATTTAAATCTATTTTGTTTGGTGCAACAAGTTTACCGTTCATCCTAAATGCAACACTGCTTAAACACTTGGATGCATGCAACACAAATATATCAGCAATGATGAAAAATGACCTTTACGTGGATAATATTTTGTCCAGTTTGGAAAATGAAGATGACGTCGCAAAGTAATTTGTACAAGCCAGATCATTGATGTCGGAGGCTGTATTCAACCTTCGTTCATGGAGTTCAAATTGCTAAAAACTTACATATTTAGCCAAACAACATAACATATGTGAAACAGAAACTTTTGTCAAAATACTTGGACTGAAATGGGATACAGTAAAGATACTTATTTGATATTGAACTACCAAATATTACGAAACGTAAAATTCTTTAACAGTCGTCACGTATTAACGATCCGCTAGGATTACTTAGCCCTGTATCCATACGAGCAAAAATTTTAATGCAGACATTATGGGAACAGAATTACGAATGGGATGAGCCACTACCATTAGAAATACAGACAACATGGAAAAATTTAGCTAAGGATTTGGAGAAAACGACTTATACAGAATTGAAAAGACCGTATTTCCCAAATTTACCAAACCAGAAAACCCAACTTCACGTTTTTTGTAGACGCTAGTACAACTGCATACGGAGCATCTGTTTACATATGTAATCATCATGAGTCATCTTTAGTTATTGCAAAGAATAGAGTAGCACCGCTTAGGCAACTGACACTACCATAGCTGGAACTAATGGCCGCATTGATTGGAGCACGACTGACCGATCACATTTAATCAGTTTTACACATAGAAGACATAACATTTTGATCAGACAGTCAGATAGTTCTACAGTGGTTATCAACTTCAAAGCAATTGAAAAGGTTCATACGAAATAGAGTAACGGAAATACGCAAATTGACCAATACACTAGAATGGAGATATTGCCCAACGAAAGATAATCCAGCTGACCTTCTTACTAGAGGACTCAGCGCGTCACAGTTTGAAAAGAACACACTATGGTTCAACGGACTAGAATGGATCACTGATACATCAATATGGCCGTCGTGGAAGCCAAATGACACAACAGTATCACTTACCAGTACAGATATAGAAGATTCAAGTACAGCGGACAATGAAATAGATAATCAACAAGGAATGCACCAAATTGTGCAAATTACTAGATATAGTACATTATCAAAATTACTACGAATAACAGCTTATCTATTACAATTTATACGAAATTGCCGTTCGCCAATTTTACAGAGAAATAAGGCAAAATACGTTTCAAGAGAGGAAATGCAGGATGCAACAGAGTGTTGGATACTAAATTGTCAAAGAATTTCATTTAAGGACGAAATGTTGTACTTGAAATTAAAGGATACTTAACCTACGGTTTTAGTTAGACAACTTAGATAGTACTGTTTGTGAAAATAAGACATTATCTTATTTGTTAACTAGAAGTCATCCTTTTACGAAATTAGTTGTTCTTGATATACACAAGTACATGAAACACTCAGGAGTTTTATCAACAGTGACTCAGATACGACAAACTTATTGGATACCCCGTATTCGCCAATACGTAAGAAGAATTTTGCGAAAAAGCGAAATTTACCGAAAAATCAACAGTAAACCATATACAGCACCTGATCCGCCGTCACTCCCAAAAGTTCGATTACTGAAAGCGCCGCCTTTTACAATTACCGGCGTCGACTTTACAGGAGCGCTGAACGTTCGAGATACACATGATACTGAAAACAGGGTTTTTATATGTCTATTTACTTGTGCTTCAACGAGAGCCGTACACCTGGATGTTGTACCGGACTTATAGAAAAATAATTTTTACAAGCGTTTAGAAGATTTGCTAGTCGTAAATGTAGACTACACACCATGATTTCGGATAACGCCTCGACATATTTAGCCGCCTCGGAAACATTAAAGAAATTAACCGAATCGCCATCGCTAAACGATACGTTATCAACATACAGAACAAATTGGAGATTTATACCGAAATGAGCGCCCTGGTATGGTGGATGATGGGAACGTTTTATAGGATTTACAAAAACTTGTTTGAGGAAAACATTAGGCAGATCTTACGTTACCATGGATACGCTTCAAACAATTCTGACAGAAATAGAAGCCATCATTAATGATAGACCATTGACCTACGTATCACCGGATATTAAGGACGAGGAGCCGTTAACTCCGTCACACTTACTGTACGGAAGATGAATAACTTTAACGCCGTATCCACAACCGAACATTGAGTACATTGCCGTGAATAGTGGAAAACAAGAACTGCATAAACATTTGAATAAACAGTCGAGTTTAATGGAGCATTTTTAGAACCGGTGGAAATCTGAGTATATAACGAAGCTAAGAGAGTTTCATCGCCAAACAGGAAACAATTTACAAACTATTCAACTTGGAGATGTAGTTCAAGTCCAAGATGATAAATTACCGAAAAACCGATGGAACATTGCCGTTGTTGATAAATTGATCATCGGAAACGATGGTTTTACACGAGCAGCTAATATACGAACTAGTGCAGGACGTACTTCACGTCCTAAAGTAAAACTGTACCCGCTCGAAATCCGAAAAAACATTAACAATTTGGAAGACAAAAATGATGATACTTCTGCAGAGATTGACAAGAGATCTACCAAAAAGAGAGGCATCTGTCCGAGCTCGAGAGAACATCAAGAAATGGACTACCCAAAAGTGATAGACTTCGTTAAAAGTGAAAATTTAATAAGTGAATTATTTGAATTTGTTTTAGAGAGACAATTAATTATTTAATTTTCAGTAATATCTATTAGATTGACATTTAAAGTAAATAATAATTTCATATTTTAACTTTTGCCGGCCCCGAGAATGTCGGGAATATAGCGTGGATATATACATGTTAACGTTACTACCTGACTTATGTAATCATGACGTTACGTATAAAGCAATGGCTAGACGTTAGAATAAACACGATCTATACACAACGCATTTTATCTACTTTACACAACAAAGGGTAAGCATATACAGTTCAAGATATGGCACCCGTCACTTTGCTAATGTAAATAAACAATCGATGATAAGTCAATGTGGGAGGTGAAATTCCAGTTAGAGAAGACGGAATTGTGGTCACACTAATGGAAAATATCCGTCGTCAACTGTGAAACAATAAACCAACTCTTGATACCGATCTTAATATTTTCGAAGAGATGTTTGCAACATCATCATTTGGTACTCTTTGGTTGAATAGTAAGTTCCTTGTATATACCAACCTCCTTCAAGAAAATTAAATAAAAATGCAAGTTCTGAAATATCGTATCAAGAGGGAGGTATAAACTACATATTATCAGGTTCTACTTGAATGCTATTTAATAAATTTGAACGTTAACAACTTCAAAGCTGAAATCATCTCTTATGCAGTAAAGTTTTGTTAACAACCTACCAAATATGCTGCTATATGGGGAGTTTTGAATGAAAACAATTGTTTATTTTTCATTCACGATAACGCGTGAGCTTCTGGGGGTTCAATCCCTTACCACGAGCTCTGCCATGGGGTCGCATTGGGTCCTCAGATCCCTGCCCTGAGGTTCGGGCGTACACTTATTACAGGTCTTGTTTTGCTTCTGATTGATTTTGAATTATGTTTCGGTAAATGTGCTCGTCACTTAAAAAAATCAAAGTATATAAAATGGAAAATGGAAATGTGGAATGTGTCAAAGCGAAAATAACCCGCACATAGAGAAGAAAACAGCCAAAGTCCACCAACAGGTCTTTCATACATGAGCTATAGATTAAAAGAGATATAATTGGTTAAAGGACTATACGTGGTCACTATGTTTATTTACAAACCTGCTCGTGCATTTTTCATTGTTATTCAACGCAAAATAATTATCTAAAAAACCTGGGACGATCTCATTTCACAAAGGATTTCTATTGTCTACTTATTGAACCTCGAACTTATTTACCCGGTGTAGGTCTTTAAGTTGAGGTTCAATATACTTAAAGTTAATCTGGCATGACTAATTAGATACGCCTTCTTCAAATCAGGGGGTCCGAAATAGGATCGGGAAAAAAACACCGAGCAAAATACCTTAATTTACAATTAAAGAATTTAAATATGGTGAACCAACATCTGAGGTAGTATTTTTGCGGTAGGGTAATAGAGGGTGGTACACGGTATGCACAGTTGTCTTTCACTATAAAAGTAAATAAACGACATAAAAGACAACAATTAAAAAATTTGTTTGATTCAAAGTACTTTTGGTCAATAATCAGGGGGTATTTGTGGAAATAATAACCAGTCCCAAACCGGGAGATGTTCATGATGTTGTCTGCAATAGGAATTTATTTATGAACTAGAGGCTCTTTCTTAAGATCCTGTGTCGCTCACCTTGGTCTATGTGCATATCAAACAAAGGACACAGATGGATTCATGACAGAATTGTGTTTTCGGTGATGTGCTGGTAGATCTTACTGTACTTATTATTCTTGCTTCTTACAATTATCTCATTATCTCAAATTATAATAAACTTGGCCTATTAGTTACAGAAGAAACTATTTTGTTAAAATTTACAAAAATTTACAAAATTTACAAAATTATTAAAAATTGACTATAAAGGGCAATAACTCCTTAAGAAATCTGACCTTTTTGGTTATGTTGACTTATTTGTGGATCTTATTTTGCTGAACATTATTGCTGTTTTACAGTTTATCTCTACCTATAGAAATATTCAAGATAATAACAAAAAACAGCAAAATTTCCTTAAAAATTTCCAATTCAGGGGCAGCACCCAACAACCAGTTCTCGAATTCATCTGAAAATTTCAACGCAGATAGATCTTTACTTTATGAACAATTTAACCCCATGTCAGATTTGCTCTAAATGCTTTGGTTTCAGAGTTGTAAGCCAAAATCTACATTTTACCCCCTATGTTCTATTTTTAGCCATGGCGGCCATCTCGGTTAGTTGGCCGGGTCACTCCACACATTTTTTAAACTAGATACTCCAATGATGATTGTGGCCAAGTTAGGTTTAATTTGGCCCAGAAGTTTCAGAGGAGAAGATTTTTGTAAAAGCTAACGACGGACGACGACGACGACGGACGCTGGACGCACAGTGATGAGAAAAGTTAGCTTGGCACTTCGGGCCAGGTGAGCTAAAAAGTCCATATCTCATTTACTTATAGTGGCCGTTATTGATTGTAAATTCACAACGTTTTGTTTATAACATTCGTCAATCGTGGAGAAAAAAGAGGGAAGGAGGGCTCATAGCTTAACTTACGAGTTCGATCATTATGGTTGAAATCTATTCTATTACGGCATACGTTTTACCTCTAGCGAACGCTCTGCCTTATTGTAAAAAGTGCCACTCTAAATTTGTAAGCATTTCCTTCAGATTGATCCACTTTGTATCTAGTCGTGAATATGCATGACATATTTGCCACTGGACAAAAAGGAGCAATAAATTAATCAGTTTCATGTAGTGATGTATAACCATTTATCCTCAGTTGATTATAGTCTCAAACAGTTTTCCAATTTTTATATATTTCATTATTATTTACGTTTGAATTTTTATGCGTAAATCTTAGCATTTCTTCCATCATTTTTCTCTTTGCATTTAATTTTTTAACATTAAAAATAACGTTGTCGTAGTACACATCAGGGGTTACATTGTTTAATTTCCAGCAAAACTAATAGGGGAGGGACTAGAACAGAAAAAAACGATCTTCAATTAGTGGCAATAACTCATATATTGAAGCGAACAATGACGGCTGTCTCGTCTAGGTTACAACATTTGCTGTTTTAAGTTTATTTATATCTCAGACTTGTATAATAGTTGTCATAAAAGCAACAACAAAAAAATGACAAAAAAGGTTGACAACAATTTATAAAAAGATTCAACTTATTTTGGGCGTTTCATTTTTTTATATTGTATTGCTGATCGGTTTTGTTATATATTTTTTTTCATCTACTATTGTTCTAGCAAAAGTCACAAAAAATGTTGTTCCCATGCGACTTACTTGAAAAGATCTAGCTGACCTTTCTTGTTGTTTACACATTTCAATCATACAACTCGTGCGTATATCGTCTTTCCCTCGAATGATTTTTTAAGGAAAAGATAGCGTGAAATTCTGACTGCACCAGGCATCGGATATACACTGAACTTTTACTATTACTTGATATAGGGTGTCCTAAAATATATAGGGTTAGTTACCATACATGGTTAGTTACCATATGGGATAAGTAAGAAGTAACTTCCCTTTCAAACCAATAAAGATGCTACAACCCTTTAAAATTACATGGTTTTGAAGAAAATCTGAAAGGATTCAACAGACAGAGAAATTGATGATGAAAGGTTGAAATAAGTTTATAGAACATCTTTGAAGCTAACAAGTTGTTATTGTTCTTTGATAGTCAAAATAACACATGTGGCGATAGTCGGTAAAATAAATTCATTACATGGTGTGCTAGTGACCTAATACGATATTATTAGCTCCCACCCCATTTTTAATTTACTGACCTCATATATAGTGTATCTTAAACACAAAAACATGCATATTTTGTAATAACGACCATTAAGTCTTATATAAATACTAAAGATAGTCAAACAATTCACGGATGAGACGGACACTTTAAAAGTATGCTGCATTTCATGAGTACATCTGAGATATATGAATCTCGAGGTGAATAGACTCCGATATAAAAGCATTGGTGTATTCTTTTCCAAATGCTTTACTTTAATCCTTGAACTTGTGTGTTTATAAGTGTCGTTGATATATTCTTTTATCGAATAAGCCATTGATACAGATTATTCGGCACTGTCAAATTACCATTGCCGTATCGATTTGCTACCTAGTTTTCGTTTTAAGAACATGTTTTATAAGACAAAATCGTAAAAGAAACTTCGATCTTATTTCAGCTTATGAGAAAAATGAGGGCTTTGATACTACACAACTATATTTGTCCAACCAATTCAAACGAAGAGGAAATACTTGACCGCAATAAGAGGAAGTACAATCATATCGATAACTATAAACTTTTCCGTATTTACATCAAATGAAACATATACATATTGTATTATTACTTTATTTCCTGAACTTTTATAATCAATTAAAAGCATTTTCTCATCAAAAAAATGGAAGGGATTTTTCTGTATAATATTTTAATTTTGTTTTGTGCTGAACAAGTTATAAGTCTTCCTGAAGGAGTTTGTATAGAACACAAAAGGTAATATGTTGTTATCCATTATGTATTATATTAAGTAGTATGAAAGACTAGAGGACGAAAAATGCCAACGACCACCATGCATTAAAAGAAAACAGGCAGATAATGTGTATATATCATGTTCGTAAAGTAACACATTGCTTCTACATTTAAATCACAACTAACAAGAGGGTATAAGAAGAATTTGTCACGAAAATGAATGTTGCTTGGATTATTATTATTTTTCAAGTATTTATAAAAGTTGGATTCATTGTTATAAAGTACCTCTGTAATACATAGTGAAACGGATAGGTAATGCCTAACAGTTACTGTACTATTATATAAACTTCGGAATAAATGAAAATGAGTCCATATAAGTCACTGAACGCAATAATAACTGTCCAGCAGCTGGTATTACAGACATTATATGCCTCAAACCGACCGAAATATCACATTGTTTATGATATTTATAAACAGAATTAGGAAACGTTTTAATATCATGTGTGATACTAGTTCTACAAACCGTGTATTTTTTTTTCAATGAAAAAATCATGTATTATTCTTGACAGTGGATTTAGCTGTTTAACTCATATTCACCGAATTGACTTAAATTCGCATATACAATTTATAACCTTATTAAACGTATATCAAACTTACATAAAGTCTAAAATTAACAGTTAGCAATTCATGGAGTCGTTAATATGTAACCGCATTATCGTGTATTTTAGTCTACTAGACGCGATCAAATTAATCACCGAGATGACCTCCGAAGATACCCTATGTTAATATAACCCAATATACACATAGCTATATATAAATAGATAGCGATAAGAGTAATTTGATTATTCTAGGTCTGTTTGATTTCATGTAATAGGTTAAACAAGCATGTAAATCATCGTTTAAGCCTGAATGTATAAGAATAATTTTTTTGTAGATCAAACCAATCAACCAAATGGTTTACCCTTGTTTCAATCTCAGTGTTGACATTATTTTCCTTTAAATTGCTGAACACGCCCAATTTCTGCATTACCAATTTATAGCTAAGGGATTCAATAGAAGTTCACAGTAATACTGTTTCATAGAGTTCGAATTATTAACTTGCATGTGAATATTTGATTAGCGATGTCTTTTGCGTTATTTTTGGCTACATTGAACCAGACTGTCTGCTAAAAGGGAATTATTTTTTTTCGCTATGTCACATTCATTAATAATTGCACAAAAATACTTCAATTGTATGTTTAATCTGAAACTCTAATGCAACACGTGCCAATCAAATATTTTAACAGCATCGATTTATTGCCATTGTATATTTGTACATAAAAGATATCTATATGTATGTTTCGTGAGTATTGGTGGCGTTAGTACCCGCATTTTTTAATCCTGCGAAATATCCTGAATGATTACACGTGCAATTGCGTAAAATAAATGTGTTACATTTGATTGTCAATACTATGACATCACATTACATCATAAATTATGCAAAATATGCAGTATTTCAATAAATGCTTTTTAATGTATAAAAGTTTACTTTGATGAACAAGTTTTATTTTTTATGTTTATTTATGATTATATCGATTCTCTGTAGTTTTGTATGAGTATTTGTTATGTTGTTTTTTTTAGTAAATTTGAATTTGTTTCCGTTTATTTCGGTATGTTAATTAAATCTTACTATATTTTTGTTTTTATTTGTCACGTTCTTTTTTTTTGTTGTTCTTTTTCCTTTCTTTGTTTGAATAAAATGGTTTTGGTTTTTTTCATTTGGGTTTATAGTCTGTTCTGTTCCTTCTTCATTTAATATTATTAATACATCGTTCACAAGTTCATCTTAGCGGGATTTACTGTAACACAAATTACATGTAAAATTGGTTAATTATCCCTTATATAAACTAAATCAAGATTCTCCAACAAGAAATTTCTTACCTGTACATAAAAACTTTCATTTATTTTAGCGAGTGATAATATTATTGTGATACAAAAATCTGCCAAAACCTGCAAACTTATTTTGGACCGTAGAAGACGTTTTTTATACCGATAATTGATGTAAATATGTTTTATGATTTAACTTTTGTTTTATAATTAGTTTTTGGAAATGTGTAAATATTAGTTCATTTTAATCCGTCTCTCATAATTCTTTTAGAATGGCCTTAACAATTATAAAAAGGTTTACTTTTATATTGTGAAATGTGTATACTATATTATTGATGGTGAGATGTTGATAAATTATTATTGTATATTGTTTTAAAAATATAAAATATTGTGGAAACGTCTCTATGCCTTTAAGATGAAGACAAATAATATCACTTGTTTCTGCGATCTGTGATTAACAAAGGCATGTGTTATTTGTATGACTCAATTTTTATGTATTCACTTTCATTGCAGAGCAGATGGACGTGTCTTTAAAAGTCGGTATAGAAATCGTATGAGATTTTTTTTCTTCTATTTTATTTCAGCAAATTACAGAAGTTTTATATTTTTAATATGTGAATTGTCGTAAAAGATAACCAATCGTATATAATGCATAGTATACTCTAACCATTGGTTGTGTGAAAAAAGTTTGCGATTAAGATACTGTAGCATTTATAACGTATTAATAAGTAAACGATTCAGTTAATCAATAAGAAAGCTAACCACATCTTTTTATTTAGATTTGAACACAGTAATGCCAACAAGTCAGTTTTAGTGACGTTTTGTTGTAACAATTATCACCAGAGGAACGGCATCTGTGTTGGTAAGATTACAATACTGTACAGTATTCGTACAAAGTCGCTAGAGTATAATACGATTATACATTTATTTTCCATACCCGAGGGAGATATGAAGATTTGTTCACCCAATGAAATCTTATTACACGAGGGCAAAACCAAGATAAATGAATTTTTAATTCCACTGCCTATACTTTTGTTTTTACTACTAAACATAAAATATAATTTACATAATTGTTTTCTTATCCGTTGTTTTTTCATAACTAAACACAACATACACGGTGATAATTAGTACACGTACCTAATACAAGTTAATTATTTATTCATTTTTGTTTGTTGTAAGAACCATTGAATTGTATAGAAATTAATACAAGTCTTTAAAACACGACCAAACTTTTTAAAACATTAATCGTGGGAAACGTCGCACAAGGCTCCCGACGTGTAGAGGGGAATATGATACTCAGAAGGGAATATGAAGTTTTGTTCGACATCACATGGGATAGTTTTAACCAATCAAATCTTTATTTTACTATCAAAATCAACATGCAGTGGTATTAAATATGATGTTCAACGCACTGTACATAATTTAATTAAAAAACAATATTGATGATTAGTGATTGTAATTAACAACTTGAGATAAATGTTTGTTTTGTTTATGTATTTTCATTTTGAATATTCTACCTGTGATATTGTATGAATGTTTCAAGTTAATAACTACATGTAATTGTTATATTACAAAATGAATGAACATTTCCCCCTTTCAGCAAAAGAAATTCCAACAAGTTGGTGCTCATTGGTTTTCTATGCCTAAATGATATTCAGGCTATGTTCGGAATTATTCATTTCCTATTTACCTTCAGGGCTAAAAGAAATCGATTCCCGGTATTTTTTATAAGTCTGAGAAGATATTTGTAATTGTTTTACCATTCTTTCTGTCATATATAAAAAAGGAACACCTTTCGAATACAGATGTTTTGATTTGTTTCCTAGTCGACAAAAAAAACATATAATATCTATAAAGTTACCTTTCAGCATGTCCGATTGGCTATGAATCGACGGGAGAAATTTGTACACCATGCTTGGATGGACTTTATGGAGACAGATGTGCAGAAATATGCAGTTGTGACACTACGGAAAGGTGTATATCATTAAACAAGAACTCATTTATGTTGATTCTCATTGATGTATTTATCATCGCTTTATTTAAACCTGTTAGAAATATTTTCAAAAAAAAGAAATATAAGCGGTTATCAAAATTTACGAAAAAAAAGAGTTATGATGATCGTCCATGAATGTAAATGTCAATTTAGGTTCTTGACTGACTAACAAACAAACAACGCAACTAATAAATATCAATTCATTTAGTACATAAATGTGTCCGGGCCTTAAACAATTCTTTTCATCAACGGGAGGTGAATAACAACAAGTCTTTAGTCGAAATGTAAACTTGAAATAGAAATTCATCAATATGTATATACTAGGAAAATACATCAAAATTGATTAAAAAAAAACAACAGTAGAAACCGTTTAGAATTCAATTGTAACGAATCACCATTAAAATAATCAAATTGCGGTAGCAATTTATACTTTGTTATCGTGCTTTTGGAAATTTATATTTATTAACATGATTAAAGAGGGGCGAAAGATTACAGAGGGACAGTCAAACTCATTGCTCGAAAATAAACTGACAACGTCTTGACTAAAGCATGCAAACTGTTTAGCTATCGACTTTTTTAATAATGCCCGGCGGTAGCAAATATAAATGAAAATGATTTGTCTGTCCGAATGGTCAAGGTCAAATCCCAGGTAGCACAAAAACATTTTATTGATATTTTTAAAATATATTGCAAAATATCACCAAATATCATTCAAAAACATGTTTTTGACGTGATATGTCTGGCTGTACTCATGTGAATAGCATATATTCTGATAATATTTGTTCTGAATGTTTAAAGAGCATTATTTTTAAATATTTTGATTTTATATTGAAATAACTTAATTTTGATATAATTCAGTTTCAATTGAAAATATTCAGACAACATCTTTCAAACATCTGGACAAAATATTCTTCAAAGGCTAGGATATGTTTTATTGATGTCTACCTAATGTTTTTTTTTTAAATACAGTCTGTCAACCTTATTCTCATTTTAATAAAAAGTTGAGGCATTGAATTGAATGATTATAAGTCAATTCATAAATTTTACTGGTTGATATTATAATATATGTATTCAGTAGATTAACAACTATCAATTGAAGAGTAAGGAAATTCACTCGTGTCAATGATGTGTTGATATACAAGAAAATAAAAAAAAAATGAAAGTATATTCAAATTGTATTTGTTGTTTTGGGCTGGTTTTAAATATTTTTTGTTTGTGAATAAAATAATTCAATCATTTAGGTAAATACATTTAAATAACTACACAGATTTGGAAATGTTAGATAAAGAGAAGGAAGAGCACATTTTTTGTTAGAACATTGGAATAATATAATTTTCAAGTATGTGGTATAAAGGGGGGAGATAAGTACCTAATACGCTGGCATATTGTTGGCACAATGTTGGCTTATATTTCTTTATCATGTTTATTGGCATGAAATATCAAAGATGTTTTTTTATTAACACTGTTTAAAAAACTTTGAATTAGGCAAAATACAAAGAATTGTCTAGTTCTAGGCACAGATTATCGTAGTCCTATTTGGTATGACTTTATCATTTTGATTTTTTACTGGGTCCTCAATGCTCTTAGAACACAATCGTTATTCGCTAGATAATTTTTCTTTTGACTTGATTTGAATTTTCATTTAAGTTAGATTAGAATTGTTAAGACTTTTCTATCAAAAATGAGGAGACATTCATGTTAATCTGATTAAAAAAATATATAAAAAATATTTTCTTTTTCATATCAAACATCATGGACCTCACACAAATATCACTAACAAACATAAGAAAAAAATTTGTCGTACATCTTACAAATATCAATTAAAAATATTATGTAAAAATGTTTATAAAATATTTCTTTTTTCATATCAAACATGTGCTTCACTCAAATATCACTGACAAACATCTTACAAATATCTATTAAACATATTATCTTAAAACTATTATGAAACAGTCTTTAACTAATAGTTTATAAATAAAATCGAAAAAATATATTGTTATGATGTTGTTGAAATGTTCATTAGATATTACTATTTTTATATTTTTGATTAGGACAAGAAAAGTATATTGATGTTACATCAAAAAGATATTTTATTATACATCAAACCTATGCTTTACATAGATGTAAATCAAAAATGTTTTATTAATATTTCTTTTACACATCTAAAAAATATATACATTAAATGTTACATAAAAATGTCCATCAGATATTGATTGAATATTGCAAAGAAATATCTCCTCGACATACAATTGTTCTCATTTATAAAACTGTCTATTTAACGTTTTAAAACATCAGCAAAGAATATTTATTATTCATTATATAAAAATATTTACAAAAAATGTGTTTATATTAGCAATCAAACATTGGGACGAAATATTATTGTTAAAATATCATTAATGCATAATTTCTGATGTAAAAAAAATGTCTTTAAAATATTTTTTGGTAAATATTTTTGAAAAACATATATATAGCCAGTCAATAATATCATGAAAATATTATGTGTTAGCTTAATCTTAGTTGAACTGTTACATCAACCTTATTACATTTTTTTAATGTGTAAAAAAGTAAATTATAAATGCCTACCAAAAAAGGACGTTTCATGAACTTAGTTTTTGCAAGGGTATAGTCACCAACCTACAAATTTGACTTGTGTATTTTTGTATGTGACACATAGATGTCCAACAAAGATACATTTCCGTTCTATAACGTTATCAAGGAAAATTAAGAATGAATATTGAATTTTGTCTTCTAGGCAAAGTTACATCAACTCTTTGTATTGTAAGACTATTAAAAGAGAAATATTCCTTTTTAGCAGTATCTGCATTTTACTCCTATTTAAAACAAATAGAATGGAAATTACCAAAAAAAATAAATCGTAACGATACTCACTGTCTCATTCCGTACTTTAAATATTTTAAATAAGTAATTTGTAAATTGATAACGATTAAGTTAACTATAAAAAAAATTATTAATATATTAAGTAGATGTAAATAAATTATGATTGACAATGAGACAACTCTCAAACAAAGACTACAATGTAAATGACATAGCAGTTCACAACCATACATTGTAGTTCACTGTACAACTTTCAAGAATGATCAATATGCATACAACATAATCCGCTATAACACACCACGGAATGACACACGAATAACAATTCAAACTAAAAAATTTAACGGCCTGATTTATGTACATGTATGTATATAAAAAGAAGAAAAAAGGAGAACAAAAAACAAAAAAACAACAACTTACTCTTCCACTAACAAAGGTCAATGGCGTAACAGTTCTATATATAAAACCAGTAAGTGGGATTCGTGTTGCTCAGTCTATAGTTTTTATTGTTGTATTGTGCGTACTGTTTGTATTTTTCGTCGTTTTCGTTTTTTGTCATGGCGTCGTCAGTTTTCGTCTGATGACTATAAATTTCCCTTTGACCTCTTTTCAAATGGGCTGAACATATCATATCGATATAATGCAGAAAACGTAATAACAAATACAAAGTCCAAGACGTGGCAGGGTGTCGTGCTTATACATCCCTATACAAAAATAGACTAAAACATGAGAGTATTCGCAGCTACAAACAGTAGTTCGTTAATTCAATTAACAACCAATCCATTTTTTATGAACACAAAACTAAAATAATTCTTTTTTTTTATCACAGGTGCGACCATGTGAAAGGATGCATTGCATTAGATGGTAAGAAATCGTTCTGAACTTCATATATACATATGCATACATCATACTTTTCAGTAGAATTTAAACAAAAAAAGATCCATACGATTGAGAATGGATTAGGGGAATATGTTAAAGAGACAACAACACGACCAAAGAGCAGACAACAACCGAAAGCCACCAATGGGTCTTTAAAGAAGTGAAAAATCCATAACCCGTAGGTGGTCCTAAACTGGTCCCTACATTAAATTATGTGTTCAGTGAAAGTGGACGTCACACTTAACCCAAAATATATAAATGAACTAAAATTAAAAATATATTAGAATAATAAAGGTCAGAGGCTCATGCAATTGGACAGGCGCAACAATGCGGCGGGGTTAAACACATTTTGTGATGTTTTGTGAAATTTCCCGCATATTGAATAGCCTTTCAAAACCCATCTGGAGAAAAGAAAAAGGACTGATATTACCTAGAACTTTATTATTTTTCAATTAGTTTAATAAAAACTTAGGTCCACGATAAGCCATTAATTTTTTAGATATTTTAACTAATCTGCAATCAGTTCCATCTTTATGCCTAATATACCATATACTGTGTTACAACAATGACAGTCGCATACAATGTTATTATATCGACAGCAATGTGTGAACAAAATAAATAGACATGATATGTAAACAAGTCAAAAAATTAACTTAACTGTTGCTCAGTATCAAATCAATATCTTAATTCATTTACCATACTTCTGTATGTATTCTCTTTTTAAAAAATCGGGTACGTAGGTGGCCTGTTGCAACGAAAATTTTCTGTCCTATCCAATATATCAAGATTTCCTAGTGGCAGTCAAAATTTCACCGACCATCATCCCGGATGCCCTCTATTACAATACTTACTTATTGTATTTATTGTTTACTTGTTCTTGTCCTGAACACCCGTGAAATATTTGTCACTGGACGTTAAGCGACCAACAACCAATCAATCTATATTTTTAAAATCCAAATAAGATAAAATCACTATCAATACTATGGAAATTGCTTCAAAGACTATATAAGGGAGCCAATTTAACGGAATTCTTCTTGTTTTAAGAAACCAACTTGTTTTTACAGTTGCGTAACAGTTATAAATGTAAACAAACTATACTAATCAGTTGAATATAGCCTAACACATCAAATCAATTCAAAGCAGAATAACAAAAACACAGAACCGATGTGACAGTGTATGTATACATCCCAACAACACATACACAAAGTACAGATCTGAGAGTACTAGCAGTTACTTATCGATTGTTCAACGCCAGTAACAACTGATACAAAAGTCATGTAACAAATAATAATGATTTTTTTTTTGTCACATACATTCAGACATGCAGGTAAATTCATTGACTGCAACTGTAAAACTGAAAAGATTTCTGTCCGATTTTAATATTTCAAACCTATCCTTTTCTGAAATAGTAAGAGAGTCGTGGTTTAGTGGTTAGTGCATCGGACTACTAACACAAAGGTTCCTGGTTCGATTCCCGTCTGGGATGAAAATTTCAGGGACTGAATTTTCGGCTCTCCTTTAACACCATTTGCGAGTGTGGTCTGGAGAAAGCGATGATAGTCCGTCGGAAGGGGACGATAAATGGCTGACCCGTATTAAAAGAGAGCCATATCTCTTTGCACGTTAAAGACACCCTTGTAGATTTAAAAAAAAGAGCAGGCTAATGCCGCTACAAGGCAGCACTTGCACCCGCAAAGTGGAAAGGGATTAATATAAGTTGAAACTTGTTTCCCAATCCACTTTAAATAAATATGTTTAAACTAAATAGTTTTCGGCACATGCCGTGGCAATGGAGAAGGGTATAGCACAAAGGCAGTGTTTTATTACACATATAATAGTGTTGAGTGAAGATGGGTAATAACACTTATACAGATATGTAGAAATTTATTGCGACATTTTTGTTTGCTTCTAACAAAACAAGGAAATCGTGTATGTACATTTTAGTACATTTATTAGTTATTTTGTCATGTAATGAACATCGCGCAATTTCACTTTCATCAATATGATCTGTTTTATCCTATTTTAGAAAAGACGGAGACGAACGACATAACAACTCACTCAAATGGTCAGTCTAATGGTCAGTCGAATGGTCAGAATGCAGGCAAGTAGATTATGTGGTTAATTCTATGAAGCTTATTGCTATTCATTTGTTTCATTATATGAGACTTAACACAATCAAATAAAAGTATTGCTAACGTCTTTTTATCTCGAGAACTCTCCATATCACCAACAAGCAGCAACAACAAAGAAATGCAAAATATATTTAGACGTGCATAATTATTGAAAGAAAAAAATGTGCCAAATCAACGTTTAATTTATAAGAAAAATCTAGAAAACACTCAACATATAAATATGTAAAGCTATGAACAAGATGAGACTGATCATTCAAATATTATTAAGACGCCTAAAATGAACCAGTCTTGTTCGAATTTTCTGTAACCAAGTACACTGTTTTGGAGTATAATACAACATCTTGTCTTAATTGTCTTCGTTTGCTTCGTGTTTGTATAGAAAAATAAAGCTTTATATATTAGTAAATCATTTCAAAAGCGATAACTTCATCAAAACGATAAAAATGGTCTAAATCAAAGGAATTCTTAACTTAAATTTAGTAATTTTTTCTCCTTTCTCTCCGCTTCGTCGGTAGCGAATTTCCAGTGCCGATGATACACCGTGATTACAGATTAATGACGTCTAATGAAATCACATTGAATGATAATGCCCCCATCTCACAATTCCATTCCTGTCGAAGTTTGGATGGTAACAGACTCAAAATGTTAACAATTTTTAAGATCCGAACTTAAATCTAGCAACTTTCACAATTCAGCACAAATATATGTCGCGCTTCATGAGAAATGTGAATGAAACACGACTTTTTTGTACTCAATTTGATATTGAACAAAACTTTTCACTAGGTAGTTCAGCAATAACTATTTTCGTTCTATCGACATGTATGGACAGTATAGTTGTCTTTTAAAGATAGCACATCTATATACATGTATATATTTAGATTTTTCACAATCATGTCATTTTAGCAATTGCAATACGAGAAATCATACTTTATGTTGTCATTACATCTTTTGGTCTTCTAATTGTTGGCGGAATGGTGTATATGCGTCGGAAAAGAGTACTGATAACTCTACACCAAGAAATAAATCAACATCGAGAAGAAATAATAGCAGATGCAACATGTAACAGCAGGAGCAAAATGCAGATACAACTTATTAAAGAGGGAAGTAAAAGTGTTTATGACATAATAGACGAATCAGCCATGTTCAAAACCCTGGAACCGTCCACTTCAAGAATGCAAAATTCATACTTAGACGTAACGTATAGTCCAAAAATCCCAATGAATGTTGAAGACAATCTAGGCATCATTTGTATCGCAAGTGTGTCATCTCAGTCACAACCGGTGCACAAAACAAGTCTCCGAATGCAACATAACGATTTGGAAGAAAGCGGTCAATGTGCACTTGTAAGTGCTTACTCAGATGGTTATCTTACGCCACGGTTTTATGAGTATAACTCAGGAATTAACAAAACGATGGAAAAGCAAGGGACATTGTGTTTAAACAAAGACAAAATGGCACAAACAGAAAATAATAAACATATTTACGATGAACCAGCTTATGATGGAATCGGTAGAGCTGGTAATTACGACAGTCTCGTCTTTTCTAAAGATACAAGCAATTTAAAGAATGAAATTGTGCTGGTACAAAACCCAATTGAAACAGAACAACTTGGGAGTAACATCAAGTCTCCAAAACACACAACAAGCTCTCCAAAGAGAAAGACTATATAGAGTGTTACTGTCTTCTAGCCCTTAAGCTTTGATATCATTTGATCATATTTTGAACACTTGCTAGTATGTAGTTCTTACACATTTATTTGTTTAAAGTATAGTTGTGACTTCTCCAAGACTAATTACTCAAATGATTGTTCTTTGAATAAGTAAAAAAAATTCTCATATTTTCTGTAGTTCTCTTATCAATGTACACACACACTTTGCATCACCATACGGTACACCCGTATGTGATCTTATGTTCTATAAAGAAATATTTAATAAAACTGTATATTATAACATGTAACACCGCTAACAGATTGAAGAAAAAAAAACATAAGGACATTCAACTCGTTGATAAAATGAAAAAAGCCATTGTAATACACTATAAAAAAAATCACAAAAAAACGAAAATACGAAATACAAAGCAAAAGATACAAAACTTTAGACCAATCAGTTCTTATAAAATTGGCTTTGATATGTGTCTGTCTTCTTTGAATATTAATCTTTATCCCCAAGTTCAAAATGTGGCCTTGTTTTTCTCGTAAAGCCCCGGTCACAACAGATCGTACGATTTTTTTTGTCGTGGAAGATCTATAAAATAGTTGTCGTGGCACTGTCGTGCAAAATGTCAAAAAATATATTGTGACTGTGGTCACATCAGCTACGGCATGTCCACGATGGTTCCACGATGGGAACACGACAGAAACAAAATAATTGTATTGTCGTGGGTTTGTCGCAAGTCGGTCGTGCGACAGTCGGACGACAATAGTGAGTTGTTTGGGGCTTTTTTTTTCAGGTTTTCATGTCATTTTATGCGTGTGTTACTGTTGTGCCACTGTCGTTCGATTGTCGTACAATGTACGACTGTCGCACAACAGTCGTGGGTCACTCGCGCATATGACTCTGAACGACTAGTATATGTATACAAAGAAGGCCCGATTTATCGCGTGTCATTTGCCATTTGCTTTCAATATTCCTCAGTGTCATTATACGATCGTCCAGGTAAACGACGTTTTTCGTATTAGTTTATACTAAGCAGGGTCAAGCGCAATCGTTCTAGTGGAATAGCCATCTCTTCTCTCGCCGAATTGCCTTCTTCTAAATAAATCGAAAATATGTTGCACGACGAACGTACCACGTTTACACGCCATTATTCCGACAGCCCATGGGTCCGATAACCCATTAGTCCGACAACCCATTAGTCCGACAACCCATCGCTCCGACAACCCAATACTCCGACAACCCATAAGTCCGACACTTATCAAGTCAAGTATCAGGGTATCAGGGTAAAATAAAATTTCTCATTCTATATACAGATTTCGAATTGAATATATAGAAAGTATTCGAACTTCCTTAGTTTATACGGAGTTATTTCTTAAAATACGTTATTATATAAACGTAAAAATACAGACAGACAAATTTTATTTTACCCTGATACCCTGATACTTGACTTGATAAGTGTCGGACTTATGGGTTGTCGGAGTATATAGAGAAGAGAAGAACAGAAAAAAAATCACCAGTGATGGTGCGAGCTACTGATTATATCCTCGCCTAAATATTTCGGTAAACAGGAAGTTGTTGAGTTGTGAATCTGAAAAAGCATCCCACAATATAACTGACTTATATAAACCTTGAAACCAAATTTCAGAAATCATTGTCTTGTAGTTCCTGAGAAAAGTATGACGAAAATTTTCAACTTGGCTCTCATGTGAAAAGTGTTCGATAAACAGAAAGTTGTTAAGTTATGAATCTGAAAACGATACAGCCGACTTCAATAAACCCTGAAACCAAAATTCAGAAATCCTTTTAATGTTGTTCGTGAAAAAGATGCAACAAAAATATTCAAGGGACGGACGGAAGAACTGACGAACGGACTGACGGACAGACAGACGGTCAGACAGAGGTACACTACCCACTTTCTCAAAGCGGCGGTATAATAATTGGGTCAACATTAAGACATTACAATACTAATATGATATAGTTATCTTTATTTCACCATAAGCCTCAGTCACAATCGGAGCCAAAACAAAACAGGAAAAAAAAACCCAACTAACACACTGATATCAAATAATAGTCGATATCAACTATCAGCTATCAAGACCTGTACTACATAATTCAAAAGAACTAACAATAAGATTATCAGTTATCACATAATAGTAAGGTTTCTTGTGTTAACATCGAAGATTAATCATGTTTATCTAACTTTTTAAAGTTCTGACAAGTGCTAGAAATAGTCGGAAAGAGTGCATCCCTCAAATCATTATGAAGGGAGCATTCGGTTGAAAAATGACACTCATCCTCAACTTTATCAACTGCACAATACGATTTTTTTAGTATCTGGCATTTACAATTCCTAATGTAATGGGTGAACACCGATTCTTAATTAACATATGAACTACCTTTCTTAAATCAATGATATCTTAATATTTTTCTTCTTGAAACAAACTTTAAATGAAAAACAAGCAGTAAAATTGCGTTTCTATTTCATATACATCACTGACCCGACAGGCGCGAAACCAAGGGGTCCGGGGGTTGGAACCCCCCTTTGTCCTGGGTTATTATTTAATATTTAATATTTAAATAGAAGTTGCCGAAATGTTCATGTCCTTCATATTTGTTTTCGTAATAAGTTTTGTTATAAATAATCAGTCCTGCACCCTCCCAAATTGAATCATTATAAAAGAGGAATATTTTTCTAGATTTTAAAATATGCTTTAGATATGAAATTGGTATCACTACACATACATTGGGTGTCATCTCTCAGACTATGTCTTATCGATCGCTGTACTGTCTCCGTATTTCGTGGATTCACATTCCCGAACATGATACCGTATTCATTATTGGAATTGCTCATCTTTTCTGAGCACATATTTCGTCCTATTTGTCATCTTATTTTTAAGGATCTGGGTAGGTATTTGTCTCTTTGTTTTTCTCATTTTGACTGATGCCAAATTAGTCCCTTATTGCTGCGACAAAATCAAACTAAATAAAACTCAGATGAGTGACACAAGGGGTAGAAAGTGTTGCGGCGAAAGAGGGTGGGTAGTGTATTCCAACTCCGATATATTTATTTATGTAGTTAAGTGTGGTGAAACCTCACTCCCCTGATACGTCAAAGGGGGGACCGAAGATCTAGTGAAAGAAGGTACAAATGAAGATCAAGTCACAAAAAAACACCAAGCGAACTAAAACAGCACACTCAGACTGACAGTGGACAACCAAACGACGAAATATAAAAAAAATAACTTACCCAGACACGTAAACCGATAGAGGGACGAAGGTATGGACTGATCATGAGCAGTTGGCAATTATCATGTGTATCAACTCCAATATAATGAGACAAATATCCCGCATGGAAAGAATAATTAGAATCAAAACGCACAACCCCAAATATTAAAGAGAACAGAGTTGGTCTTTTTAGAGAAAATTTACCCATACACACAAGACAGATGCATTGTCGGAATAATGGGCTGTCGGAGTAATGGATTTTCGGAATAGTGGGCTGTCGGAGTAATGGACTGTCGGACTAATCGGCTGTCGGAGTAATGGGCTGTCGGAATAATGGTTGTCGGACTAATGGGATATCACCACGTACCACTGTCGTACGACATACAATCAATGCTGTGCGAGTATCGTTCGAAATTTGGTATTCGAGAGACAATCGTGCGACTGTATCACGAGTGTCTTGCGACAGTCGTGAGATTGTCGTACGACAGTTGTACGATTGTTTTTATTAAAATTGTGTATGTTGGTACTCATGACAATGTGTTGAATCGTACAACAGTCGCACGACTGTGGTAAGACGCTCTAATGACAGCCACAAGACAGTAACGCGACAAAAAATCGTAGAGCAAAAGAGGTGCATGCCCAATTATTGTTCCATGACACTCGACAGCGCCACAATGCTCAAAATATCGTGCGACCGTCGTGCGAATGTCGTACGACGATCACAGATGACCCGGGATTTGACCAAATTTCATGTCGTGCCGCTGCATATGTGTGTCGTGGGTTCGTTGTGACCAAGGCTTTAGGAAAACCCACTTAATACTGAAAAAGTGAATGTTAAGATATGCCTTGCAATATGGACATTGAGATGTAGTCCAAACACTTGATGGTCATACTTAAACTATACTCAGTCTGGTAATCGATTGGAGAAAAGTATAAACACTGCACTTTGATATGCCTATACTAACATTGACTAACCTAAAAATATTTTCAGGCCCCTTTGAGAGTTAGTTTCAATTTAGACTAATGCGATGATTTAATTAAGAACGCTTTCTAAACATTTTTTGCTAAACTTGATTTACATCTAATCTATTAATTTTACGTAAAAAACCCAACTTGCCTTGTATATCAAAATGTAAGATTCAAATTTCCCCACGTCAAGAAAAAATTGAATGCGACATTCAAAAACATGTGCCCCCGACTACGTTCCTTGACTTTACATCCACGTTTTTCATTATGACGTTTACAATCATTAGCCTGAAATTGCCATGGCGGATTACATATAAAATTGAGAATGGAAATAGGGAATGTGTCAAAGAGACAACAACCCGACCATAGAAAAAACAACAGCAGATTTAGGTCACGAACAGGTCTTCAATTTGATCACATATGTCTTGAGTGATCTTCGAACTAAAATGATTTAAAATCAGTTAATACCTTTTAGAGCTGATAAATATAATTGGTTAAACCCCTCCGTAAAATATCCATTATGCCTTCGGAATATACAAATGTAATTTAATTTTATTCTGAATTTTAAAGGATGTGAAGTTAGCAGCCGGTTCGTTATTCGATATTCGATATTCAATATCCAACCGGCTGCTACATGTATCAGTCGGTTGGATATTCAAATTTATTTGAAAATCATAAAAAAAATAAAACATTATTTTGATAACATTAAATAAAATTGAGAAAGGAAATGGTGAATATGTCAAAGCGACAACCACCCGACCATAGAGCAAACAACAGCCGAAGGCAACCAATGGGTCTTCAATGTAGCGAGAATTCCCGCACCCGTAGGTGTCCTTCAGCTGGCCCCTAAAATATGCATAATAGTACAGTGATAATGGACGTCATACTAAACTCCGAATTATACACAAGAAACTAAAAATTAAAATCATACAAGACTAACAAAGGCCAGAGCAATATTAAAAGCAATATTTTTATAGGTGCAAGGAGCGAAAAGATACGTAGGAAATCGTTTTATGACCCCATCAATTTGTCTTAAACTCTCGTTGTCCGCGAATGGCCCTATGAAAAGAAAAATATTACAGCAACCTTACGGTAAAGTCACAGCAACCTTACGGCAATCTTTTTAGTTGGCCAGAAGACCTGAAAGTTGTTCACCATGCAGTGTTTGCCGCAAACTCTTAATTTTGTAAACGCACTTTAAATCAGTCCCAAAGTTTGCTGGAACTTCGATGCAACATTTATAGCATACTGAGCATGCTCCCTGTACTAAATCAGACTTCCTGCTTCTTTAAATTTGAAATAGGAGGGAAGTTTAGTAATGGTGCTTTCATGTAAAATTTGATTAGAAGGTGAGCATGTAAATATCAGTTATTGGTCATAATAATTAATGCAATTTAAATTTTGATCCGCATGGGCATCATTTGGAATAGGACGTACAGTTTTGAAAAAAATAATTAACATAAAGGTAGTCATTATCATTTGATTTGCCAGAAGTTCACTGCAAACTATATAATGCTTTGAAAGTGTGCAAGGAGTTCACCCTAAAAATTGCCAGAAGTTCACTAGAAACTATAGAAAGCTTTGAAAGTTTGCCGGAAGTTCACCACAAAAATTGCCAGAAATGCGACACAAACTATATGAGGCTATCAAAGTTCGCCAGAGATTCACCACAAATAGCCGCCAGAAGTTATCAACAAACTACATGTATATAAGGCTATAAAACTTTGCGGCAACAGTTTGCCAGAAGGCTGATTTTTCAGTAATTAAGGTTAAAAACCCTTGTTGATGCTTAAATGTACATGTAAGTTGCATTTTTGTCTTTGAGATATAGAGGTTTTAATCAATAAATAAAACGACATCAAATATGTAAAATTATCTTTTTAAAAACGAAGACAAAAAGCAATCACCCTAGAATTATTTAAAAATATAAATAGAAATAAATGTGGAAAGCCCAAAAACAGAAATATAAAGTGTTAACCTACCCGAGACCGCTTAAATGACGGGCAAACCTCCCTGTTCTCTCAATGTACCTAAAATTTACCAAATTCATAGACTTTGCATATATTAAAAGATTGTATCAAAAGGAATAATGTTATCTTCGATATCTACGGAGGGCTCAGATTGTCACTTTTACAGCTAAAAATTGTCAAAATGTCAGGACAAACGGCACAGGGCAATAGTGAGAGCTCCCTGATCCCTCAATCTGCCTAATATTATGTAGACATATAGTAAATAGATAGAAACAAACGTGAATAAAAGGAATGTGGGTACACTTCATGTCACCTATGTTTACGCAGAGCCCTATCTGATGAACGTCAAGTTGGTTACTTATTCCCTATTCCCTATTCGTTCCCTATTCGTTACCTATTCCCTATTCGTTACCTATTCGTTACTTATTCCCTATTCCCTATTCGTTACCTATTCGTTACACATTCCCTATTCCCTATTCGTTACCTATTCCCTATTTCCTATTCACTACCTATTCGTTACTAATTCCCTATTCCCTATTCGTTACCTATTCGTTACTAATTCCCTTTTCCCTATTTGTTACCTATTCGTTACTTATTCCTTATTACCTATTCCCTATTCCGTACCTATTCGTTACCTATTCCCTATTCCCTATTCCCTATTCGTTACCTATTCCCTGTTCCGTATTCGTTACCTGTTCGTTACTAACTCCCTATTCCCTATTCGTTACTTATTCCCTATTCCCTATTCGTTACCTATTCGTTACTAATTCCCTATTCCCTATTCGTTACCTATTCGTTACTAACTCCCTATTCGTTACCTATTCGTTACTTATTCCCTATTCCCTATTCGTTACCTATTCGTTACTTATTCCCTATTCCCTATTCCCTATTCGTTACCTATTCGTTACTAATTCCCTATTCCCTATTCGTTACCTATTCGTTACTAATTCCCTATTACCTATAATTAATTTGTTACCTATTCCCTATTCCCTATTCGTTACCTATTCGTTACCTTTTCACTATTCCTTATTCGTTACCTATTCGTAACCTATTCCCTATTCCCTATTCGTTACCTTTTCGTTACCTAAAGTATTCCCTATTCCCTATTCATTACCTATTCGTTACTTATTCCCTATTCCCTATTCGTTACCTATTCGTTACTTATTCCCTATTCCTTATTCGTTACCTATTCCCTATTCCCTATTCGTTACCTATTCCCTATTTCCTATTCGTTACCTATTCGTTACTAATTCCCTATTCCCTATTCGTTACCTATTCGTTACTTATTCCCTATTCCCTATTCGTTACCTATTCGTTTCTTATTCCTTATTACCTATTCGTTACCTATTCCCTATTCCATATTCCGTACCTATTCGTTACCTATTCCCTATTCCCTATTCGTAATACCTATTCGTTACCTATTCTGTATTCCCTATTCGTTACCTTTTCCGTATTCCCTATTTGTTACCTATTCGTTACCTATTCACTATTCGTTACTAACTCCCTATTACCTATTCGTTACTTATTCCCTATTCCCTATTCGTTACAGTCCTATTCGTTACTTATTCCCTATTTCCTATTCGTTACCTATTCGTTACTAATTCCCTATTCCCTATTCGTTACCTATTCGTTACATATTCCCTATTCCTTTTTCGTTACCTATTCGTTACCTTTTCCCTATTCCCTATTCGTTACCTATTCGTTACTAACTCCCTATTCCCTATTCGTTACCTATTCGTTACTTATTCCCTATTCCCTATTCGTTACCTATTCGTTACTTATTCCCTATTCCCTATTCGTTACCTATTCGTTACTAATTCCCTATTCCCTATTCGTTACCTATTCGTTACTAATTCCCTATTACCTATTCGTTACCTATTCCCTATTCCCTATTTGTTACCTATTCGTTACTAATTCTCTATTCCCTATTCGTTACTAACTCCCTATTCGCTATTCGTTACCTATTCGTTACTAATTCCCTATTCGTTACCTATTCGTTACTTTTTTCTTATTCCTTATTCGTGACCTATTCGTTACTTATTCGTTATTACCTATTCGTTACTTATTACTTATTCCTTATTCGTTACTTATTCGATTTTTGATATCCTTCCCCCTTTTTGATTGTTTATATTCTTATCTCTGGTTATAGGTCTAAGTTTGTTGAGGTAAAATGATTTTTTTATTACCTATTTATATGTGTTTGTGCTCAACCGATCCTGTTGATTTATGTTCGATACTTATTTGTTTCTTATTTGATTTTTATACGTTCTACCTTTTAAATGTTTTATATTCGTATGTTTGAAGAGGTGAAATCACCTTTTAGCGCTTGTATAAAAATGAAGATGTGGTATGATCGCCAATGAGACAACTCACCACAATAGACCAAAATGACACAGAAATTTACAACTACAGGTCACGAAATGTCCTTCAACAATAAGCAGAGCCCATACCGCATGGTCAGCTATAAAACATGTTACCGGGGTGTACATTGGTTGAGCACAAACACATATAAATAGGTCATACAAAGGTAATTTTACCTCAACAAATTTAGAACTATAACCAGACATACATGTACTAAGAATATAAACAATTAAAAAGGGGGAAGGACATCAAAAATCGAATAAGTAACGAATAAGGAATAAGTAATAAGTAACGAATAGGTAATAAGGAATAAGTAACGAATATGTAACGAATAGGGAATAGGGAATAAGTAACGAATAGGTAACGAATAGGGAATAGGGAATAAGTAACGAATAGGGAATAGGGAATAAGTAACCAACTTGACGTCCATCCCAATATGCCAGTTTGGTATTCAGAATTGATAGAGAAAACCTACATGAGACCGCTTAAATGACGATCAGACCTCCCTGTTCTTTCAATGTACCTAAAATTGACCAAGTTCATAGACTTTGTATATATATAGAGTTATCAAAAGGATTTCCGAGAATAATGTTATCTTCGATATCAACGGAGGACGGAGGGCTTAGATTGTCACTTTGAGCTAAAAAATGTCAAAATTTCTGTACAAAGGGCACAAGACAATGGTAAGAGCTTTCTGATCACTCAATCTGCCTAATATTATGTAGACATATAGTAAGTAGGAAGATACAAACGTGACTAACTGAAATATGCATTGATATGGGTACACTTCCTGTCTCTCATGTTTACAAAGGGCCCAAAGTGCCAGTTGGGTATTCATAATATATAGCGATAACCTATATGAGACCGCTTAAATTACTGCCAGAACTCCCTGATTTTTCAATGTACCTTAAATTTACCATATTCATAGACTTTGTATATATACAGATTGTATCAAAAGGATTTCTTAGAATAAGGTCACCTTCGATATCTACGGAGGGCTAATATTGTTACATTTTCAGCTAAAAATTGTCAAACTTTCAAGACAAAGATCACAGGGCAATGGTGAGAGCCCACTGATCACTCTATCTGCCTAATATTATACAGACATTACAGACACTTCCTGTCTCCTATGTTTACGGAGGGCCCAAAGTGCCAGTTGAATATTTAAAAAACATATCTGAGACCGCTTTATATATACAGAGTCTGATTTAGTCGAATTTTATGACATTGAAAGATTTGGGGCTCCCACCCTCATTGAGGCGGTCCGAGGTAGGTTTTTACTTTATATTTTGAATATCGAACTGGCACTTTGGGCGCTCCTTAGACATGGAAGACATGAAATGTACCCGAATTCGTTTTAGTCACGTTTGTATCTACATTTTACCTATATGTCTGCATAATATTAGGCAGATTGAGTGATCAGGGACTCTCACCCTTGCACTGTGCTCTTCTAACTAGAATAGATAATACCGATTAGTATCTAGAAGAACATCGGTTTAGTTTAAACATAGCTTATATGCAAAAGTATCAAAAGGGATAAGGAACATTTTTTTATTATAAAAGTGACGTCCTCTCCCTTTACAAAATGATGAAAAAATACACAAAATAATGACAACAAATATAATAGGGAAGTATACTATTTCAAAACAAAAACAACAGAAAAAACATACAATATAATATAATAAATTAGACAAGACTGTACTGGAGAGAAGTGTGAAAAAGAAAATATTTAGAATTCTAAGGGGATGCTCTGAAGTTTTAGATTGTTCTGATATAAGATTGTACAGACTCAAACATTTCTTTATTTTGTTGAAAGGAATTTCAAAGGTCACCATCACCAGTCAATTGATATTTAATTGATATAGCATATCTTCCTTTTAAAAAAAAGCACCAACAGCATTGCTTTTGTTTTGTTATGAAAAGTTCCAATGCAGAAAAGAATGCATACTATCATCAACAGGAAAGTAACAAATTTGTGCGATATTTAGTATCAACACGGTGCAGATTCATTAAGGGAATTATTAAAGTTGATTATTAAATTGTATTTTTGAAGATAAAAGTGCAAACGTTTTTTTTTCGCAAAACAAACACTTTTCCCCGTTTTAACTACATGCCTTATTGTGTATATGTAA
The DNA here is from genome assembly GCF_965363235.1 of Mytilus galloprovincialis. NCBI lineage: Eukaryota > Metazoa > Mollusca > Bivalvia > Mytilida > Mytilidae > Mytilus > Mytilus galloprovincialis. The sequence continues at coordinate 54,432,567 of NC_134845.1, read as the reverse complement.
AAATGCCATCAATAAGTAAAATTTTGTTTTAACATTCCTCCCACACTTGTTAACACATTATGCAAGATTAGAAACTTCAGTTTATAATTAATTATTCTCAAACAATGTGATTGTCATGTTTGAATTGCCTTAATATATCAACTATGGTTGTATGTCCCTTTATTTCTGCAATAGCTAAGGGGGAAATCCCGGATTTATCACGAATATCAACAGATGCTCCATGGCGAAGAAGAATGTCTACGATGTCAGTATATCCATTGCAAATTGATTTAAATAGCGGTGTCTGTCCAGTTTTGTCTGCAATGTTTACATTCGCATTACTTTCTACTAATTTCAGAACTAACTTTGTATTATTGTTACTCATGCACGCTGCATGGAGAGGTGTTATCATATCTTTATCTGCCAAATTTATGTCAGCAGAGTATCGTAACAATACCCTAACCAAATCTATATCCCCGGTTTTACAAGCATTAAAAAGAGAAGAACAATTGTCTTTATCGCAGTGATTAACATTTGCCTTTGAATTCAACAATATATCAACCACCTCTGTATGATTTTCCTTGCAAGCAGCAATCAATGGGCTTACTTTATCTTTATCAATTATATTTGGATTTGCTCCGCGTTTCAGTAATATAAGAACTATTTCACGAAAACCCTCAGAGCAAACAAGGAAAAGTGCCGTCCAGCCATATGCATTTATCGCATTGACATTAGCTTTACTATCTAATAGCAATTTGACAGCTTCAATATGACAATTTGAGCATGCTTCATGGAGGGGAGTTGAGCCATCTTTGGACTGGTGGTTAACTGACGCCTTGGATGCAATTAATATCTTGATAACATCCACATTGCCAACTTTGCATGCCTCGTGTAATGGTACAGTGTCTGGTTTGGAACTGTTTATATTCGCACCGTTCTTTAAAAGCATTTTCACAACGCAAATACGTCCAGATTGACAAGCAGAATGAAGAGGTGTGAATCCTGTAATTGTTTTCTGATTGACACTTGCATTGTTTTTAATAAGGAGTTGAAGAATTCCTTCTTGATTTTCACCATATTCACTACAGGCATGATATAAAGGACTTTCGCCAAAAAAATCTACTGCATTGATATTTGCTTTAGAATTAAGTAAAGCCCGTACTACAGTAATGTTACTAGCTAAATGTAACGGTGTACACCCTTTTGCATCTTGTATATTTGCATCTGCCTTAAATTTAAGCAGTAAATTCACAAGCTCCATGAAACTTTTTGCGCTAGCTATGTGTAAAACACTTCCATTGTTCCTTTTCTTATATTTCTCATTTACATTTATCGAACTAGACGAATGGTGTAGTAAGTACTTGGCGACTTGTGTATAACCATTTTCACACGCATAATAAAATGGCTTCAATCCTTCTTTGTTCGCAATGTCAATGAAAGATTTGTTTTCGACGAGAAGTTTTACAATTTTCATATGTCCTTTCATGCATGCAATATGTAAAGGTATGTTGCCATTACTGTCCTTTTTATTTACCATGTGAGTATCTTGTATGAAAAAAACAGTGTAATCATAGTATCCTAGGGCAGACACAACGTGCAGAACTGGAATACTTTCTTTTTTTTTCGTCAGATAATCGCGTGAGACATATTTTGTCATGTATTTGACAAACTTCAGCCTGAATTCAGGAAATTTGTTTTGCTCATTTTCAAAAATAGCTGTATTACTTTCTCCACCTACTTCGCCAGCAAGTCGCCGAAAATATGTATCTTCGTTCTCGTTCGAAACCTCAATAGTTAAGACATCGTGTTCTTCGATAAAACAGTCTAACCGAATCTGGTTTAAAACTACTTGACTTTTGCAATGCTTAATTACTGATTGCATTAACAATTTTGAAATGCAACGAAGGACGATATTTTGCAACGTTTCATTGGTAAGCATGAAGCAATCAACAGCTTCTTTTACGTATGTTCCAGTTAAAGCAACCAATGAAGACCTTAGAAGACTTTTCGATGGATATAGAAGAAAAGTCGATTCATGGAAAACATCCTGGAACAATTCATCATATTCATGGTTGTCTATAGAAAATGAATTCATCGAAATCGTCTGCTTGATAGCAAGAATAGCCAATGCAACATAACTTACTTGTGATTTAATCTTAAAGTTATGTATTTCGTCCTCAACAATCTGAAAAGGAACTGTAAAATAGCGTTCACTTGAAATGTTGTTCGTGGATGCATATGACGCGCATAAAGCTGGCAAGAAACTGTACATCAAAACCGTTTCGTCTTTTAAACCTTCCATATCAGCTTGGTTTAAATAAGACTTACATATACTCCATCTCTCTGTCAGTGCTAAACCTATCTCGTCAGATAATAAATCACACGTAAAAGCACTCATACTTAAGTCTTTATACCTTTCTGGTTGCCAAACATATGTTCTAATTGTAAGAATAAGTTTTGTGTTATCGCTTAAAATCTTTTTGAGTAATGACCAATTTTGTTCCCATAATCCTGCATCCATTTCATCAACGGCATACTTTCCGATAAAATCATCAACGACGAAAACTTGTTTTGTATCTGGTATATGGTAGTGTGTAATGTCTGTTGATTGTCTGGTAGGAATGACTGTATAACCACTCTCTTCCTTTAATCTGAATGCTACATGATACGCATTTGCCGATTTACCAGAACCTGTTGGTCCTACTATTAAAATCACGTTGTTTTCCTGGATGCATTTGTATATGTACTGTGTAGCTGTTGTAATCACAAATTTAGCAAGTTTGCTGGTCCAGTCTTGAAGTGTTTCAGTTTGAAAATCTGTAATCAATATAATAAAAATAAAAACCGTGCATTTTAATATCTCCATAGTGTCACTCTAGATGTACAGAAGCCTTAATATCAGACAACTTAAATGATTAATGATCTGAAAAGAAGAAGTTTATTTATCTATAATGTTTTTATTACATGACATCCAGTTGCAAAGATTTCATGAATATTCAGGCCAAATACAAATACCACTGATGCAAGAATTACTCTTAGAATGAGAGCCTCATAAGAGCATGCGTCGCTCCCCTTGGGGTATATGCATATTGAACAAAGGACACAAATTATAGACAACAATAGAATTAATGACAAAATTATCTGTTTAGGGAATGTGACATGTTTGTTGATTCTACTTTTCTGAACATTCTTGCTGTTTACAATTAGCTCTCATTTAAACAGGTCGGGATCGAACACTACCTTATATGGAAATACATGAATAAGCATACTTAATATGTCCTCGCACATGTTATTGTTTATTTACGTGTTAAGCAATTTTTATTTACCTTAGCTTTTGACCAATCATTAAAGAGTAACAATGCATGATGGACTACTACGTGTTTACAATTAACAAAGAACACGAACAATTTTCTGAAATACCACACATTTTTCGTGCAATGCGGGATTAACAATTTCGCTAAGTGTTTTATTTTATGAACCCACATTTATAGTTCGTGATAAAAAGCATTCGTTTTATGATCAGATTAACGAAGAGTTGTTTCTTTGCGGAGAAATAAGTGTTTGAATAACCCGATATATAGTTATTAATATTTTGATGATGACTCAGAGATTGGAGGCATTCATCCATCAGACAGCAACAAAACAACAACGGAAAACACAATTATATATGAGACAAACTTGTAAACAAATTGTAAAGTTAGCCTTCGATAACAACCGGTACGTGCTAATATTTATGAGGGCCGCAACTTTCGTATATATATATTTAAAAAAAAAAGATGTGTAATCCTTGAATTTCGTGTTCGTACAAAAAGGCGAAATCTTAGAGTTTGTCAAATATCTGCATGACGGGGTCACTAAATTTTCTAAGTGTTCACAAAATTTGTAATGATAATGTAAATAAAATTGAGAAAGGAAATGGTGAATATGTCAAAGCGACAACCACCCGACCATAGAGCAAACAACAGCCGAAGTCAACCAATGGGTCTTCAATGTAGCGAGAATTCCCGCACCCGTAGGTGTCCTTCAGCTGGCCCCTAAAATATGCATAATAGTACAGTGATAATGGACGTCATACTTTCCGATAAAATCATCAACGACGAAAACTTGTTTTGTATCTGGTATATGGTAGTGTGTAATGTCTTTTATGATTAAATAGTAATCTATATTTATTATATGATTAATTCGAGGATAAGAATGTGTTCATTCATTTGTCTCTAAGCATAACAACGTGTTATCATCAATCGGTGCCATTGATGGTTAATTATACGGTACGGGTTTTTCTTATTGTTGGAGGCATTACGTTGTCTATCATTACTTGCATCCACTTCATAGATAGTTGTTCTATTAGCAATTATAGCACATCTCCTTATTTTTGTGTACAAATATCTTTCAGAAAATACAGTTTTGCATTATGAAATATTTACTGGCGTCTTTAGAACACTAAAGTTGTATTTTCATATTGAGAATTTGACAGGTACAGAACATGCACAAAGCCTATACAATCTATCATATGTCATCAAAACTACACAGAACCTTTTTAAATTCATGTCTGACAGTGTAAACAAGTTCTATAAGTATTGATGTTTGACATATATAGATATAGGAAGATGTGGTGTGAGTGCCAATGAGACAACTCTCCATCCAAATAACAATTTAAAAAAAAGTAAACCATTATAGGTCAGTGTACGGCCTTCTACACGGAGCCTTGGCTCACACCGAACAACAAGCTATAAAGGGCCCCAAAATTACTAGTGTAAAACTTTGGGACTTTCAAACTGTTCTGAAGGTAGCAAAGCAAGCAACTGTAGTTTCAATTTTTTTTTTTTGCAAATATAAAAAAGAAGATGTGGTATGATTGCCAATGAGACAACTATCCCAAAGAGACCAAAATGACACAGACATTGAAAACTATAGATCCCAGTACGGCCTTCAACAATGAGCAAAGCCCAAACTGCATTGTCAGCTATAAAAGGCTACGATATGACAAATTATGAAAAACAATTCAAACGAGAAAACTAACGGCCTTATTTGTATGAAAAAAAATAAACGAAAAACAAATATGTAACATATAAACAAACGACAACCACTGCATTACAGGCTCCTAACTTGGGACAGGCACATAAATAATGTGGCGGAGTTACAGGTATCGACAGATTGTAGATCCATGAATGTGTATATGTATATTACATACTAGTAATATTTAGTTTGCCTTGAATTTACTAATAACAAAATCAATATTTATACCAATAAAACAATATGCAATGATCTTTTACAGTGTTGAGTTAATTACCTCTTAGAATATGTTTATTTAAAGGAGCGATAAGTTTAAAAGGATCATTTCTTACTTTCCTGGCACGGTTAACAACATTTCCGTAAAAATGAGGATATGCTATCCCGTTTCAAAAAAATGTCCACAAGTACAAACAAACTTCAAAACTTCAAAACCAAATCTTTATATCTATGAAAAAATTTAGTAAAGGTTTAAAGTACTTTATGGTAACGATATCCCTGGTTTAATAATTTACCAGTAATACATAGATTGCGTTCGTTAAAATCAAAAACGTCACAACAGACACGGGCATAGCGAACGAGCTGTGAAATATAATCACCGTAAGATGGTGCCAAAGGAACATCACCATCTAAAAATTGAAAATTAACAATTGGGAACGAAACATCGTCCTTTTTTTAGTAAATTTTAGTGTGGAGTTTCCCGTTTAAAACCGAAATATCCAAATCCAAGAAAGGACAGTTATTACCGTATACATTTGATTTATATAAAATAAGTTCATTGGGGTAAATTTCAGCAGTATATTGAGAAAAGTCTTGATTATTCAAAAGTATCATCAATATAACGGTAAGTGTTATTGAATTTATCAATTAAATGCAATGTCGACGGGTCTTTAATAATTTAATCATACACTCTGATTCATAACAGTACAAAAACAAGTCTGCCCTGAAAGGGGCATAATTATTGCCGATGGGGATATCTACAACCTGTAAATAAACTTTGTTGCCGAAACGTACATAAATATTATCAAGGAGAAAATTAACAGCTTAATCACAAAGTTTTTTTTTAACGGAGATATTGATCTTTTTTTTTAAATTTACGGACTAGGGCCATTTGCCCACCTTAATAAAATCATAAATGATATTATGCATGTTTATGTGCAACAAGGTTGGAACTTTGATATGTTATGTGAACAAAATCATATTTTTTTTTATTTATTGTATAAGTTTTTTCTCTTTTTGTGTTTAATATTAGGCCATTATTTTATTTTTTTATTTTTTTACACTAAGTCTTGTAATTTTTGGTCCCTTAATAGTTTACTTTTCAGCTTTGAACCTATGATTGCTTACTCGACCAGATTGTGTCTTGGATGGAAAGATGTCTTATACCTATAAACAAAGCACGTTTTAGAAAAAAAATATGATAGATAATTTGTGACCACTATGAACCAGAGGATTTAAATAATTGGAGATATTACACATATACGTCAATAGGACAGCAGCCAAACGATAAAAATACCTCTGAGGTATATCTATAGTATAGATTTAGCAACAGACGGACTTTATCGATGGACAAAACTATGCGAAATATGTAAAGCTGCCCATCTTCCCTGCTTTTTATAAAACTTATGTTAAGCATACTAATTATTATGATGTTCTTACTTTAACTTCAGGTCCTGATATTTAGTTTACAAATCTGGTACAGATGGAAGTCTTTCAGTGCAAGTTTTTGTGTTTTTTCAGGCAGAAATGATTTTGGAATGAAACTATACAGGTTTAAAACAGCTCAAAATAGTTTCAAACCTGAAAGTGGTCACGGCTTCATCTGAAATTTCACGAGTTCACGCCTTGTAACTTTTGCATAGGTACAATGTATACCAATGGAGAAACATATCTGTTCGACTGCTTTTACAAGGCGTAAAAGAAAGTTGAAAAGTGAAGCTCGTAAACAATACTTTTTTAATCTGAGCATACAAATTAAAGATTATGTTATGTATTTTAAAATAAACATATTTGCAGAATAAAAACATGTTTTTTGAGAGTCCCAGACACTATATATTAGTTGACATTTTTTCCACTAACTCCACGTGTTTTCGAGTGGTAGTAAACTCGTAGTAGCCCATAATGCATTGTAGTTCATTGAGTCGATTGGTAAGTTTTTCAAGGTCATATTGGCGTTGTGTTTAAGAAATTACTATGAAAGTATATTGTGACGTCAGGATATATAGAGTTTTCTACATGAATTATGAATTTGGCCCTTGTGTTGCAGAGGAAAAGATTATGTAAAATTGAAAAAAAACCGAAACTTTACTTTTAATAAAAAAGCAATAATTCCAGAAGGGGTCAATTGACAATTGTGAGTATGTTGACTTATTTGTAGAGCTTACTTTGGTGAACAATGTTGATTTTACAATTAATCTTGAGTTTCATCTATTATTATATTCAAGATATTTACAAGAATCGACATAATTTTCTCGTAATTTCTTTCTTCGGAAATTAAAAAAAAAATCACCTGAAAATATTAAGGCCAAGTTTGTTTAATTTGAACCAGTAGATTAAGAGGAGAAAATTGTTATAAAAATTACAAATAAATATAAAAAAAAGCCGATTATTGACTATTTTAGTTTGCAGGGTTAAAATTGCGAAATAAAATGGGGAGTATGTCAAAGAGACAAAAACCAGAACAAAGAACAGATAACAACCGAAATTAATCAATTGGCCTTTATCGCAGCGGAAAATGTAGGATTCAGCTGGCCCAAAAAAAAATTTTTTTTTTAATAAAAATTATTAAACTATTTCGTACCTGACATCTGCATGAATGTAATATCAAAGATATATTATGTATAATTAGTATGCTACTTTTCCACAGATAAATGTTAGACCCTTTGCAAAGTATTTTGATTTATATTTCAAGCATGTACCTTGCACAAGGGTCGGCAGTTGTACTTGAGTATTTTCTAAATTTGTAATTCTGTCTTCTATTTCTGTGTTTGGTAAACCTGCAACAAAACAAACAGCATGTTCAAGATACATGAAATATCAACTCACTGTGATTCTACGGTTTTAGCAAACATCATTTTTATTATTCTGTAACAATATAAAAATTTTATTAGATTGTTTGTTATACCAATAATTAGTACGTATCTGCCGTAGTGTTTTGCTCGATTTCCAGTAAAACATATGCCACAGACAAAGCGAAACGCTAAATGTTGTTAAAACGAATCATGTTAAAAGAAAATAAACATTTACTGTGTTATACAATGCTGCATAATAGTGATTCAGGGATATATTCAAATAACATATTGCCAAGTTCACATAACACAACAAAGCACAAGAATAGACCGAGCTAATGTTTGCAATGTCTAAATGTCTTCTCTTTTTTTTTATTTTAAAAACTTACATATACATCTATATATATTTATATATAAATATAAATGAATAAGTTTAGAATGAACAAACATAAATGAATCAACCAATCTATCAATCAATGTATTACCAAATTCATTAATCAGCCAATTAACCTTCAATCAATCAATTAATCAATTTTTAAGTTCGTAAAGGTGTCTGATCATCAATTTAAAATCCCTGTTTATTCAACCAAATATTGCAAAAAGTAAATAACAAAATTACCGAATTTCGAGGAAAATTATTGACGAAAAGTCAAATAGCAAAATCAAAAGCTCAAACATATCAAATAAAAGGATAACAAATGTCATATTTCTAACTGTTTCAATTTTCGATTACCGCAGCTGTCTAAATATTTTTTTTAAAGTTTAAAGTTTAACTTGAAGTTCCTAGAAACTAGGGTAATTCTGATTTGAATATGTATCATCCTTCTACATGTCAAATTTTAAACCAATGTTTAAAGTCTTCTAAATAAGAAATGCCTTTCGAAAGACAAGCACTTATAAAAAACACTTGTTTTTTGGAAATCATAAATAAGTATACAATGAGCGCAATAATCCCTCAAATGGTCATGAAAACTCATAAACAAGTACATTTTGGTTCAAAAAGATTTAGTTATATTTCTCTTTCAACAAATGTGTAATTTCTACACATTACATTGTAGTTGGTTAATTCAAGTAGCAATGACACCAACACCCCTATTTCGTGTCGGAGTACAATGTAAGACTGCGTTCTAAATTGGAGGGAGTAAATTGGTTGTCTGACACCTCAAAGTGTAAAAAGTCATGACAAAATCAAGATGTCTTCAATAAGTTTTTACGGTACACAATTTATGAAGTACCCGAATACATTTTAACCAGTAGTTTAAGAGGAGAAGATTTTTGTTAAAATTATCAAAAATATATGAAAAAATATCAGAATTGACTATCAAAAGCAATAATTCTTTATTGGGTCAATTGACAATTTTAGCCTTTGGAACTATCTTTATGGTTAGAATTGAGAGTGAAAATGGTCAATATGCCAAAGAGATAACAACCTGACCACAGAACAGATAACAGCCGAAATTAATCGCAGCGTAAAATCCTGCAGTGGAGGTAGGATTCAGCTGACTCCAAATTTTGTTTTTCTTATAAATTGTTAAACTATTTTCGTACCTGACATCTGCATTAATATAATACCAAACATAATGTAAAATTAGTATGCTACTTTTCCACAGATAAATGTAAGACCTTTTGCGAAGTATTTTGATTTATATTTCAAGCATGTACCTTGCACAAGGGTCGGCATTTGCACTTGAGTATTTTCTAAATTAGTAATTCTGTCTTCTATTGGTGTGTTTGGTAAACCTGCAAAAAAACAACAACAGGTTCAATATACATGAAATAATATCAACTCAATGTGATTAAACGGTTTTAGCAAACAATATTTGTATTATTCTGTAACAAAATGATTTTTTTTCTATTAGATCGTTTGTTTTACCAATAATTAGCATGTATCCGTTGTTTTTGATCGATTTCCATTAAAACATATGCCACAGACATGGCTAAATATTTTTAAAACGAATCATGTTAAAAGAAAATAAACATTTACTGTGTTGCTATGCATAGTATTGATTCAGGAACATATTCAAATAACATATCACCAAGTTCACATAACACAACAAAGCACAAGAACAGACCGAGATACTATTTACAATGTCTAAATGTCTTCTCTTTTTTTTTTTTTTTTTTAAACTTACATATATATTTATATATATTTCACTCGTCTTAAAATTACCCCAACAATGTTAGATCTGTAAATTTGCTTTCGCAAATGTTTTGTTCATCCCTCGCCGGGATTTGAACCCATGCTACTGAGCTATCGTGACACCATTGAGTAAACTTGATATATGTTCAAGTCTTAAAGATAAAGTTTTTACTTAAAGCTTTACATAAACATTTTTAAAAGTCCAGATAAATTATAATTTGTTTCCGTCGATGAACTTTTCTGGTGGGATGACAACTCCCAGTGATTTATTTTCACCAACAAATATGCATACAGTTTTCTTTTTATCCAAATCTAGTGTAAGATATTGAAGTAACTAAAACTTGCAAATAGGTAATTAATGTAAAAATGGACCCAATTTGTCATTGTGTATATCTATCAACATCAACGCTGAAATGATACAGATGAATGGAACTGGGTTTTAATTATTTAAATCTGTTCGTTTATGTAAATAGTAAATAAAAAGTCCACTAAAAACGAGATGTGTCGTCTCAGATCGGTTTATAGATACTGTTTTCATTATTCTAAATGTTGCTCACGACAAAACAAATTGAGGGAAAAGGATAGGACTGTGGTTCTGACTGATTGAGTTGAAGGGGGATATGTATAATTTATCATCTGTTTACACATTAGGGAGTTATTTTTGCATGTTTATATAACATTTTATGTTATCTTCAGGAACACCAAGCCATCCCAAACTATTGGCATGCCTTTTTGAAATTGACTTACATGCGTATTTTAAAGATTGAATAGGCTTTGAATGAAAATGTGTTTTCAAACAATTATCCAAATTAATCTTAATGATTAAAAATATGTGATTTTACTTGTTGGTTGAACTTTCGCAAGTGTTAATGAGCCTAAAAATGTCAAAAAAGCATTTGTAACGTTTATAAATGGAAACACAATGCAGTTTTCTGTTTTCATATCTTAACGCTATGATGCATAAAACAGCATGAGTTGTTTACCTCATGCAATTATTTGCATTTACAATTCAGTCAGTCTATCAGTCTATCAGTCCTGTACTTGTTGTCGCAATTCCTTTTGATCCACAATACAGAATGGGACATTGTGATTCCAATTTTTTCCAGAATATATGTCCCTTTGCACCTATTGGCCTCATCAAATGCATACTTCTGCAACAGTTAGTCATCACAATCCTCAAAAAACCACACATCAGATTATCATGAAACTATGTAGATAGTAAAGACATAATATGTAGATGTGCTTATCTTGCAGAAATTTGTGTTTGTGGACTTTAGTAGAAATTATGAGGTTTTTTTTATCTCAGGATTATGTTTGCCACTCGACAATGTTGGGAGTTAGGAATATGAGCGTAATTCTTGTACACACTATACACTATAGATATATTCTGAGATTAGAAACGCGACAGACAATTTTTGAGTTCTTACCAAATCATGAACTTATATATACTTATCATACTGAATTATGATTAGAAAAATCCAATATCTGACGTATATGAATAGTTATCAAAGGTACCAGGATTATAATTTAGTACGCCAGACGCGCGTTTCGTCTACACAAGATTCATCAGTGACGCTCATATAAAAATATTTATAAAGCCAAACAAGTACAAAGTTGAGCATTGAGGATTCAAAATTCCAAAAAGTTGTTCAAAATACGGCTAAGGTAAACTATGCCTGGGATGAAGTTATTGAACACAATTATCAGATTACTGAAATCGAACGAACTTCTTAAACCGAAAATTTGAACACAATAAATGATTTTTAAAGGTTGTTTTCCTAGCATAATATTTCAAATAAAAACAACAACATTTGAATCATTACAAAAATGTTGCACCGCCATGTTGGCGCGACTAAGGAATGAACATCTTATCTGGCCATAACAATATTGCAGACCGGAATACGTGAACGTGTTGTTTTCAGACAATTTTACGTCAGAAACACGTCTTTTATTTATCCCAACAACAACGGTAAAGGCAGACGGAATTTGTTGCCGACCACCAATGACCACAGCAATATGGAGTGTCAACGCAAAGTCAATCAATTGTGATTTGCAACGTTATATGCCGAACATGTTTACGACTGCAACTTCGACTGCAAATCAAGTGGACGAATGCTATGGCAGGCATATTCATGCCCAAAATGTTTCCCGTATACAACAAAAGCCGAAGAATCGACTGCAGAAAAAAACCCATTTAAAGCACTCAAGTTGTAATCACTTAATTGCTAAAACACACTGTAATGCACGGGGAAGATACATATTATAAGGCATAAGCAAGAACTCAAAACAACTCTTACAGGATTGTTGACCTTGCTGAACATTAGTATGGTGTTGGTTGCAGGCAGTAAAAGAGGGACGAAAGATACCAAAGGAACAGTCAAACTCATAAATCTAAAACAAACTGACAACGCCATGGCTAAAAATGAAAAGCACAAACAAACAACAGCACACACGACACAACATAGAAAACTAAAGAATAAACAACACGAACCCCACCAAGAAACTAGGGGTGATCTCAGTAATTGTCGCCAAAGTGACACACCCATTGAATAGGGGAAAACCAGGGTTTTTGTGCAAGCACGATTTGAATTTTAAAAATGACGTCATCAGTTCCACTTTCGAACTGCAAACTTTTTTGTCGGACATTTAGGTAATTGATAAAACTTAAGTGTAAACATTTCATGAATATATTTTACATTAATTGCCTATTTGGGTATTGGAATAATAAAGAATGAGCTAGTATTGCGTTGTCAAAACCCGTCAGTTTACTACGATATATAATCGATCAGAAAAAGATTTCTTGATATAAGAAAAAAAAAAAAAAAAACACACACTTGAGATGTGTTAGTGTAAATTGAAAACCATGTCGTTATACATATTATTATTATCTACTTAGACTGCTTGATTAGATATAGGAAGATGTGGTGTGAGTGTCAATGAGACAACTCTCCATCCAAATAACAATTTAAAAAAAAGGTAAACTGAACGAACTGAAACACTCAAAACTTTTATATTCAAATGCCTATCGAATTTATTTATGGTACAAACCTGTTAAGTGTAGTTTCAACTTAAATGGAAAATACTTCGAAGTCAGAATCCAAACAATCAATATAATAACTGAAAAAAGAAGAATTATAAAAAAAACAGAGATTAATCAAGTAGTAAGATATTTAATATGGGAGGAATTCAGATTCAATCACGGAATCAAGATGAATGAATAAAATGTATTTATACATACCAATAATGTTTCCCACGTTGCTAATGTATAGGTTCAATACCTACACATATATGTATATTGGAAAGACTGTGACACTGTTTAATTGCAAGTTTATCGATTGATGAACTTATTTTCGAAGTTAGGTCTAAAGATAGAAGTAAAGTCGTTTCATCTAAAATTGTATCTTTTTTGTCCTATTGCTGATTGCTAAGTTTTGATGATATGTAGATTTGCATAGTATGTAATATATGCAGAACAGGAGACGCTTACACTGTTGAAAAAAAACATTATCGCTCATTTCGGCTGCAATCATACAACATCTACTTGTTTCTACAGTAAACTGTTATATAAATTATACTATGTTAAATCGGTATTGTTTTTCAGAAAGACATTCACCAACCTTATATTTACAATACATTTTTAAATAAATAAATGAATAAAAGGATAAATACATGTATTTCGTTGCACATTCAAATAACTCACTCATTGGTAACAAGACAAGCAATAAAATTGCAATCCATGCTTTCTGTCTATAATTTTCAGTACCGTATTTCACTGAAAATGTAATACAAAAGGGAATTTAAATACTTGATGATCTTTTAATAACAAAAAATAAAGATTGCAAATTCAAATGTGACACAATATAAACTATTTCATCATACTTTCTCCAGATGGTGAAAGAACACAACACTACACATTGCTACATATATATATATGTTTAAAACAAATCATCCAAATTTGAATTATTAGATCATACAACGCCATTTCTAACTATGTCTGATTGATATGTAACCGTTAATTGAATTGACTTTAATTAAATGATATGAAATAATTCTCAGAGTATTATTCTTAAAATATGTTTTAATAGGTCAATATATTTTTCATTGACAAAAAGCTGTGATGATGATAAAACACAATGTGACCCTTCAACTCATTTAATTGGTATAACGAGCAGAATGTCACCGTTGTAACCAAAGTAAACTGGTACGTCAACAAGAGGTTTTAAGCATAGCCTAACATATGTATATAAGTCACAACTAGACAATACATGTACCGACTTTTATAAATAACATTATGCATTATAAACTATATGCATATGACAAAAAACACTAAAACAAGTATGATTTTGTATATGTTGTGTGTTGTTCATAAATAAAGGCAACAGTAGTATACCGCTGTTCAAAACTCATAAATTCATGGACAAAAAACAAAATCAGGGTAACAAACTAAAACCGAGGGAAACGCATTAAATATAAGAGGAGAACAACGACACAATACTAAAATGTAACACACACAAAAACGGACCAAGCATCAGACAAAATCCCACAAGAATAACAAATATAACATCAAAACCAAGTTCATAACTGTTTACATTGTTTTACGTACACATTTTTATCAACATTTTATTAATGTTGTGTTTACATTGCAAATGATGAGCAACTGTACAGACGTAAAAAAACGTAATATTCTCGAAATGGTACACATTTTTTTATCGACTTACACAATGATGCATCTAACCTTGTTTTATAGCTAGCTAGACCTCACACTTGTATGACAGTTCCATACAGTTCCATTATGTTAATAGCATTGTGTAAGTAAACAAAAAAAAAAACCAAAAAATCTATCATAAGCAAAAACTCAAACAGGGAAAGTGGAATTGGACACTGGCGGAATAAAGCCGACAACGGAGATGGCTTTACCCATGAAATAAACGAAACTTGAAGTTATTTTAGGGAAAATGAAAATATAATATTCAAAACATGGTAAACTTATACCACCAAAACCGCTATATGTTAAAATGAGACACCTGTTTATTTAATATGTTGATCAACTGTCGACCTGGACCGTAGAGCTGATAAGGAAGCGTAAACATTTGTCTTTTGTCTCAAAACCATATTGGACCAGTTGTAATGCAAAAATAGCGTAAGTACATTATAGCTTTTCTTTTTATATCCGATTTATTCATCTTTAATCTTTCTGCGTGTTTTAACATGCCTGGTTTTTTATGCACATTCTTAATTATTCTTGATGATGGTAAGTCAAGAAAATGCATCGGAATGTGTAAAAGGGACTACGTAAAATTTCCTTTGAAAAAAGTAAAATCACAAAAATTCCGGAGTCCGAGGGAAAAAAATACAATAATCAAAAACTCAAACATACCTTTCGTCATATTCCTGACTTGATACACGCATTGTCTTAAGTAGACAATGGTGGATTGAACCTGGTTATAAAGCGAGCTTAACCTTCTACTTGAATGATAGTCCCATAAAATTCAAATATATTAGCAACGATGTGTGAACAAAACAAATAGACATAAAAGGTAAAAGTGTAAAAAAATGGGATACATAAGTCAACATTGTGTTATAATCTTACTCACTATAAAAACAAATAAATATGTAACAAAGAAAAAAAAAAGAGAATCTGATATAGACAAAGAAAATTCTAAAGATAAAAGACAAGAATACAAGAATTTACTAAAATGCATACAACACATGGGTACAACGCCGGGAGGAACAAGTACATATTTAAATCAACAAGGCATATATATTTTTGTTTAGGGGCCAACTGAGGGACGCCCCTGGGTGCAGGAATTTCCCGCTACATTGAAGACCTTTTGGTGACCTTCTGTTGTTGATTTTTTCTAGGGTCAGGTTGTTTTCTCTTTGACACATTTCCCATTCTCAATCTTATATACATAAATCACATAAGCAAAACGAAAAATAAAAATAGCAAAATAACACGGCGCCACGTCAAATGAATATAAAACAAAAAAGACGTGACTTCATTGGTACGATAGCATTGATAATCATTCGAAATGTAATAGGGATGAATGGATGTTTGTAGCAATTTTATAACGTAAACAAACCAAATAAAATTAGACATTGTAGAATAAGTATTTCCAATTGACATTTACGCAAAACGATATAAAACTAAGTAAGTATGCCATCAACATACCTGGTACATAAGTTTCCAACCATGGGACAACAGTCGATGGTGCTTCGATATGTCCAGGCAATCTAAAAATGCATAAAAAGTTAAACGACTACTGCAGGTGACATAAAAACATCAAAGGACGAGAGATAATACAATTTGTTTAGCATTCTCTCCCAAAAAATCGTTATTAGTATCATTGATAACCTTACACACAATTATGACACCAATATTGTTCCATGAACGGCTTTATTGGTAAAAATAAGGCACATTCAAAATATTATCGGTTATTAATAGTAATCTGAACTCACAATGATCAGTTGATGCTATCAAAATCTGACCTACAACCTAGCAAAGAAAAAATTCTCTAGCACAGTTCGGTTATTTTGCACTCTGATGTGAAAACAAGCTTTTGTTTCCAAAGTCATAAAATCTACTGTCATATCACATATAAACAACTCAAAAAGATGTAGAATGTAAGAATTAAAAGAACGTACATATACTTCAACATGACGGATCTGAAATTATGAGTATGCAAAATGAAAAAGTAAAAATACATAACTCCGAGGAAAATTCAAATGGAAAGAACCAAATCAAATTGCAAAATTAAGAGCTCAATCACTTCAAACGAATGGATAACAACTGTTATTTTCCTTACGTGGTACAAACATTTCCCTCTGTAGAAAATATTTGATTGAACCTGGTGTTATAGCTAGCTAAACCTCGCACGGTATGAACAGACACCATAGATAAAAATGTCAAAACTTGGGTTACAGCAGTCAAGATTTTGTTATAATCTTAATCATTATACAAATAAACAAATATGTCACAAAGAAACACAAAAAGGCAAATTGACAAAAAAAAATTAGAAAACTGAAAGACAAGAATACAAAACATTACCAACTTACAATAACACAATGACGTGATTCAATTAGTACAGAGCTTGATATCAAAATAGAAATAGGTCGACAAGAAGAGGCGCACAGTTCGTTCCAATATATCATTGTAAATGTCGTTAAGATATGCAACACGCAGTCGTGTTGTTATATAATTCATGCTAATTGTAATTCAATACGTTTATTATATCAATGATAAAAGGCTTGTAAAACGTTGTATGAGAGGAAAAACCGGAAAAAGAAAGACTGCTTATTGACTAAAAGTCCAACTTGACCTCTTATACTCAATGCAATAAGTAAAAGCCAAACGAAACATAATAGAACTGAAAATTGACTGTCATGACAATTGCATATTTGCAAAAAATTAAGGCTAAATATAATATAACACTTACAGTTGACAAAAACAAAGGAGTCATCTTAAACTAATAAAAAACAAGAATAGCGATGTAGTATAACCGAATGATTCTGTTGACGACACAATACTATATCATGTATATGGTACATGATCACCACATATTTGAATATCTTTATCAGTTTGTTTACTCTTTAGTGTGTAATACGTTTTATTTCTAAACTTTTTATTCTTTATCTACAAAATCAGAATTTTCGAACCATCTTTTGTCTAATATATCAAAGGGAAAGCAGAAGAAGAAGAATGCATAAAATATAATTGTATTTATAATGCTATTTATGTTTCTCTTCCTCCATTCCGCACTAGCAAAGTGGTATGAAGTAGGTTGAAAATAAACCAAAAGAAAATAAAGTCACCATAGATCTAGAGGAACTCTTTTTTGTTCTTTTGGGATCTAAGTAACATTCTATACCTGAAGTGGCCATTCTTAAATATATTAAGAGTAATACGAATTCAATTCAATTTGGATGTTAAAATATGTCATCAATTTTTAATGTTCTATATTGAAACTGTCGTGTTCTATAATTGAACTAATTTTTTGATATTTTTTTTCTTTAATAAAGGAAATGAAATCTAAAACCTAAAATACACAAATAAAGTTATAAAAATGAAATATAAGTGAAAGCCGTACGATAACCTATAAATGTTTATTTTTACGCCATCCTGTATCTGGTGCTACAAGCAATTTGTTGTATTAGCAATTGTTCAATATCGTATTATATATACACAAAAACAACAAAAGAAGAAAAGAAAAAAATGCAACAAATACATTTCAAGAAATATTTTTTTTTAGTATTGCAACATGCAACATTTTTAGATGTACATAATATATATTATTTTGAAATCTTTAGTTTACCGGCTCGCCACATGAACTGCACACCAATACTTGTATTAAAATAACATTTATTTTCTTGGAAATGCCAATCCATATTATTATACAAAACAAACCCCAATGATCACGTATAACAAATCATACAACTTCACCAAAACGTAAAAATCAAATGGTCAAATGTTAAATATTTCGGATAACAGATATCGTTCATCAGTATTAATATGATGTAAAATTGATTATATCAATCTGTTATGTGTATAGAACTATAACAATCTTGAAATTAAAACAATCAACAGAAAAAATCGAACATTAAAGAGACGATTTAAAAATCTTAATAGTAAAAACACGACGTAGGTTATACAACTGAGACTGTGACTATATATGCTTCCAAAAAAAAAAAAGTAATGTGCGATATTGGATATACTTATTTCTGGTCTGTTAGAAAAGTTCAAGATAAACTCAATATTTTTGTTTTTTTATCGTTTAAAACACGTCAGTTACAGAAATCTTTTATCCCGAAAACGGAACATCTAATTGCCAGTCTTCACACAAAGGCTGGGAAACAAGATCCCGACCAGTTACCATTGGTGAAGAAAATTCCACGCTTCATCCAAAATATACATCGGTCAACGCTTTTACACTCCAATGAATTTACAAAAAGAACCATCTAACTCTTAATTGAACAATCTGCGGGAGAGACTTGTATATGGTGTGACCATCCTGCAAGGTTTTTATCTTATCTATTTTGAAATACAAAGTCGTAGAGTTAAATTACTAACTTTAAAGATAAAAGAAAATAAAATACATCCAACGTAACTTTTTGTAAATGGGCACTTTTATTATAATGAGTAGAACATGTTACATTTTTTTCATATTAGAGACAATTGTGCTAGAAAAATTGTTTTTTTCATGTAAAATTTGCATGCAACACTTACCCTATAATATCAATTGAATCACAATTAGAGTTGGGTTCCCACGTTTTTCTATCAATGCACTCATAATCTGGAATATAAAATACTGGATATAATACATAAAAAGAATATTACATGTATTTGGAATGATACATAATTCATAAAAAAATCTTTATCAAAATTAATAATTTCTTAGAAAATATTGGACTAAAAAGAGTAAGATTCTTTATATATTATGGCAAGGAAGCCAATATAATTATTTCTATTAAAACATGACTAATTAACCAATCTTAACGAAGTGAATAAAACAAGTTCAATCTGGATAATTGTCGGCATTCAACATTATAGACTAGTGTAAAAGTTGTCAATCGAATACTTTAACATTTTCTTATTTTTTCAAACTGAAAAGTTTGAAATAAATCGATGCGACATGCTAGCATTTGTCTTGTGTAGACGAAACGCGCGTCTGGCGTACTAAATTAGAATCCTGGTACCTTTGATAACTATTTACACCACGGGGTTGATGCCACTGCTGGTGGACGTTTCGTCCCCGAGGGTATCACCAGCCCAGTAGTCACCACTGGGTCGATGCTACTGCTAGTGGACGTTTCGTCCCCGAGGGTATCACCAGCCCAGTAGTCAACACTTCGGTGTTGACATGAATATCATTAATGTGGTCATTTTTATAAATTTTCTGTTTACCAAACTTTGAAATTTTCGAAAAACTAAGGATTTTCTTATTCCAGGCATAGATTACCTTAGCCGTATTTTGCACAACTTTTTGGAATTTAGGATCCTCAATGCTCTTCAACTTTGTACTTGTTTGGCTTTATACATATTTTGATATGAGCGTCACTGATGAGTTTTGTGTAGACGGAACGCGCGTCTGGTGTACTAAATTATAATCCTGGTACCTTTGATAACAATTTACACCACTGGGTTGATGCCACTGCTGGTGGACGTTTCGTCACCGAGGGTATCACCAGCCCAGTAGTCAACACTTCGGTGTTGACATGAATATCAATAATGTGGAAATTTTCGAAAAACTAAGGATTTTCTTATTCCAGGCATAGATTACCTTAGCCGTATTTGGCACAATTTTTTGGAATTGTGGATCCTCAATGCTCTTCAACTTTGTACTTGTTTGGCTTTATACATATTTTGATATGAGCGTCACTGATGAGTCTTGTGTAGACGAAACGCGCGTCTGGCGTACTAAATTATAATCCTGGTACCTTTGATAACTATTTACACCATTGGTTCGATGCCACTGCTGGTGGACGTTTCGTCCCCGAGGGTATCACCAGCCCAGTAGTCAATACTTCGGTGTTGACATGAATATCAATAATGTGTTTTTTTTTTATAAATTTCCTGTTTACCAAACTTTGAAAGTTTTGAAAAACTAAGGATTTTCCTATTCCAGGCATAGATTACCTTAGCCGTATCTGGCACAACTTTTTGAAATTTTGGATTCTCAAGGCTTTTCAACTTTGTACTTGTTTAGCTTTATAAATATTTTGATATGAGCGTCACTGATGAGTCTTGTGTAGACGAAACGCGCGTCTGGCGTACTAAATTATAATCCTGGTACCTTTGATAACTATTTACACCACTGGATCGATGCCACTGCTTGTGGACGTTTCGTCCCCGAGGGTATCACCAGCCCAGTAGTCAACACTTCGGTGTTGACATGAATATCAATAGTGTGGTCATTTTTAGAAATTTTCTGTTTACCAAACTTTGAAAGTTTCGAAAAACTAAGGATTTTCTTATTCCAGGTATAGATTACCTTAGCCGTATCTGGCACAACTTTTTGGAATTTTGGATTCTCAAGGCTCTTCAATTTTGTACTTGTTTGGCTTTATAAATATTTTGATATGAGCGTCACTGATGAGTCTTGTGTAGACGAAACGTGCGTCTAACGTACTAAATTATAATCCTGATAACTTTGATAACTATTTACACCACTGGGTCGATGCCACTGCTAGTGGACGTTTCGTCCCCGAGGGTATCACCAGCCCAGTAGTCAACACTTCGGTGTTGACATGAATATCAATAATGTGGAAATTTTCGAAAAACTAAGGATTTCCTTATTCCAGGCATAGATTACCTTAGCCGTATTTGGCACAATTTTTTGGAATTGTGGATCCTCAATGCTCTTCAACTTTGTACTTGTTTGGCTTTATACATATTTTGATATGAGCGTCACTGATGAGTCTTGTGTAGACGAAACGCGCGTCTGGCGTACTAAATTATAATCCTGGTACCTTTGATAACTATTTACACCACTGGTTCGATGCTACTGCTGGTGGACGTTTCGTCCCCGAGGGTATCACCAGCCCAGTAGTCAATACTTCGGTGTTGACATGAATATCAATAATGTGTTGTTTTTTTTTTTATAAATTTCCTGTTTACCAAACTTTGAAATTTTTGAAAAACTAAGGATTTTCTTATTCCAGGCATAGATTACCTTAGCCGTATCTGGCACAACTTTTTGAAATTTTGGATTCTCAAGGCTTTTCAACTTTGTACTTGTTTGGCTTTATAAATATTTTGATATGAGCGTCACTGATGAGTCTTTTGTAGACGAAACGCGCGTCTGGCGTACTAAATTATAATCCTGGTACCTTTGATAACTATTTACACCACTGGATCGATGCCACTGCTTGTGGACGTTTCGTCCCCGAGGGTATCACCAGCCCAGTAGTCAACACTTCGGTGTTGACATAAATATCAATAATGTGGTCATTTTTATAAATTTTCTGTTTACCAAACTTTGAAATTTTCGAAAAACTAAGGATTTTCTTATTCCAGGCATAGATTACCTTAGCCGTATTTTGCACAACTTTTTGGAATTTAGGATCCTCAATGCTCTTCAACTTTGTACTTGTTTGGCTTTATACATATTTTGATATGAGCGTCACTGATGAGTGTTGTGTAGACGGAACGCGCGTCTGGCGTACTAAATTATTATCCTGGTACCTTTGATAACAATTTACACCACTGGGTTGGTGCCACTGCTGGTGGACGTTTCGTCACCGAGGGTATCACCAGCCCAGTAGTCAACACTAGAAAAAGGTCAAACTATTATACTTTTTTTACTCTTATAAAGAAACACAATACGAGAAGATTGATTGTATAATCTGATAGTAATCGTGACCATCACGAAAATGTTCAAAGCTTTCGTACGCATACTATTGATATTCACAATTTAATAGCCTTCACTACCTTTTGTGCATTCAAATCGATACTTTGTGTCTTTTTGGTACTAAAAGAGTTTGATATGTGCTGAACTGTTTTCAACTGATATGTGTAGTTTGTTCATTTATTATTCTAAGTAATAGGAGAGTGGACACCTCAACTCTGTGCCTGTAATTGAGTGGTCGTTGTTTGTTACAGTATATTTGTTGTTCGTTTGTTCGCAATGGTATTGAAGATAATACAAACATGATTACAATATTTGATAACAATTATTTGTATCTGGGAGGCCAATAATTATCAAAGGTACCAGGATTATAATTTAGTACGCCAGACGCGCGTTTCGTCAAAAAAGTATAATAGTTTGACCTTTTTCTAGTATTGAAATTGATAAACAAATACAAAAATGTAAAACTAAAGCTAAATTAATAGCTTGACAAAGATGTATGTAGAGATCGGAAGATGCAGTGTGAGTGCCAATGAACATACCTGGTGATAGAATGTCATTAACGGAACATTTCTTATTATAACAGGAACAATCTTCTTCGGATGGTATACAATAACATTCATGTTGTGGCCTAACTATAAAATCATAACCTTTCGTATAATCACAGCGGCAAAGCCGGTCATCTTCCGTTGTACCATTATTAAATAGCAATTGTCCTTCATCGCTGCAGATTGACTTTTTAAAAGCACAGCGACTGTTTCCTGACGACCAAAATTTATTTGGTTGGTAAAAATCATTGTCACAAACAACTCCTTGAATTGAACCGGAAATTGTAAGTTTTAGTCCTATAAAGAAACATATAGTTACAAACAGAATAGTTTTCACAATACGTTGCACATATAAGTAAATATAATGGGAGAACATACGAATTCTTATTTTAATTGACATACACATTAGCTCATTAACAGTATTCAGCTATACACGTGTTTTCTACTTAAAAGTTTCCTTCAGTTCATTGATTTGCTAAATTTGTATATAAAACTGCTCTGTTAGTCGATATCGATATATTAGGAACAACAAATGTAAAGTAAAAGGAGTTATCTTTTCATTTTTCCTATTGTTATCGTGATACCTTCCATCGTACGTAATATATTCATTAGATAATAAAAATTAGTACATTACCAGGTGCTTCAAAATCAGGATTGTCTCTACAGAATTCACTGAAGTTGTTTTTATTTTGATCATACACGCAAAAGTATTTATCCCAAGAATCACAGGTCGCCTCTGATCTGTGTTTCCAGTGTGCTTGAACAGGACACCGAAAACTATAAATAGCTTCAGATGTCTTGTATAAAAACAAAATCTGAAAAAAAGTTAAGTTTACGTTAGTTATATCAGTTAACAGATGGTTTTTTTTTCATTGCAGTTAACACAATATTTCTATATTTAATCATAATACAAAACTATTTACTTAAAATGTAACAATTTTGTTCCGGGAAAGAATGCGTCATATTTCGTAAAAAAAGAATCACTCTTATTCAAGGAAACAATTCTCCAAAACTGATACCATCAATACTAATGTTTGCTTAATTGACATTTTTTTAATTATAATTTTGCGGAGGACTACGATTTTTTTCAAAACACAATAAGCTTTCCTATACAAACCAGCTGTGCTCTTTGTTTTGTTCATACGTTTTGTCAAACCTCACGCCGCTGTTTCTCAATGAGATTGAAAATAAGCTACCTTTAATTATGTTATTCTCTAATTTTCCATTACGATATATACATTTGTAAAGGAGGTCCTCACATACATTAGTTCGAAGCTTGTTGACTATGTTGAACGCAGCTATCTCATATATAAGTATCACATTTTAGTGCCTGCATACAGATTATATAATGTTCCAGCTGATAAATACTTAAAAGTCGGTCAACATTGTCAATGGGATTTTACTCGCATGGGGTACACGACAGTTACTACATGTAGAGGAAGAACTACAACTTCCGGAGCACCTAAAAAGTCATCTGAAATAATTGGTAGAGTTATGCTTCACCTTACTGTGTAGTTTTACTAGGAGTTTTGTATGTCCTCTTTGTATCTTGCGTGTCCTTATAGTATGAAAGATTACATACTTTCTTTCTGGGTTCACTCCATCATTCCAGCAGCGCCCTCTTATGGAGTATGTATCTGCCAGTTGATACATTGTTCCATAGATTGTATCGCAAATTCCTTGATCTAGTATTATTACTTACAAGGAAGCTATTGAACAAGAATAACGGTGTCGATCAGTCCAGTCGCGTTTCTATTTTTAAGTTGATATTATTCACCCAGTTTATGTTGTTATTTAATCTGTCTATTTAATTTTAACTTTTGTACGGAATTTGAACACCGCTTAACTACTGTCGCATATGTTATACTCATCGACAAGCATACGGACTTGCATATATTTTTGAACCTTTTAAACAAAATTCTAGTCAGTAAACTCCAGGTTTAAGTTAGCAGTTGTCCTGTTGGTACCCTTACTACAAATGTATTTTTTATTAATTGTCATACTATTGCGGCACACTACTAGAATATATAAAGATAACATGTAAAAGGAAAAGGTGTAACACCAACACATTGCTTTACATGTCATGATATTCATGATATTAGCTACATGTTATAAGCTGTATTTAATCTTTGCATGTCTATTTTGTTAGAATAGTCAAATATTTCTGGACATTGTGATCTTTTGAACACTTTTCGTTTGATAATTTCAAGCAATATTATTTTTATCTAAATTTGATTGACGCTTTAAGTATTCGAGTATTTACACTTTATACTTTTTCATTTGTGAATGTAAAACATGTACCCGAAGTACATGTGATCAGTGTTAAGTGTGCTTTAATATATTTTACATTTATATATGCATGCGTATAACCAACTTACCAGGCAAACACTGTAGAATTGCATGTTGAAGCGCTTTGACACCAATCTGAATGCTAAAAAAAATTAATTGGATGCCATTGAAAGGAAATGTATTAAAACAATCTAGCGGTTTGGATGTATAAGCCGATATATGATTAAAATTGTTGTGTCTGAATACATGAAGTTATTGCCTGTACACAATCTCTATTGGAGTAATTATTTGGACGATGCGATCATACAAAACGTCAGTCTACAAATACAATTGTACACTTTTTGTTGAAAAAATATAATAACTTTTACAACTCGTTTTATTTTGGTTACATTTATGTCTTCCTTCCTCCTTTTATTTTAAATAATAACTTCAGCAAACATGTGACCATGATCAAATTAGACGAAAACATTTTTTTCGGCTTGAATAAGGACTACTAGTGTGTCAAAATCGTTAAAAATGAATTCCTTCTACCAATTATTTTGATTTTTGTTTTTGTAAATGAGGGAAATATTTAATTGTTCTCTGACAGCTGGTTATTAGTAATAATCTTAATCATTCAGACCAGTGTCATTTGTACTTGTGTGTCCATGAAATCACCATACTATTTATGTCATTGTTCTGTCTTTTTACGGACACGTGAATTTGAGGATCAAGTGGTCTACCATGCACAAATTACGCTCTTGTCAAAGAAGAAATTCCCTTCCTGTATCACTATGCAGGATATGCGGAGCACTAAAACGCATTTAAATGTGAGTTGGTAAGCTATTTCGGCTACTCTCTTTGCCTTTTTAAAGTCGCATTACACTGCATTTGGTACTGTGAATGGTAGTGTAGGTTGCATTTCTGTAAATATTGACAATACAATTCCCCATAGGAACTCATTAAACGGCTAAAACTGTACCACTTTTACCATGAAGTTTTGAAAAAAATCTTATCCTAGAATTGAAAGTTCATATGCACCTCAGTGTTTTTCAAAATTCAAAATAAATGGACTATGCGGCATATTTTCAACGTTTATATGCCCTGAACTTCTCGGAGTTTAAACTAACACTAATTTTCTTACCTACTCCTACCTCGAATGAAAGGTTACCACAGATTTCAATGTAAACAATCTGCACATGTTTATTTACTGGTAACATTCCCAAGTTATGTCTCTGTGAGATGGAACACAGAGAGTATAGCAGCTGGGAACCAGTATGTAAACAAAATTAATTTTCTATGAATATTCAAGATCTCCCCAAAAGAGGCGTGTTTTAAGAAATAACTGTAATTTCAAAGTGCAACCCGTATGATCCATTTAAATTTTCCATCGTTAACATAATGGGTTGTAAATATGGTCTACCTGACACATAAATCGTGGACTTTAACTTGACAACGTGGTTAAAGGAATGTAGAACTGATAGGACGAACGACTTTTTTTAAATTTTAACACACCTGAGTGAAACTCTAGATTATTTCTCTGCTGATATTGCGCTATCTTAACTTCAAATAATTGTGTGTTTGCCTTCATGACCAACGTTAACTTCAGAGTGTGCTGTTCTAATCAGAGGATGAAGGGCAAATGAGTTTATTAATTCCTGCTACATTCAAAACATCATACTATCTTAGAATTATGTTTGAAGTGCTGTCTTTTTTTAACTTAACTTCGCTTCCTTTACACTACTGGTAATCTTTCTTTATTACTCACATGTGAGTATTGAAATATTAGAAGATTTTATTGTCATTCCATAATTTATTTATTTTACCATAAACACTAATTTCTAAGATGTTTTCCTTTTTTCCTTTTTTTTTTAAATTAGCTAGTAAACTATACAGATGTGCTACTATATTTATTATATTAAAGTATTCACATGCTACAAGTTGATGCTTTTGCGTTTATTGAAAGTTATGTGCTTAAAGTTAAGGGAAAGTTGTGTTGTAAACAGCAAATAGGTCAAGGTAGAAAAATGATTTGTACAAGTTATTTTCTTTTTTTCAATAAAAATTGGACAACTAATTGTGTATACGATTGTAATTATACAATTAATAACGTGTACAAAATAAAAACCTGAACACGACATATAAAAGTCTGAAAACCTAATAGGGAAACAGTTAGATTGTTAGAATGGCAAATGTACAAACACTTGTATCTGATTGATTACATTTTTTTCCCGAACTGGTAAGGTTTGTTTTTAAGGCGCTTCTGTAATTACTGAAAACAATACATCAAATTTTATAATGAAATATAAAGACAGTTCGCTGGAGTGATTCCCGTTATGAAAGGACAAAAACAAATGGAAAGATAACGATATTGATTGGTTTATACTATTTTATCCAGTGGCAAATATGTCATGCATATTAGGACAAGACCGTTGGTTTACCCGTTTGAATGGTTTTACACTAGTAATTTTTGCTCAGTGTGAGCCAAGGCTCCGTGTTGAAGGCCGTAAATTGACCTATAATGATTTACTTTTATAAATTGTTTTTGGATGGAGAGTTGTCTCATTGGCACTCACACCACATTTTCCTATATCTAAGAACATCTGATTTTGACAATTTCATATATAAAACACAAATAAAGGTTGCATTATTAACTTGCAGCATATATAAAAAGCCATTTATATCTACACAAGAAATATAAAAAAAGAGACAACAGACATGACAGATACATGTACTACTATAAGTATATGAACATGATGAAATAACATTTTGTTTTGTACTTGCATTTCTATGAATAGGTATTTATTAGTTATCAGACGTACCAGGATTAAAATTTATATTTTCTCCAATATGTAGATCAACTTCAGATAAAAAGGAAATAATATTTAATGTAGGTGTGAAGTTCTTCAATATGGAAATATAAAAATAAAATCATTATGACAAGGGAACCTACCGAAGATGGCGTTCAAACTCACCATGCCAACCAAATTGTTGTCTTTGTCTTAATAGTAGTTCATTGTATTTTTCATAGTTTCATAGTTCATTAAAGAAAACTCAGCCGCAGAAGACTGCGTAACAGGAGCAAATTATAAATTATATTTATTACAACACAGTTCATAATACAAACAGTATACATTTTAAAATTAAACATCTTCAGAAATTCAGTGTTTATTTTAGTTTTATATTAGACAAGCATCTTTTCTACCTTTTAAATAAAAATCGACGGCCTAGACAGCACATTACTATTTCAATACTTAAGCATGCTAAGTGCTTTTTTTTTACATTTGGATATTTTAAATAATACGGAGGTATGAACTTCCCCCTTAAATCCTTAACTTCACAATTGGTACATTTACATATTTAGTGGTATACATCCCCAAGACCAGCTTTACAATTTGTACAAGTTCTATCATTTCGTGGTACATTTCTCCATCTTCCTGTTTCGATGGGAAACTTGTATTACATTACCCTTAATTAACATATATTTACTCTATGACCCCGCCTTAATTTTAACAGATATGGTTCTAAGCAAAAACCTTCTTTAAAGTGTAAGACAATCTTCTCCTTGATGATTGTTTATATTAGAGAACAATCTTTGAATAAACTGGTCATGGGGACGCTGCTCCGGAATATTATATAGCTCACAAAAGTCACAGTCATTGAAAACACAGATTTTACATAGTTAAACCACTCGAAATTATAACCTTCATGCTCATGCATGTACAAATACAGTTTACCCGATAGCTTTGATCATTAGTTTCTAGCTTGTGCCAAAAACATACCATTTTTAACTTGATTTGCAGTTCAATTGGAAATCTTCAATGTTTTCTATACACCATAAAAGTTGGCGTAGATAATCGCACCTCGAAACTGCGCTTACAAAACTGTAGATGTAATTTTTCAGTATTATTTAATTTTCATCACTACTGTACAACAGAATGAACTAGAAATGTTTAAGGAAGTTTATTTTTAAATTTGAGGTTTGTTTATCAAAATAGAATATCAATGTAAAATTGATCTTGGTTAAATGGGTCTAGATTTTAAAAAAAATAATTTAAAGTCAGATGGGTGTGTGAGAATTTTTGTCGTCAGATGCCTTCTTCTCGCTAGTATTAGTCATATTAGGACATTGAGATTTATAATATCAAGTTTAAATTTGTAATCAGTTATTTTACAAAATCTCGAGCAATACACATGATAATTATAAACTAACAAATTATGGATAAAAAAAAGTCACATGAAGGGTTAGTTATTGAGGAAGAAATCTAAAAGATGGTTAAACATAATTTAATAAAAAAAAAACACTTAATTTAGACTATGTAATATATGATTACGTCATACTCTAAACTAACTGTATCGAAACCATTAAATATTCTGTATTGACCAATATAGAATGGTAGTTGTAAGTGTGTATACAATTTAATCACCACTGAGATTTATAATAGACGTTTATAATTATATAGTATGTACTATGTGCATATATTAAAGACACAGTTAACTGGCTTTAGAGTTCCCAATCTAAAAATACCAGGCATTGAAATCGTTTCTTCTACGTGAAGCTATTTTATATTTGATAAACCATTAATCCGTTGAAAAAAAAAACAATAAAAATTCATTGGCATTTATATTTATTTATTTATCAATGAATTCAATGAATAATCAAATGGTCATTTCTCACACAACAATGTCACAAAGTACACGTTTTATAGCGTACATGCTTGTATTCAAAATATTATATTATTCATATTTATTGAACCCACATTCAAATGTAAGATTAAGGAACATGTATAATCGTATTTTCATTTCCGACTAGTTTCGATATAGATTAACAATTTTAAACTACTTTTGCTGTTCACAGAAACATCTTAAGCGTTTGAACCTTTTACATATATACTCCTCTTTAAGGGAGCAATATAGTAATATGTGCGTATTCTAATTTTGTCAATTCAATTCAACTCAAAGTGTTATTGGCATATTAACTTTACAGTTTGTATGTGACATATGCAGCAACAAAAACAAATACATACAATAACTAAGTAACTCAATATATATATATATACAAGTTCAGGTAAATATTAAAGGGTCCCCTGTCCTCAGTTCCATTGACTTTTGTATAAAGGATCATAGTTTATTCACTTGTGTTGGTGTTGATGGGTTAAGTTTATATATATAAATATATATATATATATATATATATAACTTTGTCATTGTCAGTGAGATTAGCAAATGAATTACTTTCTCTGTTAATGCAATTCAAATATGTTAATCAAATATTTGAATTGTGAGAACAATTTATTACGAAATGATTCTCATCATCTAGTACTTTAATGCTAGTACCGAAGTTGTGACTTCATGACTCCTGATTTCCTGTAGGACTTGCATTAACCAACAGAGGCAAAATTTGATCACTTTGATAGTATATACTAGTCTAAATACCACATGTAAAGATAGTCACTAAATGACATTCGTTACATAGCGACCTAATACGATATATATGGGGTCAGTAAATTCCATATGGGCGTTAGCTTACATCCAATTGAAATTTTCTGACCCAATATATTTCGTACTAGGTGACTAGCACATATGTTATATATGTTATCTTCTGAAGGGTTATATTTTTGAAATTTTAAAGGCTTTTGCAAAATTATCAACTAATAAAATGGGAAGATTTTTAATTATTCTACTAACAATTGGTCTTTTTATTTTTATCATGTCTATTTTGCTAAATTGACTTAGATATAACAGAC